>NW_020948983.1:31381820-31396487 GCF_900497805.2 Vombatus ursinus | reverse complement strand
TGTGTGTGATATCCTGGAACCCTCCTCCTTTAGCAATAAGAGTCACTGACCCCTACTGAGGTAGATAAACTGAGTGGCATCAGATTCCCCTTGCCACTAGACTACCTATACGCTAAGCCCAGAGCAGGATTAGGGCCTAGACACAGGCCTCTTGCCATCTGGCTTCTTGCCCCTGCCCCTCACCACCAGGCCACCTGGACACTACACACAGACCAAGCCCAGCATCCAAACATGGACTAGTGACAACACTGTCCCACTGAGAGATAGAAAAATCAAATTCCATTAAGATTAGGTGGACCCCAAATCAGAGTTTCTTCATTGACAATTGAGAGGTGAGTAAATCAGTCACACCTCTGTTCTCTTTAACCAGCCAGGACCTAGATATGAATCTCCTGCTATCTTGGTCTTGGCTCCTGCCACTTTCTGCCTTGCCACCAGAAAGAAACCAGGACTAGGCCCCAGACATAGGCCACTTGCCATTGTCAACTGACTGGTTATAGGAAGTGAAGGAGAGTAATGAGTAGAGAATGACTCATAGATTGTGAACCTGAGTGAGTGGAAAGATGGTGGTATGCTCAATAAAAATAGGGATGTAAAAAGGGAAGTGTGTTGGGCTGGGGGGAGGCCACTTGCCTCCCTTCCTGCCTGTTTCCACTTTTTGCTTAGGCCATTATAATCAAATTAACTTCCTATTGAGTTCTGGGGTACAGCTACCATTGTTATTTACCAGAGTATAATAATTGAGGGTTCAATGACCAGCAAACTCTTCCTTCTACTCAGAATCCATGTAGTTTGGAGTTGTAGGATGCCCAAGTAGAAATTCCCTTCTTTTGCTATCACTCCCTGGTACCTCATGCCCATCCATATAAGCTCCACCTCGATTTCACTCTGGCTTTCCCTTCCATTGAGCCCTATGACTCATCCCCCTCTCCCCATTCAATTGTGAAGAAACCATCCTTGTTATTTGATTTCTTCCTCTCATGTTCCTTTTATCTCTTTGAAATCATGGAAACTTTGTCTTGCTTCTCACTGACACTTCTAGATCCTCCTTTTATTATTATTACTCAGCAAACTTTCCTCCTTGAAAGTCACTTGATCTGCATGTATCACCCAATCCAGATCTTTATAGCAGTTACCTCCTTGTCTCAGGATTTTCTCTCCCCCTTCTTAAGGAGTTCAGACTTGTTTCACAATTTTGTCTCCGTTTTGACCCATTACTCTTTACTTAGGGAACTTAATTTATGTGTTGATTTCCACATAAATTCCCTTACTTCTCCATGGTCTGTATCATAGGACCCCATGGTACACCTCATCCACATGTGTGAATGGTCACAGCC
Source organism: Vombatus ursinus (assembly GCF_900497805.2). Taxonomy (NCBI): domain Eukaryota; kingdom Metazoa; phylum Chordata; class Mammalia; order Diprotodontia; family Vombatidae; genus Vombatus; species Vombatus ursinus. Next base: position 31,395,150 of record NW_020948983.1, on the reverse strand, counting down.
TTCATATCCTTATCACTGACAAGCATTCCACCCCCACAAGCAAGAACTCTGAAATGCCTATCTGACCATAACTTCCTCACCCTTCTATCTCTTCCTGTCTCACCCCTCTTAAACCTATTCTCCTGCCTCTTTGTCTTTTCACAGGCCATCTGCCAATCTTGGAAGCTTCCCTTTCTTCTCTCCCACCCCTGAGAATCCCTAGCTCCTTTCAAGGCTCAAGTCTTTCCTAATTCCCCCAACTGTTAGCACCCTCCCAATTATCTTATATTTATTGGGTATATATTTTAAATTTAAAAACCTGTGTGCACGTATGCTCTGCCCTCAACATGGAATAAGCTAGGGTATGCTGGAACCAGCTCAAACCAGCTCACTAGAATTGATTGTTAAATTTTCAGCCCTCTGAGCCCTGCTCCAGGTTTGCTGGCCTGTGAGCCCACGCTGAGCTGCGCTCCTCTCCCAGCCTGGCGTGATATACCTTTCTGATCAACCTTATACCTTATCTTGGGCTGGAAATTTGTTTCACTCTGTCTTTTTGTGGGTTCTGCTGTTTTAGAATTTGTTTAGAGCCATTTTTATAGGTATTTGGAGGGATTTGAGGGAGAGCTCAAGCAAGTCACTGCTTTCACTCCCCCATCTTGGCTCTGCCTTGATTGTTAAATTTTCAATGTGAGCATTTACACCTCAAAAATCAGGAATACTACAAATCAGGGCTTGATTTATTGTTTTGTTGATTGTCTAGACTTCAGAAAGTGTTAATAGTGCAGATCTGTCTTAAGCACAGGAAAGAGAAGGAGTTTCATGAGGGTGAGAAGTGAGGGGATCGGAAATGACTCCAATTAAGCAGGTAAAGCTCATAAAGCAAGTACCTGCCTTCCGTACATCCTAATTGAATTCAATACATAAGACTCTGCAATGCCACTTGAGGTATTTTTTTTCTTTCTCTGATCCTTTTCTGCCCCAGAATCTGGTACCAGATACCAGACTAGATTGAGGGTAAGGGAAAAGAGGTTCACCCCACCCCCATGCATACACACTTTTTTCCTTCACTATTCTTACCTCACAATTCCTTTTCTAATCCAGTTCCTTCAAGAGCTCTTCTGAGAATTCTTCTCAAGGGAAAGAGCCAAAGTTCTGTCCTTGGAGCTTTTCAGGGAAGATAGGGAAATCACTGGGAACAGTGGTTGAGGGTAGAAGAATTGGGAAGGGGCCAGGAAGGAGCAGGCTCTGGGTAGGCCCTGGGGAATAGTCCCAACTGAGCATTTTCTTTCTCTGATGTCTGCTTTCATTTGGGTTCATGTATTTATTTTTATTTCTAGATTGTACAGTACTGTTTAAAACTGACTCCGGTGAAGCCATCTGACCCCCAAGCCAAACAGTGATAGATTTTCCATGGAGAACAGGGCATCAATCTCTTCTCACTGTCTGACTGTACAGTAGACAAGATCATGAAGGCTCAGACTCCAAAATGTTAGGGGAGGGAAAAGAGGGAAGAGGGCTGGGGAGGATAGTGAAGGGGGTTAGCTGACTTCTACAAAGCAAATGAAGGTCGTGGGAAGATCTCCCAATCTCTAACTCTAAGGAATATGGGGTTTTCTATTAGAATGATAGAGTTCTTTGGTCTGGAGGCATTAAATAGGGTGCCTTGAAGTTATGAGCCTAGCCACTACCTAAATCAAGCAGGATAGTCTGTGGGAGTTGTTGTTTCCTGGAACTATGAGAGGGAATGCCCTCAGCAGAAAGCCTAATTCCAAAAGCAGTGTTGGTTGTAACTCAAAAGGTTGAGAGTACAGCAGAAGCATTTGTATGCACCAAAAACTGACCTAATCCTTTTCTAAATGTCCTTTCTTTTTCTGGTCTAGAGGTTATGCTAATTCATAATCTAACAGTCTGGGGGGATCTCATCTTGGAGGCTCACTGGATCTGGAACATACCTATCTGGGAGAATCGGCTACCCCTCTAAAATGAAAGATGCCTATAGCTTAAATTGAATGCCCTGGGATCTATCTGAAATTTGTCCTATAGTTTAATACACAAAATCAGGAATCACCAGAGTGTACTGCTATTGTGGATAGTGTGATTATACTTTTTTGCAGGTAGAGGATGGGAAGAAGTCACATAATACCACATTTTTGGCTTCCATTAAACTACTGACTTACCCTGGAGGGGAAATTGACATCTGATGGTAATACCAGCTTTATAATCAAACAGAGGTGCCACCTTCACAATCTCCTTACCTCTAACTAGAATCACAAAACTTCAGTCTTGGAAAGGACCTTAGGGGCCATCCAATCTAACTAGAACAAAAATCCCCTTTACAAACCTACCTGATAAGTTATTATCTTATCTTCAGTTGAAGACCTTGGAATAAGGGAACTCATGGCCTCTAAAAGCAGTTCATTCCACTTTTGGAAAGTTCAGATGATTAGAAAATGTTGTTTTGGTTTGGTTTTTCCCTGACACCAAGCCAAAGTCTGCCTCTTTGCAAAAACCATTCATTGTTCCTAGTTCTTCCAGCTGACCAAGGAGAAGTCTGATTCCTCTTCCCACGTGAGAGCTACTTAGATGCTTGGAGATTCATCATAGTGCAGAAATTCTTCCCTTCTCTAGGCCAAACAACCCCAAATCCTTCTAGCAATCTTCATATGGCCTGATCTCTCACTTTATCACCATTCTGGTTAGCTCATCTGGATGCTTTCCAGCTTATCCATCTCCTTTCTTAACCATAGAGCCCAGAATTGAACAGTATTCCAGATATGGTCTGACCAGGGCAGAGTACAACAGTCTTATTACCTTTCTAATCTTGGATACTATGCCTCCCACTACAAAGCAGATGATAAGAAGAGAATCATGAGAATTCCTTCTTAATCTGAAACATGGCCCAATTGTTGGGGGAAATATAGTAAGGAGTGGGTAATTTTCTTCCAGAAGAAAGTGGTGTCAGTTTACCCATGGCTATGCCATTATTCCAATAGAGTTCAGTGAAGTAGAAAGAGAAATAGATTTGGTCTTAGAACCCTGAGTTAAAATCAAGGATAGCTACGTGGGAGTTGGGAGGAAGAATAGCATTTACTACGTGCCAGACACTGCGCTAATTAAGCACTTTACAAATAGTATTTCATTTGATCTTCACAACCCTTCAAGGTAGGTGGTATTGTTATCCCCATTTTACAATTATCAGTTGAGGTGAATGAGGGAAACAGAGGTTAAGTGATTTGCCCAAGGTCACAAGATAGTAAAGGTCTGAGGCTAGATTTGAACTCAGGTCTTCCTAACTCCAGGCTCATCATTCTATCTACTGTACCACCTAGCTGCCAATTGATTGATGAGATAGATAGATGGGGGGAGGGAAGAGAGAGAGAGAGAGAGAGAGAGAGAGAGAGAGATTGAGATTGGATAAACAAATCATTTCCTGATCCATGATTTGTGTGACCTCAAAAAAGTCACTTAACCTTTCTAGGATCATTTCCCCACCTGAAAATGCAGAGGTAGACTAGGTGATCACTAAGGTTCTTTCCATCTCTATTGATATCCTATGAATTGCCTAAATTATTGATCCTATGAATTGCCTAAATGTACTGATCCCTAGTTCCTCCTTCCATGTTTTCCTTAAAGCCTCCAAGATCAAGAAGAGGGGAAAAAAATAACAAACCAAAGGCAGCTGCAGACCAGCAATTGTTGTTGATCAATGGAGAAGGCACCAGATTGCCCCAGAAAATGTGATCATAAATAATGGAGGCTCCCAAGCTCTGATGTGTATCTTGATCCTTGCTCAAACAGCAAGCTCTGTCATTAAAGGTGGATTCTGCCCCTCAGTCAGACATGTAACTAAGTGGAAATGCCTAAACAGAATTTCATTTGCCACCTCAGTACTTTTTCTAATTACTGTTCTGAAGATTGCTGGCTGTGAAATTCACTTGCATGTAAACACAAGGGCGGCTCAAGGCTAATCCTTCACTGAAGGCTGTTGCCTAAGAAGCTGAGAAGAGGGAGGCCCTGAGAGGACCATAAGCCCAGCCAACTGTTTTCTCAGCTGATCTTTAATGGGCTTTCCTAATCAACCTGCCCCTTGCCCAGAGCCCATTTTGAAATCTATTTTCTAATTGGTCTCTGGACCCCTTCCATTGTTCAGACCAACCACCAACCTCCATACCTTCCTATCACTTTGCTCCTCTAAACCTACTAGGATCTTCTTGTGCTCTTCTAATATTCAGACTCTTTCTTCTGCAATCACCCTACTCCAGCATGTGGTCCCCACGACAAAGCTGATCTTGGTAGAAATTTGGGGATGGCTATACTTCTGCCTCCTTTACAATTCAGTTCTGACTGGCTGTTCTTGTGGATTCCCATTTCTGAGATCATTGACATGGAGTTGCTGCTCATTTCATATAATTATAGAATCTTAGAGAGGGAAGGTCCTTTAGACATCATCTAGTAGTACAAAGCCCTAAGGTTAAGTCTCAGTTCCTCTCAGAAAACTGAGATCAAACAAGGGGAAAATTGCCAAGGTCACATATTAAATCTATGTCAGAGATGGGTATAGATCCTGGGGCTTCTGACATCCAGTATAGTATGTTAGTACTTTATACTATGTTTCTTCTCACCTTGGGAAGTTCTACAACATCACTGATTCTACCACAGACATCCTCCCACTATCCCTGATATCTGAAAATGCCAGAGAGGAAGTGATAGACTGTATGATACTTGGGGGCAGGGACTGATTCATTTTTGTTTTTTGTGTAAGCCCAGTACAAGTGCTTAGCACACTGCAGGTGCTTGTTGGTTATTTGATTGGGCAACTTGGATTCATTTTGAGGACAAGGAGTGGCACCAAAATACATCACCTCCAGACTCCCATGAAAGAGATACTACAGAGAGCAGCAATGGTTCATAGACCTGGAGGGAGTGAAGCTTGAGAACTATTGTAGGTAAGGGTTGGGTGGATTCTTGTCAAAAAAGGGAAGAAGAGAGAACAGAAGAAATGAAGGGGGGATCACTGAGAAGCATGTTTTCTTTCCGCTAGCCAGACCCTAGGGCCTTTGGCTGCCAAAACGCTCAGGATAAAACATTAATTCAATACCACACATTTAATTACATGTGATTTGAAATGGAATTTGCTTGAATGGAGAAGAATGGCTTTGCCAGAGTCCCAGACATGTGCTTTTGGAGTAGTAGGAAGGGGGAAATAGGCCCAGCCCTGAACCTAACTGTAAAAGGAAGGGAATTGTAGGGAAGATAGAGTTCCTGAATTGGTCACTAGTTGCAGCTGTCCTTTTCCTAGATTGTCAAACCTACATCACTGGATTTAATATAACTCCCTCCATATCTATGAGAAACATTGTAATTTGAACTGGTTTTCACTCTAGTCTTCTTTCCCCTAAATGAAGCAAGTAAAACTAAAGACATAGTTCAATGATAAGAATTTAGTGGGACTAGAATTGTTTTCTCCAGTGTTGTTGGGTCACTATCAAGCTAACATTTTGGCTGACCCAATTATCAGACACTTCATGATGACCTGTCACCAACAGCTAATTCTCAAGTACAACAGGAGAATCTGGGTTAAGTAAAGTGCCAAAGAGCACCAAATCAGATCTTCTGAACCATCTCACACCAAAAATGGTAAATTATCTTCCTGATACAGTAATGACTCAATGTTGTATATGAGATTTGAATGAGCAGGAGTCCTATAAGGAACAAAAAAGTCATCTGTCAGCAACTTCATAGGTTCTACCTAACTATGGTGGCTCATACCCCGTATGCCAAGTGTACCCGGACATATTGATACTTTGTGTCTAATAAGTTGTATTTTTAAATAAAGTTGTGATATTAATTAAAAACAAATTTGATTGTTTTAATTTTAGTTAGATGAATAAAAATAATATCCATTATTATTTTTTATTCAACAAATGTTCTCCTTAAAAATGAAAAAAAATTCCCTGGTTGCAAACATAACAGACCTTGTATGGCTTAAGGGCCTAGGAAAAGAAGGGCAAGAATAGTGTTGGGGCATAGTTGGGTAGATTTCATAATGAAGATGTTTGGGGCTAGAGGGGCTGAGGGAAGGTCTCTTGGCAATATATTGCTTGGGTGGTTGGAATGTAAGCTTTGACCATTAGTTACTGTTCTAGATCACTGGCTTCAATATGGAAAAGTGGAAAGGATATTTAGATTGGAAGACAAAGAACTCTAGAACTTTCCTGGGGCTGGGGTTAAAGGTTGTGATATTGATTCAGGATTACTTACATAGGTCTTTTGTATTTCTCCTAACCAGCCTGTTCAGTCTTCTCAACGTCCCTCTCAGTATGTGGTAGCCTTCTCTTTTGTAGAGCTCCACTCCTTGGTAAAAAGGAACTGAAATGTGGTGTAGTATGGTGACTTAAACAGATGATGAAAAGAAGATGAGAAGCCAATGAAACCAAAGGAGAGATTAAGGAGGAGTAAAAATAAAGGCTAACGAGGTGAGGAAGAGTATGTATGATGCAGATGGTCCAGGAATTGCCAAAAAACCATATTGACCATAAAACAGATTGATTTACATTCTCCCTTCCCCCACCACCTCTGTGCTTTAGAACAAGTGATCTCCCATGTCTGAAATATATTCCCTTTTCACCTCCACTTTTAGAATCCCTAGTTCAAGTCGCACCTCCTACAAAAGGCCTTCCCTGATGTTCCCTCCCCTGTTCCCCTTTACCCTTTATCCCCCTTGACATGACTTTGTATATGCTTTCAATCTACTTACATGTTGTAAGTTCCCAGTAGAGAGTAAATTCCTTGAGGGCAGAGAGTATTTATTTTCATACCTGGCACAATATCTTACACATAGTAAGTGCTTAATAAATGTTGAATTATATTTGTTGAATATATACCCTGGACTTAAAGTTGGGTTCAAGAACTAGGGTTAGAGTGAAGTAATATCCCAGGCTCTTTTCCTACCTTTTCCACTCCCACTTTTTTCCATTTTGAACTTCAAACTTTATGTTTCTTTGTTTGAAAAATCTGAGCTAACTGCAGGTCCCCTTTCTAGGTCATGTTTGTGTCCTTAGGCTAAAGGTTGATCTCCTAGATTCACAGAGAAGAAGGAAAGAAAGAAAGAAAGAAAGAAAGAAAGAAAGAGAGAGAGAGAGAGAGAAAGAGAGAGAAAGAAAGACAAAGAGAGAAAGAAAGAGAAAGAGAGAGAGAAAGAAAGAGAGAGAGAAAGAAAGAAAAAGAGAAAGAAAGAGAGAGAAAGAGAAATAAAGAGAGAGAAAGAAAGAAAGAAAAAGAGAAAGAAAGAGAGAAAGAAGAGAAAGAGAAAGAAAGAAGGGAAGAAGGGAGGGAAAGAAGAGAGTGAGAGAAAGGGAGGGAGGAAGGGAAGAAGGAAGAAAAAGGAAGAAAGAAAAAGAAAGAGAAAAAAAGGAAAAAAGAAAGAAGGAGAAAGTCTGCCGTTTCTGGAAACAGTGAAGACTAAAGATCTCACGGTACTGTTTGTTCTGGGGAGGTTTCCAGCTCACGTTTCCTGACTCAAGAAGTTCAGAGATTGAGGCTAAAGTTCGGATAAATGTCTCCTCTCCCAGGTGCCACTCTGAGCTCTGTTGCTGAAAGTCCATTAAGCCACTTGACAGAGTTCAGTCTTCTATTGACCCATGTAGTACTTCTGCCCTTGGCTTCATTAGCAAGTATTCCCCTTCATCCCCCAATTCTGCCCATGAGTACCCAACTTTCCTAATCCCCCATCTGGATACACTATGGTAAAAGGTCTTCTCTGGCTCTTGTTAAGGACTGAATAACCCAGCCAAGCTCACAGAGCAAGAGAACTTCAGAAGTAAAGCCATCTATCTGGAGTGAGAAAGTTAGGTGCTGAAAGATGCATCTCAGGCTCATTTCTGAGTGAATCCATTCCTCTACTACTTTCTCGACTCCTCTTTCATTCTCTTTCCCTCCTTCTGGGATCCTTTTCTGGCCTGGATGTTTCTTTTCAAATATGACCTTGTGGCGTGCTCCTTCTAAAGTCCAGATGAAGTGCTCTTGTCTCTTTTCAAACTCCCCAGAAAGCACGTTCTCTTCCAATTGCCTGTCTTGGAAAATTCCCGTGGTGTCTCTTCACTGGCATTCCACTTATCCCTCAAGCTTCTATTGCTTCACTGTTTTCTCACCAAAATAAATCCCAAAGGGAAGCATATGTGATGAAGTTACTTCCACCACCACACATCACTGAGCTACAATGAATATTGTGCTCTTTGGGAACCAGTTTATGAGTTTCTACCCTGCGGTAAGAGGCATCAACTGAAGGCAATAGGAAGGCCTACTAATGAACTGTCAGACAAGCCAGAGCAGGGGAGGGGAATTCAGAGTTTTGGTGTACATACCATTTCAAGTTCGTAGCATCATCGAACACAAAATCATAGACTCTGAGCTGGGACTTCAGAGGTTACCAAGTCCAGTTCCTTCATGTCATAGATGATTCCAAATCCTGTGCTCATTCCACTACACCAGTTGTTGTCAAAGTGTGGCCTAGGGATCCTGGAAGTCTTCAGGAGGACTTTCAGGAGAACTGGGATTGTCAAAACTAATTTCATAATAATACTAAGACATTTGAAAATTTCTAATATGATAAATATGAATAGATAAACATAAATGGAAGCTTTTGGGGAGGAGGAGCCTTAATAATTTTAAGAATATAAAGATGTCTTGAGACCAAAAAGTTAGAGCAATACCACCGTACACCAAGCTGTATCCTCCAGTTACATGACAGCAGCCCACACAAGCCCTAACTCAAGTCCTAACTTAAAAGTAACAGAACAGGTGATAGAACTGGGTAACATTTTAATCCTTGGATTTTCAGAGAGGTGGGAAAACCCTGGCTATTGACTAGAATGTACATAAATGCAAAGGGAAAGTAAGGAATCTTGTTAATGGCAAGGCCACTGCCTTGCTTCAAAATGGCCAATAGTTTCCCCTGCCTACCAGATTTATCCTTGGCTTGGCATTTGAGACCCTTAATAATCCATCCTCTGAATAGCACTTCACACTTAGGTAGCCTCTTTTCACTGTCTTCTGAATTAAAATCTTGTTCTTTCCCATTTCTTCTCACACCATCTCCTCCATCTAGAATACTTCATCTCTTCTTTCCACCTAATGTATTTCCTATCCTCAATGTCCAGCTCAAATCTCATTTCTTCTGTAAAGCCTCTTCTAACATAGGCAGAAATGATCTCTCACTCATGTGAATTCCTCCTACTGTTTTTTGCCTTTACAGCTTATTCATATAACACCTTTCCCCTCGTTTGTTGGTGGTTATCTTTTCACGTTCTCCAACAAGATTCTAAGTTCCTTTGGGAATAAACATTGTGTTTTAAACATCTATGTACCTACCACAATACCTTTCAAATAGGTACCTAAAAATATTTGTAGATTGACTAATGGAATTTACAAATAAACCTGTGTATTAGAAGAGTAACAGAGTCAACCCAGAGATGATTGGTTGATGTGCAGCTCACCTAGGAAAAATATATGTAAGCTTAAGTAATCATTGACATGTTCAGTGATTCATTGGCTTGTCTAAAACTTGGATTTCAATGACAAGAAAATTGGTTGTTTAGTTGAAAGTTGGAATTTGATTAAATTTAGGGGAAAAGGAGTTTTATCTAAGATTTCATAATGTGGGGTTCTCCCAGTGTGGAAACTCCCTCTATGGATAGTTATTGTTTGAAACATATCCTTTCAGAGAAATTCAATGAGCACCGAAAGGTTGAGTGACATACCCATGGTCACATAGCTAGTATTTGTCAGAGACAGGATTCAAATGTAAACCTAGTAGACTCCAAAGCTGACCTCCTATATACTATTCCATGATGTTTCTCAAAGCATAAACCTTATAACTTTAGATATTTGGATATTTGAGTAATTATTCTATTTTTTCATTGGATTTCTGTAGGGAATACTAGTCCATAGAAGTTTGGCACCTAATACCACCATGAGAGTATACTTACTATTCTGTGTCTTTCCTTGGATATGTCTGTGTCTTCCATCTTCCTTCAAAGCTTAAACTCACCTGGTCACGAATGACCTTCCAGAACCTTTCCCCTCATTTGTAAGGCATTCACCTCCTCCCGGAGGAAAAAGGCCCTCTCTCAAGGGCTCCAGTGTTTGGCTTCCCATTCTCACCACAGCTGTGTGCAGAGGCGGATGTCAATGAGCCTTCAATGTTAATCCCCCACATCCTCTCCCCAACATTGGGGGCTGTTGACTGACCCACTCTCCCCAACTCTGCTCCCAGATGCTTCCTCTTTATCTCCTAGAAAACGTTCTTTTCAGTCTGCTGGCCAAGGGCCCCACCTCATTGCTTTCAGACTACACCACCTCCCCCACCTACCTTCCCTTTTCCCTTCTGTCCTCTATCCCTGGTTATTAAATGCCCTTTTCAAACAGACTTTTACAAGGAAAAACAGAGGCTCATACAACCAACTTCCTCCTCCTAATGGAGGGAAAAGATTATGAATAAGAGAGGCTGTCAGAGGATCCTGGGGGAATGCAACAGGTAGGCCTCCATCCAAGGGGTGATGTTTCCATTTATGATTCTCAGTCCTTAAGACAGTTTTTATGCCAGCCACATTTTGCTTCCCCCCACCAACCCCAATACCCCCACTTCAATCCACCTCCCATTCTGGAACTTTCTTTTCTGAGCCATTAATCTGAGGTGGAACCTTGTCAAATGCTTGTTCAAGGCCCGTGGTCTCCACTCAACTCATCTTATCTGTCTCAGCAGCTCTGTCCATGGAACAGCTAGCAGATTAGTTACGCATGTCCTCCCTGAGCCAGAATCCATGCTTTCCCCCTTCGTCAATCTGTGCTTTTCCAGGTGTTTTCCCACCACATCCTCTGAGCTGGTTTCCAAGAGTTTCCCTATACCAGATGTTAAATTCACTGGTCGGTGGTTTCCTGGTTTGTCTCCTGAACCTTTCTCCAACCCCCAACACCTTCTTAAAAAGGTTTTTTTTTATTTTGATTTTTTATGACACTGGGTCTCCCTATCTCTTCCAGTCTAGAAATGTAGCTGCCACTCATGGACCCAATTCTACTGCTAGGTAAAAGAGCTGATAGTCTAGTTCCAACCTGGACTGGTTTGCCACTCCTTAGGCAGCCTGGTTCTTCCACCCTGACCCCTCCCACTTGGTGGAGGCTTACCATATTGGTACCAGACTTAGTGTAGGCATCTAATCTGCAACTTAAACTCAGAACTCCTGAGCTCAAGCAGTCCACCAGCCTCAGCTTCCCCCCAATAGTAGGGATTAAAGGTATGTCCATCCTTTTTAAACGAAAAAAAAATACTGAACTAAATAAGTTCTTTTCTCTAATTACTACTAACCTTCCCTCAAGCTAGCCTGTTGGATAGTGCCTACTCATGGTTCACCAAGTTCAGCACCTGAGACCTTCTAGTCGTCAGTCAGTGTAACTACAGGAACATGAATAGGGGTACTTTGGGATTTAAAAAAGGATTTGACACTCTTCCCTATGATGATACCGTGATCACAAAACAACTGAGTAACAGGGAAATAGAGCCTGATGCAAAAGCCATTGCAAAGTTGCATCTGCCCACCAGAACTTATTTATTTCCACTAGTAATTAAGGGACTGGGTGGGAGGATAAGTCAATGTTGCATATGTTGGTGATGGCTGAGGGGTGAAATAGTCTTGGGAATGGTCACGTTTGTTTTGAGCAAGTGGAAACCTCTTAGTGTGGCAAAGAAATTTTGCATAGTGTGACTCAGGGATGTAGAGATAGGCAGGCCTTGGAACCTCCATGTGTACATTTAGCTTTCCATCACTTACTGATGGATACCAGTAATTCTCAAATAACTTAATATTCTCAAGCTTCACTAGCAGGTGATTCCCCACCCCAACCCCATCTTAGCCTCCCCCTCCTCCCCATAGCTGCAGGTATCTACAGCTCTCATTTTCAAAATGGCCCTAGTTTGGTGTCCTGGTTGCTGCTGGTACATTTGAGAACCTTCTAATCACTCTGTGTGTGTGTGTATGTGTGTGTGTGTGTGTGTGTGTGTGTGTGTGTGTGTGTGTCTTGGTCACAAGTTGCAGTTCTAGGTTCCCTTCTCTTCCTTTTATTTCTCTGCTTCTTTTTTAGCAACAAACTTTTCCTAACTCCCCCTCCCGCAACATGCACACACACACACACACACACACATACACACACACACACACACACACACACATGTAATTTCCCCTTCTCTTTGCAGGTTGTATCAGCCCCACTGCTGGCCTGCTCTTTGCCTTGTTCCTCAGCCACTCAATTCCTACCATGCCATTCTCAGTTCTTCTGATTCGCCCAGACCTTGATTGCAGCTTCCCCAGCTGGATCTGAAATGCTTGCTGATCCCCCCCCACCGTGCAGGGCTCAGGCTCCAACCACTTATTTTGCATTCCTCTCCAGCCTGCACTCCTAAAAGCCAGTATTTGTGCACTGCTACACTTTCCATAGGCCCTCTATGGTCCTACAGACTTGAGAAGATTACAGTCAGTGAACCTTCTTGTTGTTCAGTTGTGTTCGACTCTTTGTGACCCCATCTAGAAGTCAGAATTTAGGAAGGAAGGAAGAAAGGAAACAAGTAAGCATTTACGAAGTGCCTACTATGTACCAAGCACTGCACTAAGCACTTTATAGATATTTCCTCATTACATCACAACAACCTTGGGATATAGGTGCTGTTATTATCCTCATTTTATAGTAAAGAAACTAAGGCAGCCAAAGATCAAATGACTTGCCCAGGGCCACACAGCTAAGAATAATAATGATAAACAGCTAACATTTACATAGAGCTTCTTATGTGCTAGGGCTAGGCACCATACTAAGTGTTTTACAATTATTATCTCATTTGATCCTCACAACAACCCTGGGAGTTAGATGTTATTATTCTCATTTTATAGATGAGGAAAGTGAGGCAAACAAAGGTTAAGTGATTTGTCAAGGGTCACACAACTAATAAGTGTCTGAGGCCAGATTTGAGCTCAGGTCTTCCTGACTCCAGCAGTCTATCCACTCCAATACCTAGCTGCCTCCTTAGGGGACTCTCCTTAAAGTAGAATTAGCTACTTATTTTTAACTTGTAATTTCTGCAACTCCTACAGTCATTCATACCCTTGCTTACTGCTCTTTAACCTAAATTTTCAAAGGTAACAAAGGCCAAATCCACTAAAAACTTATTAGGGATGGATTCTTCTCAGTCTTTAAAAAATATATTATTGGGGGCAGTTAGGTGGTGCAGTGGATAGAACACTGGCCCTGAAGTCAGAAGGACCTGAGTTCAAATCCAGCCTCAGACCAAACACTTGATATTTAGTAG
>NW_020948983.1:31364146-31381720 GCF_900497805.2 Vombatus ursinus | reverse complement strand
TCAGGTGAGTTTCAGAGCTGATGATAAGTTGTCATGCTGACAGATCAAATAATAGAAGTTTAGAGTTTAGCAGTCATGTAGTCCAATCTCCGAACCCATGAAGGAATCTGCTTTTTAACTTCCCTGACAGGTGGTCATTCAGTCTGTGCTTGAATAGTTCCAGTGATAGTAAAGTCACAACTTTATAAAACAGGCCATTCTGCTGTGGGACAGCTCTAATTCCCCAAGGTCGAGGTTATTAGGCAAGGTCACTTCATGCAACTTACTCGAGCTATGAGTCTGTCATCTGCTATTTACAGTTGCCCAGATGCTCTGTGCATTTCAGTATTCCCAGGCTCCCCAAAAAGGGCCAGGAATAGCAAAAAGCAGATGACCAACTCATGGCCTGTATAAGTCATGTGACATGACCTAGTGTAATGGCCTTCCATTTCATCATTCTGAAATCACCAAGACTGCCAATGTGGGCAGCAACTTCATGATACTGTGATAAGATGATACAAATGTGGTTCTTTCCCTCCATTAAGCAGCATAGGTAATAATTTATGTTTATAATTATCGTCATGCTTAGTAATAATAGAGGTAGCTAGGTGGTGCATTGAATAGAGTGCTGGGCCTGGAGTCAGAAGGACTCCTCTTCCTAAGTTCAAATCTGGCTTCAAACACTTACTAATTGCGTGACTATGGGCAACTCATTTAACCCTATTTGCCTCAGTTTCCTCATCTGTAAAATGAGCTGTAGAAGGAAATGGCAAATGAATCCAGTATCTTTGTCAAGAAAACTCCTAATAGGGTCATAAATATTTGCACATAACTGAAAAATGACTAGTCAATAATAATATTACTAATAGTACTAATCATTATCAATTATTAGAAATTGATATTAATGATAATATCAATGGGGAATTTTACAAAGTACTGTCTTGTTTGATCCTTACATCTGTGTAATATGAGTAGTGTTAGATCTATAAACTCACTTTTTCGGACAGAAAACAAGCTCAGAGAAATTATATTTTTGTACCTAATCATATTTATGTGCTTAATTTAGAGCTAGAAAGGACCTTAGAAATACTTTGGTCCAAATTTTTTACTTCAGTGATAAAGAAACTGAGGTCCAGAGTGAAGTGATGGGACCAAGATCACATGGGTAGCAAAGAGTAAAGTTGGAACTCTTCCCTAGATGTTTTGGATTCTAAGTAGAGTGACCTTCCATCAAGTCACACTGACTCTCATGGTATACAGAAAGGCAAGAAGATACAAGCCCATTATTAATGTCTGTAATATCTGCATATTTATTGTAATTGATTGAGCATCCTTCTTAATTGTCCACCAAAGCGAGTCATCCTCACTGCATAAGTAGGGATGTTTCAGTTGTATCAGCACCACAGATGTGATAGAAATGACACTGTCAACCAGTCTATATGCCTGCCTTTCAGAGCTGTGTCTAGGGTAATGCACAAATGTATGCATTAGCCATTCTTTCCAAAATTTTCCCCTTCAGCAATAGCACTAAACCTCTTTTAGCAAATAGAGCCTTTCTCCCACCTCACTCAGGGGACCAAGGTTGTGTCTGTACTTGCCACACCTTCTATATGATCCTGCTGCCCCCTGTGGTTCTGAGCAGCACAGTAGATGGAGCACTGGACTTGGAGTAAGTTCAAACCCAACTTCTGACACCTATTAGCTGTGTGACCATCACTTAGCTTCTGTTTGCCTCAGTTCCTTCATCTTAAACTGGTTATTATGAAGATAAAATAAGATACTTATAAAACACTGTATGAATAGTAGGAGTAGGAGTAGAAGTAAGAGTAGGAGCAGTAGCAGTAGCAGTAGCAATACCAGTAGTAGTAGCAATACCAGTAGCAGCAGCAGCAGCAGTAGTAGTAGTAGTAGCAGTAGTAGTAGTAGCAGTAGTAGTAGTAGTAGTAGTAGTAGTAGTAGTAGTAGTAGTAGTAGTAGTAGTAGTAGTATATGAGGACAGAATATACAGAAGCTGTCTGTGGGAACTGAAGTTTCAACACTTAAAAAGAGCACTGCCCAGCAGTCATAATATCATGGGGCTGAGTTAATATCAAGAATAAGACGATATGGATTCCAAAGACATAAGTTAGAATGCCAATGTCAGCAAAAAGCAATAGCTAGCATTTCTACATATATATCCTGAACAGTATTATCTACATGTCAAACTGTGCCTTCCTTTAGCAATCGGCTTCTTTACAGTTTTAACACAATAAAGTGTAGGCAACAAACAAAAAGGAGCCATTTTTTATAATTTGGTAAAACCTCAAGTATATCACAATTATGCAAACTCCTTAAACCTCTTAAGAAGTAATGGATAGGACACGACCAGCAGACTAACACCTGGGATCTGGACAGAATGTCTAAGACAGTGGAGGCAGACAAGCCCTGTCAGCCTTACCTCATATTTCTCCCTTGAAGGTACTCTGAGCTACAGCCAAATTGAAGTGTTAGCTTTCCCTTCTCCTCCTCCGCTGACTTCTCTGTGACTTGCTCCATGCACTCACTCTTCATTGCCTAGACTGGACTCTCTGTCCCAGCATGTAGCTGTTGAAGTCTTTCCTGTCACTCACTCTCACCAAGTGAGTTGATCTCTCCTTCCTTTATTTTCTCCTAACTCATTACCTGAATCTCTTTTTTGTACTTCTCTCACTTCCCTTTATGTGATAATCAAATGTACATATTCTTCCCCCTGATAAATCAACTCCTTGAAGCCAGAACTTGTTTGTAGTGAGCTTTATAGCTCCAGTGCCTAGCAGCGGTGCTTTCATTTACGTGCGTGCGCGCATGCATGCACACACACACACACAAAGTGTGGGCTTGAATCAAATTACTCCAACAATCCCATTAGTTGCATTGATTGCTAAGGAATTTGGGGGTTTCGAAATGCCAGAATTCTTTTCTGGAGTGTAAAAATAGGTGTTCAGATAGAGATGGGTCTTACTATAGAATAAGTTAAACAGGACATAGGGTGTATTGGATGAGCCTTTGAATATCCAAAGATAGTATTTCTGTCCAATGAATGGGCTAATTGGCTCCACCAAGTCTTTATATAGCTAATACAGTAAGTCTTTATTAAATTCCTTCTACACAAGGTACTGTGTTGGGTCCTGGAGATAGAAAGACAAAATGGAAACACTGCCTACTCTAAAGAGCTTCTATTCTACTAGATTATACCAGGGGGTTCATAAACACCTTCTACACATCTAGTACTGTCCTAGGTCAAAAGTAGAAGTTGATCTATGCCTTCTTGACTCAGGGCATTTTTTTATCTTTTATGCAATGCTGCCTCTCACTGTAGGTACTAATGTTCCTATTTTTCAGATGAAAAAACTGAGACTCAATGATGTTAAGTAGTTTACTCAAGGTCACACAACTAGTAGGTGTGAGAGGCAGGATTTGAACCCAGGAATCTCCTGGTACCAAGTTCAATGCCTTTTATATAATGTCATTGCTGCCTCAATATTATCCCTATGATCTCTACGATGCTTTTTATAATCCTGGCTTCTAGGAAAGAATATCTTCAATTCAAGGGTGAAACACACAACTGGTCATGAGTGACTAAGTAGGGTTACAGGATTGGCATCAATCTATCTCCTCTGCCATGCTGGCAGTCAGGAAAGGGCCAAGAGCCCTGAGAATATTGGAATGTGCTAGGCATCTTGGCAGCAACAACAACAGATGACCGAAAAACAGCTTGCCTGAGCTATATGGCACAGGCTGTGAAGGAAATCAAAGCTTAATGGGCCTTTCTAGTTTGAACTTCAAGATCCTTCCCTGACTCATAGTCTTTCCCCTCTTTCCTATTATCCTCTGATTTACAAGTATCATATTCCAGACTGTGACCTTTAATATAACCACCTCATCCTCTTTGATACCCACCGAAAGTTGAAGGGATTACTTCATGTTCTACTCTGTTATAGGACTACATGGGTTACTTTCAGGGCAGAGCTGTTAAATATCTAACAACTGGTTCTCTGAGGTGGAGGAAGGAGTGGAGGGGGGAGGAAGAGAATGGGCATGCAACACACTTAAGTTTAAGTAGCACTATTAACATTTTCTCTATCGCTTTCTATGTCTGGACAATCAATAAAATAATAAATCACGCCCTAATTTGTAGGGTTGACAATTTCTGAGATATAAATGCGCAAGATAAAAATTTATTAATCAGCTCTCCTGAGCTGGGATAAGCCAGCTTCCGCATTGACTTGCATGCTTTCCTCTGAACCCCAACTTCTAGCCAAGAAAGAATGGAAAACCGGAGAGGGAAAAAGTGTGGCCCTTTCCCAGAGCTCCCGATCCTCTTTCACCTGTGGAATTGACCAGAGACTCTCAGAAGTTACAGGGAAGGGTCTGGCTGAGCTTCACTGTAGATTTTGCTGCCACAGCAGAGGAGAGCTGGATTGACAGCATGGTTTTCAGCTGGCCCAGGCCTCAGAGATTTAGATGCTCTCATGAGTCAATCCCTCCAGCCCCTTAATCATTTTTTGTTGCTTTTTCTCTGAATTTGAGCCAAGTTGGTCAACATTGCTTCAGCCTTTGGGGTCCCTGTGCAGAACATAGAATTATGGGGATGGCTGGAAATGCATCACTCTGGATTGTCTGCCTCTTTTTAAAGATACATTTCAATCATTTGTGGCCCACAGTCCACCAAACAGCAATGAAAATAAAACAGTGTCTAAGCTGTATCTCCTGCTCAGAGGCAAAGACCAGAGGTTGGGACACTTGGGTACTCTTCTAAATCCTGTCACTAACTCATTGCATGACCTTGAGAAAGCTACTTTACCATGACTTAGTTAGCCATCTGTATGACCCATGGGATTAAAGGTTTCATGTGAAATTGTATTAGTATTCTGGTGCTGTGCAAATCAGAATGCAGTGCTCTTGACTCTTTGTAGGTAGACCTTTAATGAAGGTTAGTGATGGGTTTTGAGATCACCATTCAAAAGAACTGTTCCCTTTCTAATAACCAGCTTCTTTCTACTCAGGCCACCAAAGCTACTATGATTCTTCATAGGGTGACCTGACTGGTATTTCCCTTATTCTGAACATTCTGCTTCGATTTAGTTACTTCCATTAACATTTCCTACCTGTGTGACTGTGGATAAACCACTTAACCTTCAGTTTACTCATCTTTAAAACAGAGATAATAATGCCTGCAAATGGTTCCCTGGTACCTGCTTCCAGCGCTGTTATGACATTCGAAGGAAATCTATGCAAGAGGTGCTTTGCAAATTTTACGGTGCTTTAAATGATGCTTTACTATTATTGTTACTGTTGTTAATGTAACCTAAGATCACATTAACTGTTATAGCTGCCATATCACATTGCTAGTTCATATTAAGAGAGCAGAGGATCTTTGATTTGGGTCTCACTTAGGCAACTGTCTATGTGGGACACCAAACTGGCCTGGCAGCCTTTCCTGCCCTATGAGTGTCCCTCATGCTTCAGCCAAACCAAGCAACTCAACATCCCCCATGACCTGTGTCCTTGTTGTTCACATTTTGGAAAGCTTTGATTGAAGTACAGTAGCAGAGCGAAGGCACTGGAATTAAGAAGAGTTGGGGAAAGCTTCCTGTAGAAAATATGATTTTAGGGTCATCTCCTTTCCCAGGATACAAATTCTAACCCCTTGAAGGCAGGGGCCATGTTATCTTTTATCTTTGTATCTCCTCTTAGATCTAGCTCAAGGCCTAATACACAGTAGGTGCTTCATAACTACTTGCTGGACAAATAAATCAAGGCAACATATATGCCTGTTCAACTTTCCCAGGAATCAACAGTGATATGGAACAAGCAGTCAGCTCATACTGATGAATATAAAACCAGAGAAGCGTTAGTGAGAGTTGCTGCTCTACCTTACATCATTATCGCAAGATATGCCACTCCCTATTCAAATTTCTCCTCAAACCATCCATTCTGCCCAGCTTTTCTGTTACTTTCATGAGTACCAGTACCCTCCCAATTACCCAAGTTTTAATATCATTGTCATTTTCAATTCCTCACTTGCATTCAACCCATATAGCTACTAATCTCATTTTTACCATCACAACATCTCCCATATACATCTCCTTCTCTTTACTTACTCAGCTACTGCCCTTGTAGTGGCTTCTCACCTGGACTATCACTTCTCACCTAAACTATTGAAATAGTCTACTAATTGTTCTCCCTGCCCCAAGTCCCTCCCCATTCCAATCTATCTCTTCACAGCTGCCAAAGTGTAGGTCTGACTGTGTCACACTCTTCCCTATTCATTCAAGAAACTCCAGTGGCTCTCTGTTACCTCTGGAATAAAATATAAACACTCCTTTTTCTTTTCTTTCTTTCTTCCTTCTTTTCTTTCTTTCTCTTCCTTTCTTCTCTTTCTTCCTTCCCTTCTTTTTTTCTTTTTTGCATTTAATGGTATTTACAACTTGGCCCCTTCCAACCTTTCCAGTATTCTTACACTTACTCTCTTCTGTATACTCTAAAATCCAGCTACACTAACTTACTTGACATTCTTCATACACAATACTCCATCTCTCAACACCAACACATTTGCATTGGCTATCTCCCATCCCTGTGATGTTCTTCCTCCTTAACTCCAATTATTAGCTTCCCTGCCTTTCTTCAAGACTTAGCTCAGATCTCATGTTCTACAGAAGACCTTCTACTGCATCTCCCCAGTCTTTTCTCTCTCTCTCTCCTTGTTTTTTTTTTAGGCAATTGGGGTTAAGTGACTTGCCCAGAGTCACACAGCTAGTAAGTGTCAAGTGTTTGATCTGAGGCCGGATTTGAACTCCAGTCTTCCTGACTTCAGGGCCAGTGCTCTACCACTGCGTCACCTAGCTGCTCCCCCAGTCCTTTCTCTTGAAGATTACCCTCTATTTATACTGCATATATCTCATAGTTACATAATTATTTTTGTGGTTTCTCCCATTAGAATGTGAGTCCCCTGAGAATAGGGACTGTCTTTTTGCCTTTCTTTGAATCTCTAATGCTCAATGCAGTACTTAGCATATAATAGTAAGTGCTTAAAAATGCTTGTTGACTGATTACTTAATGAGGTTCTAATGAGATGGTAATGCATGTAAAGTGCTTTGCAAACCTTCAAGTGCTGTATAAATTCTAATTATTATTTAACCAAGTAACTATGGGGTAAAAGTGCTTAGGGCCCAAGGATGACTGACATCTTTCCAAAAGACAAATAATTTAGAAAGTTGACTTGATCCAACTGAATTTTGAACTCCCTGGAGTTTCTGATAAGGTTGTAACTAACATAGTACTTGGGAGCTAGCAATCACTTTTAAATACAATTCTGCCCCTTAGGGTCCAAGAATTAGCTGCACAGATGACAAGATGGAGGAAAACTAGATTATTAGTAGTTCATATAAAAAAATTATATTTGGTGGAGGGAAACTTAGTTGACAGGAATCCCAACATAAGTCAGCATGGCTAGATGGCTACCAAAAAAGCTAATTAGATCCAAGGCTGACTGGAGCATGTCCTGCTTGAGGAGGGCTAATAGGATAGTGAAATCATCATAAAAGGAATGTTTAAAGAAAATAATGTTTTACTTGTAGAAGAGAAGGGGCAGAAGATGGCTGGGGGATAATTTCTTCAAACATTTGTGGGACTGCCAAGTGGAAGTGAGCTTAAATTTACCGTACACAAGTTATGGTAGAGTTACTCAGCTGGGAGTTACAGGGAGGCAGATTTCATCTTAGTCTAAGTATGAACTTTCTAACAATTTTAGGAGTTCAGGAATAAAATTGCCTGGTGATCTAGGTAGAGAACTCTGAACACTGACCACAGAACACTGAAACTGCTCAAGCAGAATCTAGGTACCAACTATCATGGCCTTATAGAAGGGATCCTTGCTCTAGGTGGGAGGTTGGACTAATGACCTCCAAAGTCCTTTCCCATGTTAATATTGCTTATTCTAACTAATTTTCCTTTATAATCTCAGACTCACTCTTGAAAGACTCCATCTCCTTGCTACCATGATGAGGATTTTGGGAAAATCAAATGCCAAATGGCTTCTTAGATCAGTCAACAACAATAACAACAAACAACAATAACTTAGACAGCACCTACTATGCACTACATATTTGTTATTATTGTCGAGTCATTTCAGTCATGTCCAGCTCTTTGTGATCCAATTTGGGATTTTCTTAGCAAAGATACTGGAGTGGTTCTCCATTTCCTTCTCTAGCTTATTTTACAGAGGAGGAAACTGAGACAAACAGAGTTAAGTGACTTGCCCAGGGTCACATAACTAGTAAGTGTCTCAGGCCAGATTTGAAGTCAGGAAAAGGAATCTTCCTGACTTCGAGTCCAGCACTCTATCCACTGTGCCACATATATAAACCCATGTGCTATATATGCACGATGCTAAGTGCTTTACAAATAATTATTTCATTTGTTCTTCACAACAACCCTGGAAGGTAGGTGCTCTTATTATCCCCATTTTACAGATGAGGAAAACAGAGGTTAAATGCTTTGCCAAGGGTCACACAGCTGGTAAGTGTCTAAGGCTAAATTTGAACTCAGGAATTTCTGACTCCAGGCCTGCTATGCCATCTGGCTATCCTAGATGTCACATACTAGGAGAGCAGAACATAAAAGGAGACAAATCAGTATCACTAACACCAAGAGGATTACAGTATATCAACTTAACCTTAGAAAATGTTGATAAGAGAAGAAAGAAAATGATGATAAAAATAATTACCTGAGTATTTATCTTTTCATGACATTAACAACAGAAGTTAAATTGGCATGGTCCCTCGCCTCCAGAAATCTCACAGCTCAAACATCCCTCACTTCATCTCCCACCTTTTCTTTTCCTTCAGCTGAGGTTGCCCAAGCATGGGGGAGTAGTCCAGCCTTCTGGCACACAAAAGACATCTGCTTAAAATGGATTCCCCCACCACTCTGTGCCAAGAATCTTGGCCAGAGCTGTAGTGAGTCCCAAGTATATATTATGCACACCCAGATGGAACTGGAAATGAGAGCTAAAATTGCACAAGATGGGGTTTTAGAGAGTCCCCTCTCTGGGTTGCCAATAGGCACAAGCAAAACACACTGGATCATATTTTCCTCTTCTTGCTTTAATAAATCAACATGCTACAAACTCCTCCATACCTAGCCTCTTCAATCATTCAGGACATTCTCTCTGTCTTGTTGACTATCTCTTGACCTTACAACTTTATTGATGGTAGTTCCAGCCCAGGTATGAGTCTAGCAATAGAGTGAAACTCACATATTAATTCATTTTGCTACTTGTTAGAGAGGAGACTGAACTAATTTAAATAAAATTTTTAGATTATCTGTGGATTTAAATTATCCATGCTGCCCTTATGCCTATTACCATAAATAATTGAAAACTGGCTAAAGATACTTGAATGAAAGAAGAATGAGTTATTGTTCAATCATGTCTGACTCTTTGTGACACCTTTTGGGGTTTTCTCGGCAAAGATACTGGAGTGGTTTACCCTTTCCTTCTCTAACTCATTTTGTAGATGAGGAAACTGAGGCAAACAGGGTTAAGTGACTTGCCCAGGGTTACGCAGGCAAGATTTGAACACGTGAAGAGAAGTCTTCCTGACTCCAGGCCTAGCACTCTATATGTACTTAGTATATATAAATTAGAATCACTTTTCCCCATCTAAACTGCAAGGATGATTATGGTACATGAAATTAGTACCTCTTTGTTTACCACCTTTGTTCAGATCCTCGCCAACCTGCCTTCTCTATAGAATCCTAATGCCTTTCTCTCCATGGCCTGCTGAGTGCTTTGTAGACAAGATGTCAATCATGCCTTCAACATGTCTAGGGGATATCAAAAGAAGGGGAAATTACCTACATTTTTCAAGGCAGGAAACAGAAGTAAAGAGTTAAAAATTATATTCCCAGAGCTACATGGTAGATCTAACAGAGTCAAATTAGGACCCAGATCTCCCTCCCTATCATAACCTCCAACCCCAGCGTTTGCCACTTAGTCCTATCTCCTAGATTATTGTGATGTCGTATCTCCAGACTGACGTTATCTGTGACGGCTCTAACCCTTCCCAGCACTCTATTAGGTACAGAAGCTTCAGTCTTGGGAGAATCTAGTACTGGAGAGAAACATACGAACTAGCAATAGAAGGAGAGGAGGGCTCCTGATTTTTGCCGTTCTCATACACAGAAAATTCCCCTTGCCCTGAATAACAGAAGATGTGACTTTTCTTAATTAAAAAAAATAATAGAAATCTCAAGGAAAGGTTAATTGCATGTCGCTAATGAGAGAGGAAGTTTTACCAGTTCAGAGTTGAATACGATAAATAATGGAATGCCACTACCACAGGCCTAGAGACTTAGCAGCCTACTTCCATCTTCTTGGCTATAAATAATTCAAAGATTTTTTTTTTAATATCACAAAACCAAGTCAGAATCTTTATGCAGAAGATTCCACTGTGTCCCTCTCTTTCTCCTTCCCCTCCCCACCCGGCCCAGGCAGCTCCCTAGGGAATGACCCCTCAAGCTTTAACATTTATTTTTTGACATTTCAGACTATTTGTTAGGCAGAGCTGTCTTTTCTAGATCAAAGCCAGAAAATCTTGCTGAGAACTCCCACTTGGCCTGTCTGTCAGTGACAGAGAGGTTCTATTAACCCCCAATATCCCCTTCTTCCTCATTTCAAGAAATCTGCTGACCCTAATCCAAAATACCAGTCACACTTTTCACTCCTTCTGGACCTTTCTCCTACTCTCCAGTCTTCAAGTTCTTACTTTGTAGTGAGGGAAATATTACTCCTCTCCCTTGTAAGTGGGGAAAGTCAAACACCAAGAGACAGAAAAGGAGTGGAGGGAGCATTGGACTTGTGATGAAAGATCTGGGTTTGACTCCTGGCTTGTTCCCTTCTTATTATGTGACCTTGGACAAGCCCCTTAATCTCAATGAGCCTGTTTCCTCATCTGAAAAATGGGATTATCTACCTCATGGGTTCAGTGTGAGGATTAAATAAATTAATAATAATAATAGTAATAACAATAACTGACATATAGTGCTTTGGGTCTTGAAAAGCACTTAACATACATGATCTTATTTGTATCTTATATAATATACATGATGGTACTTTGTACCTGAAGGATTTAGAGTAACTTGTTCCACAAATAGGCAGTGGCAGGATTATGGGCTAATGCAAACTCTCCTGAGTTACTTAAAACTCATATAAGAGTATGAACAAGAGTATGGTAAGAACCAGAGGCAGCTAAGGGAACTTTGCCAGGTTGTCGGTAAGAAATTAGAATATCCTCATTTTGCAGAAGGGAAACTGAAATGTAGAGCAAAGACAATTTACCCAAAGTGATTTTTCTCCTGGCAGATCTCGAATTAGAACATACGTCTTTGTTTCAATTGTCTATCACCAAATGATAGCACATCTATTATTCCCTCGCTTTGACCCTTTACAATAGATGGATTCACAAACTCTAATTTGGAAGACTTACCATTTCCTTCCAGAAATGATATAGTGGTGGTTTCCATTTCCTTCAAAATGTTTCCCCATTTGCACCAATTTTTGTCTTAGTATTACCTACCTGATCACCATTCCACCCCACCTCCAAATCAGAAATTTCCTTTGACTCTGAGACAGACAGAGGAGATAAGTGAAGGGCTTGAGAATGCACCAAGCAGTTTTGTAGAGATGTTGGAGATGCAACATGTGCCACTGTGATACATGCAGCAAGCATGCAGATGAGCCCCTCTCCCTCTCATTTATAGCAATCCTCTGGATATGAGCAAAGATTCATATCTCAAACGAGAAGAGGCAGAGATATCATGATACGTACGGACCTAGACAGAGGCCTACAGTCATCACACATGAAATCAATAGAGGCATCAGATAGAGATGAAGAGGCAGAGCTGGACCCTCAACAAAAATCAGTGGCAAGGGCTCCCGAGATTTAATGAAATATAAAATGGTAGGTCAATTGGTCTCTAGAGCCTAATGTAATCACCCCACCTCCCACAACTGGGAGTGGACTTTTCATAGATAATCTATGGCTTATGACACCAATCCATGGAATCCTGGGAATATCAGTATTTTTTTTTTTTGTGTCTCCCACAAGATATCACTAGCTCCTGTCTCCTATAAATGGTCACTATTCCATGCTCCTGCCCTGGGAAACCCTAGGAATGTCAGTAGTTGTTCATTTTGTTCTCCCTCCACCAGGTCCCTCAGTTCTCCAGTAACAGGAAAACATAAAATATGACAGGTTTTGTTGATCCTAAGGAACCCCTCCCCCCCCAAAAAAACAAAGAACCGAGCAGGCTTGCGTTAAAGTCCCTTGAGTTTGAGGAAAACTTTCCTCTCCTTTATGGAAGGGGTCAAGTATACCTCCCCTCTGGAGGGCCTCACCTTCATTAGGACCTACACAGTACACCTGACTCATAAAACCAATGACTGTCTTAGTATAGGGTTGTTCCTCAATACTTGTGATTCACTGATGTGTCAACCCTTCTTTGCCTTTGGAATCACGCCATAGGTGTGCTTGACTTACTAGGTCTGAATGAAGCTATGCATCACTACCTCTTCTGCCTTTTCTCATCAAGGTTCCAAATACCCTTTCCTTCCTCCCCCTTCCTGTCTCAATTTCTCTCTCTCTGTCTCTACCCTTTCCTTCCTCCCCCCTCCTGTCTCAATCTCAATCTCTCTCTCTTTCTCTCTCTCTCATTCACTCATATTAACATTTTTTGTCTTTATTCTTGTAATGGTTATAGCTTTATAGTGTCAGTCTAGATGGTACCTCTTCAAAGCTTCATCAGAAAGATGGATTCTCCTCCAGATCATGCCCTTTAACTATAGATGACCTTCAGGATTCTGTCTGGGCCCTGTTCTTTTCTCCCACTATATTACTTCCCTTTGTGATCTCATCAGGTCCCATGTATTTAATTGCGATCTCTATGCTGATGATTCTCAAATCTACTTTTTCTGGTCTCTTTGCTGACCTCCACTCACACCTCCAACTGTCTTTCAGAGATCTTAAATTAGAGGTCCAACAGACATCTTAAACTTAATATGTGTCCAAAACAGAACTAATTATCTTGCCTCCTAAACGCTCCACTACCTCTCCTACTTTCTTTATTATCGTAGAGGGTAATACTACCTACCCTCCCAGTCCCTCGGGCTCATAATCTAGAAATTATTTTGGATTCCTCACTCTTTCTCAAACAATCCTTCTTCCTCAATATCCAAGCTGTTGCCAAGGCTTGTCAATTTTACCTTTGCAACATTTCTCAAATACAGCCCTTTCTCTTTTCTGACACTGCCACCACCCTGGTACAGGCCCTTATCACTTCACACCTGGACTATTTGTAACAGCCTGCAGGTGAGTCCACCTGCCTCAAATCTCTCCTCACCCCAATCCATTCTCCATTCAGCCACTAAAGTGATTTTCCTAAAATGGTGGTCTGATCATGTCACATACACAGACACACAGACACACACACTCACTCCCCACTCAATAAACTCCAGTGGCTTCCAAGTGCCTCCAAGAAGAAATACAAAAGGATCTATTTGGCATTCACAGGCTTTCATAACCTAGCCCCTTCCTATTTTTCCAGTCTTCTTACACTTTACTCCCTACTCCATATTCTCTGATCCAGTGAAAGTGGCCTCCTAGCTTTTCCACAAACCAGACACTGCATCTCTTGGCTCTAGGCTTTCTCTCTGGTTGTCTCTCATGCCTAAAATGCTCTCCCTGCTCTGTTCCAACTTCTTCTTCTTTTTTTTTTTTTGGCAAGGCAATGTGACTTGCCCAGAGTCACATAGCTAGTAAGTGTTGTGTCTGAGGCCAGATTTGAACTCATGTCCTCCTGACTCCAGGGCTGGTGCTCTATCTACTAGGCCACCGAGCTGCCCTCTGTTCCACTATTGACCTCCCTGGCTTCTTTTAAGTCTCAACAGAAATCCCACCTTATACAAAAAGCCTTCCCCAAGCCCTCTTAATACCAGTGCCTTCCTCTCTGGCAATTATTTCCTATTTATTTGTATATAGCTTACTTTGTATAAATTAGTTTGCATGTTTTCCCCTCCATTAGGCTGTAAGCTCCTTGAGGGCTAGGCTATCTTTTGCTTTTTTTGTAGTGCCAGAATTTAGCACAGTGCCAGCTACTTATCAGGTGCTTAACCAATGTTTATTGATTGATTCTTTCTGTGTGTCCATCTGATGCCACTTCAATGGTTCTCTTTGGAAGGTGTACAAATGATCAGGGCCAGGTACAGCATTCAGTGATATAGCTCTTCTCCTCAAGGTGCATGTATGCCTTTTTTATATCTTGGAGTGGTCCCCCATCAAAGAGCAGGGAGGCACTTACACGCATGCCTCCCATAGTGTAAATGAAATAGGAGGTGAGGGGGAACCCACCAAAGAGAAATGGAAGGGAAGAACCCAACTAGAATGCCTACTACATATGAGTAAAGGAGTAATTGATTCACTTAGTGTGTGTTTTGTCACTTTCTTTTACTCACAGAGGTTTTTGAACAAAGCCTCTGTCCAACCTGCAACCAGTAAAAAAGAGAATATATCACTCCTAACTCCCTTTGCTCTCAAGTAGAGAAAAAACAGGGGGTGAAGGCAGAGCAGGCTTTCAGGACCTTCTAGAAAGCAGCAAAGACTTGAGTGATATATAGACAATGGATCAGTTTATCTGGCTGAAAGTTCCTTCCTGTGCGGTAATAAATTATAACAAACTACAGGTTCTTTGAAGGCAAAGATTGTGTCTTATTCAAAGTTTGTATCTTCCCCCAGTGCCTTACAAGATCCTCAGTTCACAGTAAAAACTCTAAAAATGTTTACTGATTGACAGACACTATATCACACATTTAGAACACATTACAGTTAACAACCATTATAATTTACATTTTACAGAGACGGGACAGATTAAAAAACAGCAATGGGTATGCCTCAACTTATACAAATAGTGAAGTATAAGGCATTTATTAGTGATAGTATTGTTGTCCTTATTTTCCCAAAGAGGAAACTGAGGCTAACAAATGAGGTAATTTATCCAAGATGACACAACTAATAAGTAACAGAAACAGGATTCAAAACTAGATCTTCTAACTTTAGGGCTCTTTCCCTAATGGTTCATCCAATTCTAGGTATTAAAAATAACAAATTAAAAACAAATGATCATAGGGTTATTTCCATCATCTTAATGATAAGATCAGATTGAGCATCTGGTGATCCAAGCAGCTGATTAACAGTTATGACAATTGAAAAGAGCTAAATTAACTGAAAAAGACAACCATTTCATGTGCCATTTAAACATGGACTACACTTCCTCTTCGGAAAGATCATTCACTAAAGTACAGAGTCACAGACTTTGAGAGTTGGAAGGGATGTCAGCAGTCATCAGGCCAATCATTACCTGAAAGGAGGCTCCACTATCATATATCCAATAAGATATTGTCCAGCCTCAGTTTGTAGTAGGAGGGAACATGAAGGAGATCATGCTAGGGAAATCAGCCTAGCTTTTTCTATATCACAGAGATATTTGTAATGGCACTAGCATATCCTAATAGACTTTCTGGGCAGTGTTGTGTTAAAGTTATGCATTAGATATTATACCTAGGAAGGATTC
Organism: Vombatus ursinus; assembly: GCF_900497805.2. Classification (NCBI taxonomy): domain Eukaryota; kingdom Metazoa; phylum Chordata; class Mammalia; order Diprotodontia; family Vombatidae; genus Vombatus; species Vombatus ursinus. The sequence goes on along the minus strand of NW_020948983.1, from coordinate 31,366,096 downwards.
CCATCTACCTTTGGAGGCAGTCTATTCCACTTTTGGATGGATCTCAATGTTGAAAAAAAATTTCCTTGCCTAAATTTTTCTCATTGTGTCAATTGCTCCTGATTCTGACCTCTGGGGTCTAACAGAGCAAGCCTAATCTCTTCAAATACGGGAAGAGAGCCATCATGACCTCCCTGAGCTTTCTCTTCTCCAGGCTAAACATGTCCAGTTACTTCAACTGATATACCTCTGACAATGGATCTAAGACCCTTCACCCTCCTGCTTGCCTTCCTCTGGCCATTCTCTACCTTATTAATTTCCTTCTTTCGGGGCCGTCTCCAGTTGCCCTGATCTATATCTGGCCACTGGACCCAGATGGCGCTAGAGGAGAAAGTGAGGCTGGTAACTTTGCACAGCCCTCCCTCACTTAAATCCAATTCATTTGCAAGTCATGGCATCACCTTCCTGATGTCATGGTCCTCCTCAAGAATGAAGGACAAACAAGAATTTCCTTCTTAAACCATGGTGTCTAGAACTGAAAACAGTACTACAGATGATGCCTTGCAGGGGGACTATGACCTCCCTACTCCTAATGCAGACCAATGTTGCATTTAGGTTTTCGTGCTGCCATATTACATTACTGATACACAGGAAGCTTGTAGTCCATTAAACCCCCCCAGATCTTTCCTTCTCAAACTAGCTATTATTAATTCCAAGTTACTCATATCCTCCTACTGACCCGAGATGTCTGAATAGCAACAGAGTACCATATCTGACAAGCTATGAAGTCAGGACTTTATGATTGTCAGATTTGCAGTTCTAAAAAAGTATTGAAGGAAGACCTAGGTTGAGATGTACAATACCTGTCATGTCACTCAGTTCCCGACCCTGGTGCTTACTTTCCTCTTAGTTGAGTTGCATTTCTAGGGCCTGTCATTCATCCCCAAATGAACCAAGAGACCCACCTACACCTGTAGCTCTAAGTGAAAAGCTCATATAACAGAGAAAAAAAAGGCTAAACACAGATACTTACAATTTATACACTGAACATGTTAAACTTATTACCTATTCTTTGACCAGGAATTGGTTTCTCTCTCCTTTGGATGTTCTGTGTAGGGTCTTAGAGATGTTCCCTCTAATGCTTATTTACCATCATGCCTCACATAGAGACAAGGTTGGGGTTGGTGATGGAGCAGATTGAGATTAGAAACAGTTTACCCAGCCATCCTTGTGAAGAATAAGGAGGGGCAAAAGCAAATCTGATGAGTCCCATTCTCATCTGTTCCCTAATTGATCTTGTGAGTTTTAACTTAGTAACCCTTTAACAAAAGTATTCCTGATATATACACACTCAGGTGGATTATTCTGTAGGGGATAGTTCTCTAATTCTGTCTGTGCACCTATAAAACTTTAGCAACAAACAATCCACTTAGAAGTCAAGTTCTGGGATCAGACTGAGCACTCTTGGCCAAAGGTCATTGAAAAACTTATCTAGCAAAGACTAGTCAAAATATGGCCTCTAACACAAATTGTAAATACCAAACTAGGACAAAGTTAGAATCAGTTTCTAATGTAATTAAAGTAAGCAGTGTTTCAAAGTTTTGTAAAAAGCAGTTATCAGGCCAATGTTTCAATTTGTCATTTTAATTGTAGAGTAGGGTAGGTGCTTGCCCTGCTCAATGAAGACTGAACTTGGAAACAAAATATTTGAAGAGAATCTAGGAAACTGAAATCCTCCCAGTGTTGGTTCTCCTAAAGGTATTCTCAGTCTTAATTCTACTGCATAGTCACCACATAGCCAGCCCAAAACATAGAGGAAAAACAAAAAAAGTCATTTGAGACCAGCTTTATCATCACAATCACTTACCATAGCAAAAGCCACACAGTCATTCATAATGCTCTGTCCTTCAAGCTGAAGCATCACCATGGAAAAGCTTTTGGTCCCATAGCCCCACCACTGCCCCCCCAATC
>NW_020948983.1:31325517-31364046 GCF_900497805.2 Vombatus ursinus | reverse complement strand
AACCTCTCTCTCACCTCTCTCACACCTCTCTTTCACCTCTCTCTCTCTCACACACACACACATACACACACTCACACACGAACACACACATGCACAGACAGTGCTATAAGCTTACTCTTTGACCTCTCAAGCCCAGATTACATCTAAGCAGAAGAAGACAATCCCTTTGCCGCCATACAAAGGATGCTAAGTAAGCTTTGACCAATTAATTTCACCATCTTAAAACAAAAAAGTCAATCCTCTATTCTCTTTCACTTTGCCAGCTCTTCCTACAAATTCAGCCTCCAGTGAAATCATTCTTTTTTTCCATTGTACCAGCTTTTTCTTCCCAAAGAGGCAGGGCTGGGTGGGGTGTGAAGGAGAGGGAAGAGGAATTCCTGTCTTCTAAGGATAAAACCCTAAATTTCTCTCTACAAGCTCCATGTTTCAGAGAAATGTAGATTGTCTCTTACATTGTGTGAAATCTAATGCATAATTTTAACACAACACTGCCTAGAAGGTCTATTAGGATAGGCTAGTGCCATTACAAATAACTCTGTGATAGAGAAAAGCTAGGCTGATTTCCCTAAGATGATCTCTGGTTCTTCATCCTGTTCCCTCCTACCACCAATCCATATCCCTTCTTGAATTCAAACCAAATGAAGCTTCACCTTACCTTATTCCTAGACAGTCTTTGGCACTTAATATGAATCTCAATCACCCTATTCCTTTACCCCTGAAGCAGCTGAGCTGCCACTATTCCTTGGTTCTGTCCATTATTTATATGTTTTAATATCTGCGGGTCCACAAATATCTTAGCTCCTTCCCATCATTATTGCAATATATTTGTTGCAGGCCTTTCCACCTGCATATTCCTCTCATTTCCCAGGCCTGCCATGACAACTTAACTAGGTTAGAAGCAGCATAGAAAGGATGATGAACATGGAGCCAGGAAATATGGGTTTGAATTCTAGCTGCAACCCTTCCTAGCTGTATGATTAGATGATTCACTCAAACTCCCTTAGACTCAGTTCATGAGAAAAATAATTGTTCTATCAACTTCACAAGGTTATTATTGAGAAAACCATTTGTAAAATTTAAAGATAAGGGTGGGGACTAGATCTGTTATTTCATTGATATAGGGAACTGCCAACAAGGAAACTCCTTCTAGAGATACAGATTGGCAACTTCTCTGTAGCTTAGAGTGTTAGAGAGTCACCTAGACCATTGAGAGATTAAAGACCTTGCCCAGAGTGGCACAATCGGTGTGCATCAAAAGTGTGATTTGAACCCAGCTCTGAGGCTGGATTTCTACAATTTACTGCATCAGGATACCTCTCTAAATTGCTACAGAAGTGTAGGTTGTTGATAGAAGCATGCTTCCAAAATGAAAAAAAAAAAGGTCAGGGAAACATCAATGAAGCATCAAAGAATTCAAGATGATAATTTCTTGAATTATGTCATCCTGGTGACATACAGGAGACACTTGCATGTCAAGACATCAAGAGACTACTGGTTAAAGGTTTTATACATACATACATACATACATATATTATTTACACACAGAGAGAGAGAAAGAGAGAAAAAGTAAAAATATATATTATATATAATAATACTCTATCCCCAAAGGAAGCAAAAAAAAGGTCCATATTTGGGGACTTTGGAGTCACTTTGTGGTAAACCATAGTACTCCACTCACTGAGTATACAGCTAGTTCAACAGAGTTAGTCACTAAGTTAAGGAATTAGAATCCAGTCTTTTTGTAGACCTAGACTAAGATTACAGATGGCCCTCTTGAAAATCAGAAAAGAGAGGAGTTACTATCCTATTCATTACTTGCACATACATTTGAGCTAACTCTAGGCTTCTGAGAGAGAATGAAAAAGGCATCCCATCCAACTGCGAATGTATTCTCAGATCTAGAAAAGGGGGTGGGTATAAGGGGCTGTCAGAAGTAGATTTCTAAGGTTGAAACAGAGAACCATTAATATCTAAGAGGAAGTGGAAATGGGAAAGATGTCAACATCAACTAGAACTGAAGAGTAGATACTGTGGGATGGATTGGGATATTTCATTTTTTTTTTAGGGATGAAGAGGAGAAGGTGGTCAATCTCTGGGCTTTTTCTGTTGGTCAGCTGTATCCTCTCTCCTGTGTTTTAACTGGACCTCTCCTACATCCCCACCCCAAAAAAAGACACATACCCTCCCATCATCTAGGTTGAAACTAGAGCCCTTTTCATCCCACCACCAGACCCCCTCATGGTATGGTGGAAAGAATATCAGATTTAGTCAAATGACTTGAGTTTAAATTCTATCTCTGCCATTCTCTATGTGACTTAGAGAAAGGTCTTTAATATCCCTCTGATTCAATTTCCTTATTTTTAAAAATATGGATATAGGCCTAGATAGACTCAAAGATACATTCTAGCTCAAAATCCTTTGTCCAAGCGCCATTTCTGACTCAGTACTGGACTACTGCTACCTCCATTGTCATTCCCAAGGTATGCTTCCCTCCAATCTATCCCTGGGCAGTCAATAGGCAGGTTTATACTCTTCCTTGCCCTCCTACTTCTTCTACACCATCAGTACCCCTTGCTGTTATTTTCATTTTGCTATGGTTTTCATAACCACACTGGCAGCCATGTAGGATTAAGAGTGGAGGAATCAGTAAACACAGAGGTAACCGACTCTTTGCCTAATCCATGTCTGGCACTGTTTAGAAAAGCTAAACATCAATGAAGTCATCCAACATTGACCTCTCTCCCTCATGTCATTTCCTACTTGGCATCAAACCACCTGTCAAAGTTTCACTGTTGTATCTGGGGTTCCTGATCCACTGCTAATGCCCAGGCTTAACCTGTGGGACCTGGGCTTGGTGGAGAGGAGGGAAGGAGGGGGGAGGAAAGAGAAGCCCTACCCAGCCTATTCTTTTGTAACAGTTCACTGATTGTTCCTTCTACCCAAGGCCTGGTGTGTTGAAGCTTTGGTTGCAGAAAGCAAACAATTGGAGGAGTATACAATCCTCCATTTTCTCCTTTCAAGGAAGGCCCCTATTGTGCAGCTCTGTACACATTAAGAGATCACTAAATGTTCGTTTGGTAGAATTAAATCTTCCTACATTCCAGAGTGAACATACCTAGCATCATGCCATTCACGGGGAAGATGATGAAGGTTGAGCAAGGCTCAAAGGGCCAACCTCACCACCATGACTTAAGAGAGCTCCTGCAACTACCTTTCCCCTCTTTCTGCTTTAGCATAGTAAGACTATAGGAAACTCTTCTTTTCTACCATTTCTTACAATATTAAAACACACATGCTTTTGTCACCCTACCCATTGGCATACTAAATTTTCCATCTGAGGAATGGGTTAGAAGCATCTACAGTCATGTACAAGTCTCAAAGAACTGGTAATAGTACTATCATTTGAACTTTTGCTTGGGATACATTCAACTAAAGCACAAAGCACTAAATTTAGGTGTAATCAATCAATCAACAGGCATTTAGTAAGCACCTACTAAGTATGCATAGTAAGTGCTAGGCATTGAGGATAAAGATACAAAGAATGAAACAACCTCTATTTATGTTAGGATTATAGACATACATATAGAGCTGGAAGGAATTGGAGAACATTTAGTCCAACTCCCTGATTTTACTTGTGTAGAGACTGAGTCCAGAAAGGCTATGCAACTTGCCTGAGATCACACACATGGCCAGCATCAGAGGCAGTATTTGAACCCAAGCCCACAGATACTAGTGTTCTTTCCACTATACCAAAAACATATATTTTAATGTAGGAGATAAAAGATATTCAAAAAAGTCAAAGACATCATCAAATGCTGAAAAAAACAATAAAGGAAAGTTGCAAAAACCACTTTTCCATGGGTAGTTAAAATGATATCATTGCCATGTTCACTAAATTACTGTTCTGTTACATCCTTATAACACTGAGGGAACCCTCGACTCTTAAAGGCTTGGCCAGTGGAGTTCACTTTCTGTCAGGTCCTACCATGCTGCAAAGATTTTCAATACGGGAGGACCAGATAATGAACTGTTTGCCTGCTTGTTGCCCAGGGATCAGCTTTGGTTAGGAAAGAGTCATTACCAAGTGATTTTTTTTCCCTCTTGCCACAGCAATTCATAAAGATTATCTAATAAATCATAGTGATAATTACCCTTTTTGTCCATGAAAGGAATGCCCACCCCTGTGAAATCAAGGATCTTTCCAAGGTCAAGTGTAGATTCCTTTCTGCCCGAGGTAACAGTAAGAGAAGACCTAAATCAAACAACCTTTTATGTTCCATTCAGTTTTAGGAATCTGTGGTTCTGTGACAGATTGGATACTAGCTTTCTAGAGGTTAGAAACAGTATTTTTATATCTTTTTTCTCTCCTAACTCTAGAAGTACTTCCCCCCAGTTTTTCCCACTAATTCCTTTCTGCCTATTTCCCAGAGAAAGCTGTTTAGTTCCAGGATCAAGCAACATTGATATTAGAAAAATGAAAGTTCATGTTCTCTTAATAGCATAAGGGACCCATGTCAGAGTGTCCCAAGTGACTGTTGTATCTACTTATTGTCCTAAGAGCAATTGATAACATGAGCCAATACTCTTGAGAGGGCATATTGGCTCCAATATCCCCTCTACATTCCTCCTGAGACATTGTTGTAGATTGAAACCAAACCACAACCCTCCAGAAACAACTTGAATATCTAGAACCCCTAGAACATCCCATGGTTGCTCATGCTTCTGGGAATGCAGGAAAAGAGAAAGGTGTAGGACCATGATCAAATCCCCATCCCCAAGGTGACACCAGAGACTATGGAAGCTGCCCAGAGGCCCTGGGCCACTGCTTTGTGGAAAATATATATATAAATATTATGTTTATATATATATATATATATATATATATATACATATACAAAGAAACATACTAAACCACAAAAATAACTCCTTCCCCACATTAAAAAAAAACAGTGAGGCAGCATAAGGCACACACCTACTTACACCTGATTGGCACTCTTCCCTGAGGAAGAAAGGGTTGCCTAATGATCTAAGATTGGGTTGCATTCTTTTTTGTTGTTCAGCCATTTCAGTCCTATTTGACTCTGTGACCTCATTTGGGGTTTCCTTGGCAGATACTGGAGTGGTTTGCCATTTCCTTTTCCAGCTCATTTTACAGATGAGGAAACTGAGGCAAACAGGGTTAAATGACTTGCCTAGGATCACACAGCTAGTAAGTATGTGAGGCTGGATTTGAACTCAGGTCTTCTTGACTCCAGACCAAGTCCTCTATTCATTGCTCCACCTAGCTGCTCTAGAACTGCATTCTATGGTTCTCCATATATGGAAACAAAGTCCTGGTAGCAGTCATGGACCTAATTGAGTCTTCTTGGGCATCTTAGGCCCAAAGGAGATCCCAGGGTTTAGCCAGGCCACACAGCAGAAGAGCTTCCTTTTTCTAGGGAGGGTCTCAAATCAAGCCAGATATAAAGAATATCTCACTTAGATACTGAGACTCTAAATCTTCCTTCACACAGCGGCCCAAGTGATGCTTCTAAAGCACAGGTCTGACCATGTTACTTCCCTATTCAATAACGTTTCCTGTTACCTCTAGGATCAAATACCAACTCCTCCATTTGGCATTTAAGGGCCTTCATAGCCCAGCTCCAAACTATCTTTCCAGCTTCATTAAACCTCACTCCCCTTTACACGTTCTATAGCTCAGCCAAATTGGCCCTTTTACTCTTCCCTATACGTGACATCCCATCGCCCATCTCTCTCACATTATAGAGGCTGCATTCACTACTCATCTCCCAATTCCTGGTTCTTTCAAAGTCAGCTCAATTATCATCTCCTGTTTGAGGCCTTTCCTCACCATTCCCACCCCCAAATCCACTTGTGCTTCATCCCCCAAAATTGCCTTATATTTATTTCACATATATTTTAAACACATGCCTACGTGTACACAGTGTATCCCCTGATAGAATGTAAGGTCCTTAAGCCTAGGGATTGTTTCATTTTCATCTTTGTAACCCCAGTATCTCTCACAGCATCTGACACGTAAAAAGCATTTAATAAATGCTTACTGATTTTTGATTGACTGAATGACAGATAGGAATCAAGCATCATATTCGTTTGAACTCCGTGAGACTTCCCACTGGGGCTTACCCACCTTACTCTGTTGAAACAGCTTCACTAGGAAATTGTGCAAAGAAAGACAAAGACCTTTGGGCCCAGTAAAGGGTTCAAATGCTTCCAAGAATTCTTTGCGCCAGTCCCAGTCGCCATATATTCATACACACACACACACACACACACACACACACACACAAACACACACGCACACACACAAACACACACGTGCACGCACACACACATGCATACACACAGTCATTTCCCGGAGCAGAACATGACCGCTGAAGTTCATTATTCATATACCTCACAATTAACAATCCACAGACAACCTATTTCAACCCTGCTCAGCTTCTTCTGGGGGTTAAAGAGTAAGTAGATTACTGAGACCCCAAGACATCCCCCGTGTCAGCCTAAATGAGGCAAACTCACTGGAATGTGTCCTAGCTAAATAAGGAATTCCTGGCTTCCACGCTTTACTAGTGGAGCCATGCTCCATCCCTGAACAAATTTGGGCAAGGTTCCTTCCCTCTCTTTTATGGAAAAAATTGTATCTACTTTTTGTTGAGACAAACAAATCTAAAAGCAAAGGGAAAAAAGCCTATCGCCATTCCTTCTAGCACCCAAATTCTGAAAAGGATCAAGGTCTGTGTTCACACTGGTGACACTGAAGAACTCTGAAAGAACACTGGATCTGAAGTCAGAAGATATGGGTTCAAATCTTGGTTCTGCTTATTTATTACCTGTGTGGTCTTGGAGAATCACTTCCCATGTCTGAGCCCATGTAAAATGAAGTGGTTTGAGTGGATAACCACTAAGGCCCCTTCCAAAACTAAATCTGTTGCTTACGCGGTATTAAGAAAAGTGGGGAATGAGGGCTGTGGAGGAGAAGGAGAAGAGAGCTCCTGGGTTCAAATCTTGAATCTGAATAACATTAGGTAATCTGCTTAACTTTTTCAGGCCTCTACTTCTCCTCTGTCAAGTAAAGATACTCAATGTTGTACTGTACTAATCTTCCTTAGAAACTGCTCTGAGAAAATAACTGATGGGAATAAAAATGTATAGACTGGCAAATAGGACCAAGCTAAGGAAATATTAAATAATAATAACAATATCTAATAATAATAATAAAGAATGCCACAAGGAAAGGAAAAAGGGCAGCCTGTCAATTGCACCTCTTTAATATATTTTAAAAGTTTCCAAATAAGACGACTGATACAGTCAGTTCATTAGAAAATAAAGTGTTTATTAAGAAACTATACACTGAACACTCCTATAAGTCTCTGTGGAAACGCAATGTCCCATTGTCATAGCACAAGGTGAAAGTGATGGCAGGATAAAGAATGTTGGGATGGATGATGCCTGGGAGGCCAGAAATGAGGTAATGATTTACAATAATTAAAAAACATCCTCACGCTTACTCCTTAAAGCCACATACTTGGGAGCAGGCCCTGTTCCCTCAGGCTCAACAGGGAGCAATGAGGAATATAAGGGCTGCTATGAAACAATGGGGAGAGCTGAAAGGCTGGGGGGGGGGGGGGGGGGGGGATGAGGGGGAGGAGTCGAGTTATCTCAGTAGGAGAGACAGGGTACATCTTGAAGCCCTGGGGTGAAAATCAGCCATCCACATATAGTTTTGGGAAGTAGAGGGGAGGCTTAGGCCTCACTATGGAGGGGAGGGAGAACTTGAGAATTTTGGAGTCTTCTCCAAAAATCCTATAGAGGAATCTACAAAATCAGTCTTTTGATCTGATATGAAAACTTCTACCCAGCAGGATTTCAGAAGTGAGAATGGGGAAAGAAAACTTTAACTCTAAGACAAAATTTCCAAAAGGAATTTTAAACTTAGGAGGAAGTAGTGGAGATTGTCAAAGATCCCCAAGACTCTAAGCCCATTGCTAGACATCTCATGATTAGGAGGATACACTGCAGCCTGCATTGTATTCCTCAAAGGGGGCAGGCACTGGGGGGCTTTGGGTGGATAAGTCAAGCCAATGGGTCCAACTGGGAAGTATGTCAGGAGAATCTGATACTGCCAGAAAAAAGTGTTCATCCTTCCTTAATTATCAACACTATGCTTCATTTCTTCCAATGAGGAAAAGACCTAAAGTTGGAATATACTCTGAAAAGATACTGAGCCCTCTAGCCCTTCCTTCTCTTCACTGGATTAAAAGGTTTTGTTGGTTTTGTTGTCGGTTTGTTTTTTTTTTTCCCCAAGTGGAGAGAAGGAAAAAAAGTCCTCTCCCTTGGGGAACGTGGCCATGGAGTAAGACATGAGTCAAAGCAAACAAAGGAAACACAAATATTGACCAGAGAACAGGATTGACACTTCCATTGGTGCTGGGGAAGGGCCACAGAAGGCCAATTTTAGCTTCTTTTCCCCTTCAGTTCATCTTTGCCTTGAAGGTGTGTATAAATTGGGTTCCAAAGATTCTTAGACTCAAGAACAAGAGATAGGGAGAAAAAGAGAAGATCCAGGGATGGTGGAGAGGCAGAAAGGGCCACAGGGCCCTTGCTTCTCTGGTCCCCATGGTCTTGGCGGAGTGGCCAATTCAATGGCCTGATCTTTCCTTCCCATGGCAAAGGCAAGGCATCCTTCAGGCAAAGCTCATCAAAACAGCAGAGTTGGGGGACAGAGAGGCCAGAGAGGAGGCTAGAGAAAATACTCATCTCCCCTTGGGAGTTTTCTAACATTTGCACACACTGGGAGCCCTCCTCTTATAGAAGAGGACATAAGGAGATGGGAAGGGAGGATCATTTCAAAGTAAGTACAAATTTCTCCACCGAAGGGGAAAAAATGGTTTTCCCTTCTTCCCTCTGGGACCCTAAATCGATGCCAACACTCAAGTCTGGCTTTTCCTCTCTTACCAGGCCGTCTCCACCTCTGCGCAAGTGCTGTCTGTGGCTCTTCCCCAGTCTGAGGTCACATGGGTGGCAGCGAGGTCACTAAGAGGGCGACATGATGTCCCAAGGAGAGCCAGGGAGACCCACAAGCATTCAAGTGAGGAAAGCAAAGCCAGAGGATGGCTGGGCTCTGCCAGGCTTGACTTTTGCTGCCGAAGAGGTGGTGTTTATTTTATTTTGTATTTTTTTTTGAAAAGCAAGAAAACTAGGTGTGTTTAAAAGTTAGCTCCTAGAGCACTGGTTTTGTTTTTTGTTTTTTAATTTGCTTTATTGGTTTTCACCGTGGTGGTGCCTTGAAGGAAAGTAGAAGGAGCACAGTGATCATTGGAGAAAAAGGGCAACCCTGCCATTGGCCAATGGGAGACCACACATTTCTGTTGGTATTAAAAGGTGTGTTTGTAGGGGAGTGGAGTGCACACAGATGGTTTGCAAAGTGTTCTGTTTAGCAGCCCTGGATCCAAACAGAACAATGGCCTACTGCTTCCAACCTCTCTTAGGGCCCAGCCTACCAAGGTGACATCAGACCAGGGAGGCTGTAAAGGAGTTCTAAAAGCCATGGCGTCCTTTGCTGAAATAAACATTGACATCCTCAACATAAATGCCACGGTTAAGAGGCTTGGGATGGCCAGGAAGGCTTATTGGATTCAACATAACTTCTCTGAAACCTAAAAACAAAACAAAACAAAACAAAACAGAAAAAAGAAAAAAATAAAGTAAACCAAAAAACCCAAAAGAAGATCCAAACTAAGGGACAGAAAACAGAGGGGAGATTGAAAAGGGGACAGCTAAAGATATAGTCAGAGGTAATACTGAGGTATATTGTGAATAGTAAAATCAATTAACAGCAAAAAGGGAAAGGTGAGCGGAGGGGTTGGGATTGGGGATGAAATTAAAACCAAGCACTGTCCGAAGGACTGGAAACACCCTCTGCTGCTGCCTCCACTGGACACCTCCAATTAGCCTGGGAAAAGGGTGTGGGGAAGTCAGACTACCTAAGGAAGAAGTCCTGGCCTGACCCTAAGAGAGCTCTCTAAGTCTCTCTAAAATTGGATTTCCCTCTCCCTGGGAAGAAGATTAGATTTCTCCCATTTCAAGTCTGGGGTAAGGTGACTTCTTGAAGGAAAAGAAAGTCTTGTTAAGGGACAGAATGAATATTGCCCACAAGTTAAAAGCCCCTTGCAAGCAATGAGGTGGGGAATAGATAAGAAGAATGGCCTTGGGACTGGATCACAAACTACCACCTCTGCAGAACAGAAAGAGAAAGCTCTCTTCATCTAAGAACTGTATCCTAAAGTGAGACATTATCATTTCTACCACTAGCAACCAATAGGAAAAATGTCACCTCTCACATGGCACAATAACTGTGACACACACACTTATGTGTATTTATATATACATACAAATATATACATATATACATATATATTATATGAATATATAGAAAGGAAGGAAGGAATTTTTCTGAGAGTATCATTTTTTCTTATTTGACTACTCTATTCAGTTCCACCAAGGCATGGAATAAAAAAATGCACCTGACCTCTTAGCCTTCCCATGATGTCAAATCAGATGGGGATGAAATCATCCACACAGGATCAACAGAGGAAGCAACCAGATTCAAGGGTGGTGACCTCCTTAGAGTAACAGAGAAAGGATCCTCAAGCTTGCCTCTTTTTCTCTCTACAGAGCTCTGGGCTTAATAAAGAAGAGAACTACTAACTCAGGTAACCCAAAGCAGATTCCCAAGTGGAAATTGTTTTTTAACTTCAGATTAAAGTGAACATTGATATGAACACAACAAACTTGCTCTGGACTAAAGGATATAAACTGTGTATAAGCATGCATGCATAATTGTGTGTGTGTGTGTGTGTGTGTGTGTGTGTGTGTGTGTGTGAGAGAGAGAGAGAGAGAGAGAGAGAGAGAGAGAGCAGGAAGGGATAAGGGTAAGGATGTGGTTAAGAAAGGAGGGAAGAGGAGGGGAAATAAAGAAGACATCAATTGATCTAGAGTGCTTTTTTCACGTGTCATATTCTGTCCCATAAATCCCCTACCTCTGGCCCAAGAAGCCATTGTAATCAAAGCAGGGCTGAACTGCTAAGTTCCAAGTATTGAAACACCTTAGGCAGGAACTCAGGGTACTATCAACTTCTGCAGAAGATGGGATCAGGCTCTTTCTCATATGGTTGTTTCGATGAAAAGAATTTGGAGAAGAAAAGTAACTGAGAACAACATACTCAGTGGAACATGGGTCCTCAAGGGAGAGAATAAAGGTGATGGGGATGGGGAAAAAGGAAGGTGAAGTTACTCTGAGCTTTATTCTGAAGCTGGGTAAAGCTATTCCTTCCTATTCTCTTTTTGCTCCATTTTGACCTCCCCCACAATTCTACCTGAGATACTCAAGTAGTTTTCTCCTTCTGAGGTTTCTCATATATATAAGATTTCAGTGGTGAAATTCCACCCGATTTCAGTTGTGTACTGGGATGGCACTTTATAGGTATGGAGAGTTAAGGCCTGATGAAACCTTCAGATATTTAGAATCAAAGGACGGAAAATAATTACTAGGCACAATGACCTAAACAAATAGCTTCCCTGAACCCTGACAGTGGTGGTGGGAGGTAGGAGGAAGAAAAAAGCTAGTATTGAGCCCCAGTTGCATACAGAAGGGAAATTACTTCCCCAAGGCTTATGGCCAAAACTAATGATCAAACCAGAATCAGAGCTCAAGGCCTTCCTAGCTCCTACATTCAAACTGCTCTGCTTGTTTGAACACCTGGTCCATCTGACACACATGGTCTGTGCTCATATCCTTGAATCTAATACAACCAGATGCAGAAATTGGCTCTATCTCTTTCTACAGGTTAGAAACTGAGGAGGAAGGGTCATATTGGATTTAGTCATGCATAGAGTTGAGATCCCTTAGTCTAACTTATTTCTGCATCCCCACCCCAACAACACACACACACACACACACACACACACACACACACACATTCCTGTACTAAGAGCTGCCACCATGGGTACCCAACACTGTTACTCTATGAACCAGAACGGTTGCATCTTTGCATGCTTGGACCTGAGCACCACAGACATAAGAAGCCCTAAATCAATCCCCTTTCTCTAACAGTAAAGAAACAGCTAATTTCCAAAAAGAAGTAGAGTTGGTTCTTCTCATCTTTTGGAAACTAGGTACCCATGTGAGGAAGGTAGAGTTATCTTTTATCCTGGGAGGGTTGTAAACATAAGGAATGACTGAGATGCCTGCACCACCTGGGACCCTACAACTCTAACCCCTGGGAAACAGTTATTCAATAGTTTCCGCTGTGAGAGTGGGAGCCACTCCAAAGAGATTCCAATCCTGACCAGCCACGCAGTGTCCGGGGGCCCTTTAAGGCTCCACGTCGGATTCATTAAAGAGGGGGCCAAGAACTGCTGGCGTCCTTGCCAAGGTATCCGCTGCTGCCTTCATGAACATGAGCCCGTTCCCATATGAGCTGGGATCCGAAGTTTGTTTTCTCTGGAACTCCTTTTCGGGTGGAGCAATTCCAAGATTCTAAATGCTGAAGTCTGATAGCCTGAGAGGCACCACTCCAAGTTTCCTGGTTCCTCCCCCTCTCCCTAAGAAAAACCTCTGGGCAGAAAGAAAATGCATTTACTGTTACTCTCTGTCTGGGGTTAGGGGTGTTTGTATGTGTGTGTGAGGGTGGGGGGGACAGTGACTCTACCACAGGGAAAGACTGGGCTAACAACTGACTGGCAGGTGGGGAAGATGGATGAGTATACCTTCAGGGGTAGGAGGCTTCCTTCCAGGAGAGGAGGCCTGCTCTGCTCCTTCTACCTCAACCCTGCTCAACAGTCAATCCCCTTCTTTCTTCACCTCCCCCTAGGCTACCAAAGATTTAGATAAAGCTGCTTGTACGCCCTGGAACCGAGCCTGATCTCCAAGAGCTTCTCAGGTGTATTTTTATGAGAAACAAACCAGACACTCTGAGGTCATTTGGGGAAGATGGCGTGTATAGCTGCGAGAGGGAGGGAAGGAGGATTGTTAAAGGATAGGGCAAGGAGTGGGGGACAACATCACTGTGTACCCACTGAACCTGATAAGGGGTTCAGAACGTGTGCCTCTAAAGATTGGGTTAAATCCTCACAGGTGAGTCATGGGTTTCCAGGCCTCCAAAGCAGAAGAAAATATCCTATTTCCTGTGTCAGCTAATAGATGTTTTGGGCAGAAAGTAGAGGAGAGGTGCCTTGAGAACTCTGTCTGTCTAGACAATCTCACCCCCTCCCTCCTTATATTCCCTTCTCTAGGTTTCATTCAGGTCTTTATGAACAAGTGTAAGAGCCCTTTCCTTGCAGTATCCGCCATCTGGAACAACCTCGCTGAATCTTCTGCCTACAGGACTCTCCATTGCACTTCAGATCCCAGAAGTCCTCTCTCCTCCTAGCCTCTCCCCTCTTGCTCTCTCCCTGTTATTTGTTATGTGACCATAATTTTATTACCTAACTCCATAAATTGCTTTGGGTTATAGCGGGATAAAAGACCCAAAACTAAATGGAACTCAATTGGATTATTTTCAAACATTTCCTTTTCAAACTTATTCATTTGTCATCCTAAAGTTGCTGCATAACAATAACACTTAGCATTTACACAGTACTTCTTGTTTGAAAAGTACTTTGTAAGTACTAGTTGCCTCCAGAAATGGGCCCTGGTTATGATCAGTGACAATTTATCGCATAGAAAAATGAGGCAGAGAGGTTAAGAGAATTGCCAAAGTCATACAAACAGTGGTGGTGGGCAAAAAAAAAAAAAAAAAGATGTCAGATCTTCAGGACTCTCATTTTTAACTCTTCTAAATCAGACAGGGAGGCTATACGTGGCTTTCTTCTTTCTTTCTCTAAAAAATATAGAGTCTTTCTGTCCCTATGTTCCTGAAACTGGGCAGGCTTGTTTGGGGAGTATGGCCAATGATGATCAAGTAAGGAACAGAAGAACTAGGGCATGCCAAGCTATAGTGATTCTGCCAGTGTGCTTCACTTTCCACAAGATTCTCTGGAGTTCAGAGGTTCACATATTGAAAATTAGTGACAGGGAAATAAAAATTCTCTTTCTTAGAGACTGGGGAAGAGAAATTAAAGAGAATGGGGGAAGAAGGAATAAACCAAATTCCAGGCAAAAATGCCAAATCAAGTCTTACCTGGGGTTTTCCTCCTTTTTTTTTTTAACTCTCTACCTTAACCTTCATTAGTAAGCACCTCAAAACTAGTAGGGGCATGGACCCTTTTGATCTTTGTACAACAACCACTAGTCATTAGGAGATGTAGAGTCAGAAAAGAAATCAGAAGCTATCCAGTCTAGCTCTCTTGGTTTACAGAATAAGAAACTGAGGACCAAAGAGTTTAAGTGACTTGTCCAAAGTTATACCAGGATATGCCAGGAGCCAGGATTAAAACTCAGGTCTAGTATTACCAAATTCTTAGCCTAAACAGGAATATCCTCTTTCCTTCTCCTTAGTGCACCAAAGGTAGGAATTGGAGTTTTCAAAAGGATTTCACCCTGAGGCCATTTTGGGATGGTGGGAGGTAGAGAGTTGGAGAGGCAAATGAGGTCTTTTTTTTTTTTTCACTCTCAAGAGTGCAGAACTGGTCAGGTACAGAGTACAGGATTATATAAACTAAGCTCTACCAATTATCATGGAAGCTAGCACAGGCTTTCTGAGTTCACTCTGCCCATCTCTCAACTATCTTGAATTTTTCCTTTGGGTTGAAACTAAGGCCAGTTGCCATACTGTCTCAGGAGTGCATGCCTTTTCATCCAGGACCTCCCTAAGCTTCAGGTTCCTTCTCAAGGTCAAACTAGTTTTTTGTTTTGTTTTGTTTGTTTTTGTTAAGGTAAATAGCAATTGTTTCTGTTCTGGCCAGAAACTCTGAGTGTCTTCCCCTCCCAGACTGACTTATTGTGAAGGCAAACTAGGCCATCTTTTGCCTCAGTTCTTACCTAGCTAGTTCTTACCCACTAAATGAGTATTGCCTCAGACAAACTGAGACCTGGGAAGGACCTTAGCTTAAAAAGGCCGAGATCTCCCACTGCACCCAGGGCCATCTCCAGTGGTCTTGACCTATGTTTTGCCACTGGATTCTGGATTCTGAGGCTGATGACTTTGCACAGCTCTGCCTCACTTAAATCCAATCCACTTGCAAGTCAAGATATCACTTTGCCGTGTGTCATTGGTCCTCTTTGAGAAGGAAGGGCTAACAATAGCAGTTTTCTTTTAGGGTCTTCCCACCACCTTTCAAGGATTTACTTTCAAGAGTCTTTGCTCCTCCACATTAACAAAACAACATTCAAGAGTTAGGGAAAGGTTATTTATTCACAGAGGCATTGGTAGAGAGGGACCAGTTACAGATGAAATTTCTTCAAGCCTGGCTACCTTGGAAAATCTATGAATGAAGCCGAGGGAAGAGTTTTCTCTCTTACAGATCCAAGAGACTAGGCATGCTCCTTACAATTGTCCTATCTTGCAGGCTGTGTAAACATCCCCTCCTTTCTCCCTGCAGCCACAACATTCTTGTCTGGCCATTCTCCTACTTACTATATTTTCATCCATTTGTAGCACTGTGACCACCAACCACCACCATCATAACAATTTGCATTTATCTAGGACTTTCCATCTCAAAAATTAAAAACTCTGTCTAGACATTCACTCACTTATTCTTACAATACCCCTGGGAGATGGGGCCGAGAATGATGAGAGATAACAACATTCCCATGCTCTAGTCTAGATGGAGAACGGGGTTCAGAGAGGGGAGCTGATTTTATTCAGTATCACATAGTGAAAGAGTGGCAGCTCTGAGAATGAAATCCAGGATTAGTTCTGGATAAAACTCTATCTGCCTTCTTACTATGTCCTTCTGCCTGTATTCACTGACACTGGCTTGTGCTGAGATGACTCAGAGTGGACACCACAGAGCAGTGTTCAAGTGAAGGCCAAGAATGTCTCTTGAATGACCCTTTTCCACTTCCTCAGTTTCCAAACTGTGCATTCACTGACTCTCTCTGAGGGTAAAAACATCACCAAAGAGGACCAAATCATCCTCTTAGGACGTTGTAGCAATAAACAACAAATTCAAGACAAGATTGTGGTCACCTAGTTCAACCCGGCTCAAAGACTGTTTTTCTATTGCTTTCTTTGCTGGTCTTCTTTACTTTTTCCATAGCCAAAAATCTTGGTGTTTTCCCCTCAAAAAATTGACCTGAAAGTTAAAGGCACTGGCCCTAGAACTAGTTTGGTCCAAGAGAAGTGAGCTTGTTTTCCCCACTCAGTCCTTACCCAGTAAATACCTCTTTAATGACCCAAGCTCTAGATTCTTAAGGTTGGGTAAAGCCCCCAAAATGGCATCTTGACAACCATCACTGACCAAATCAAACCATGAGCACTATCTAGTCAGTGCTAAAAGTTACACAGAAACAGTTATGTTTCTAAATTAGAGGGAGTAAACCCAAGCCAAAAAAAAAAAAAAAAGAGGAAAAGAAAAAAGATAACTCAGAGCTCAGGAACAGATCTTTTTTACATAATGAGATATTGACTTTCTTGGTGCTCAGAGATTAGGTTTGTAGCCTCAAAAATATACCAGAATTACCTTTACAATGTTAATTTTGGGAGACAGGGCCAAAACTTGTGTTATAATCTAACTGTGTTGTGATAGAACTCTTAAGAAGAAAAGTTATTAGATTGCATTGGGAGGTATACCTGGATTCATGTCATGGTAAGCTGTGTTACAAAAAGATTCTATTATATGTCTAAATTACACCGGAACTTGTGAGAACTTCACACTCAAATGATGTCTAACTCTGATCCTCAACCTAAAAATGGTGTCTACCTTTTTTTTTTTTTTGGAATGATTTCTTGGCACTGCTAGGGAAATGAACAAAGCCAAGAGAGGGTCAGCATCCATCTACTTTCCCCTAACCCACTTACCGACTTTGCCAAGTCTGATTCCAGCTGTACACAGATGCTCCAAGAGAGTTTGCTGAAAGTGAATTTACACCTAAAATGGTTTAGCTCACAAAGTTGTGGCTGAGGGTGAGGAGCAGGCATGATGGGAATATAATTCTATGCCAAGGTGAGAAAATAAGGCATGGATTCTGTGGAGATATCTTTTAAAAACTTTGGCAGTAAACTAAGTGTTGGGTTGAATTACTCTCTTGAGGGAATAGTCAGGGACCACTCTGATAAATGTCTTGCATGAGTTCTTTTTCCCCTTTCCCCTTTAGGGGGAAGGAAAAGAGATATCTTTTCCTGGTAGGTCACCAAAAAGGCCACCAGCTATATCTTCTTACTTGTCTGAGAGTTCATCTATGGTTGTACAACACAGAAAGAAAATGGCATTAAAAATAATACACCCTCATTATAATTTGGAGTTTAGCTATGTAGGTATTCTGGACTGAAAGTAGTCACCTATGTTTACAATGCCAGAATGGGAGAAACCTACCAGGACATGAGCTCCAGACCTAAACTGAATCATGGTTGCAGAGCTAGGCCTGGTAAACTTTGACTAGAAAATCGCTTAGCAAGTTTAGGTAACATATGGTCTGCATTTGGTAGCTTGTCTTTGTAAATATTCTCAGATAGCTACAACTATTTTTTAATATTTCTGCATTCTATTTTCCCTTTGTGAATAAACCATATAAAATATCTGCTTGGGATCTGGAGTGTGTTTCACCAGGGGTAAGAAGGGAAAGAGGAAATGGACATCAAGACAGGATGATAGTGGAAGAAAAAGAATGTGGAAGGGCAGCTAGGTGGCGTAGTGGATAGAGCACTGGCCCTGGAGTCAGAAGGACCTGAGTTCAAATCCAACCTCAGACCAAATACTTGACACTAGCTGTGTGACCCTGGGCAAGTCACTTAACCCCAATTGCCTAAAAATAAATAAAATAAAAAATAGAAAAAGAATGTGGGAAAGTAGTTAGGAATGGAAGGCAGTGGATCCCTGAACCTGGGTGATCAATCAGGCTCTGGGACCAAGAAAGGGGATTAGCACAGTTTAGAACAGAATAAGAAAGGAAGCCTCTAGGCACAGGTCTTTCAGTAGATTTCTGAGATGGAGTTGAGACTTCAGGTATGATTGTGGTCAGCAAATTCCATGGTCTAGCACAACATTTTTGTTTGTTTATTTGTTTGTTTGTTTGTTTGTTTGTTTTCACAAAGCACTCTGTATTTGGTAACATTACTGCACTATCTTGGGGAAAAATTGTACATAGAATCCCAAGGTAGCCCCTCTTGTTTCTAGGTTGAGTGGATTATCTCCTATCTAAAAGGAAGGGGTTATGCCAAGATGCTATGCTGTCCAAACTACCTCTGAGCCAGAGGTGGACTTGGCTAAAAGAAAAAGAAGATGAGATTTCTTCCTTGCCATGATTTGGGTAAGATGACTTCTTGGGTAAAAAGAAAGGTTGGTATGGGAACAGAGCAAATATTTCCCTCAGTTTATCAACTTATTTCTCTTTCCTTTCATAGGCATGTTCTCAGAAAGAGTGATCTTTTTATCTTCCTACTTCCATATCCTCAACGCTCATTCATTTCTCAATCCTTTTCAATCAAGTGTCAGACTTCACCATTCTACTGAAATTGCTCTCTTTCTCAGACACCCCAGATCTCTTAATCAAAATATGTAACAGTCCTTTCTTAGTCCTCATCTGCTTTGACCTCTGCACATTACGACCACCTCCTCCTGAAGTGTTGTATTGGAAATCTAAGAACTTTGGTACAAATTTTGACTCTGCATTTCATTACTTGTATATCATTGGGCAAATGTTTTAACCTATGTGAGCCTCAGTTTCCTCATCTGTAAAATGAAGAGGTTAAAATAGATGAACTCTAGCTTTGTTCCATAATTTCTTGGCTGTCATGATTCTCCTGCCTGTTTGACTGTTCTTTGCTGATTCATCATCCATCTTCATATTTCCCAAGCACAAGTATCCTCCAAGGCTCTTTACTGGACTTTTTTCATCTCTCTCTCTCTCTCTCTCTCTCTCTCTCTCTCTCTCTCTCTCTCTCTCTCTCTCTCTCTCTCTCTCTCTCTTTCTCTCTCTCTGTCTTTCTCTCTCTCTCTCTCTCTTTTTCTCCCTCCCTCCCTCCCTCCCTCCCTAGGTCTCCTATCTTACCACAGCTGGAAGTGTAGCAAGAAGCTTTAACCTGATCCATTTTTCCAACCTGGACCAATTCACACCTCTAATTATTCTGGTAGCCCTTTGCTCCTGGGAGCTCACCATATTGATGGCAGATTTAGTGCAGACATTTGATTGACTTTAGCCCTACTGCAGTTCAGAATTTTCAAACTCAAGCAAACCACCAGCAACAGGGACTCCAGGCATGTGCCATATACTCACAGGTCACTTTTTTGGCTGTCAGTTTCTTTCCTCTTTAACAAAGTTTCTAAAAATTACTAAAATAACTTTTTAAAGGCATAGGACTGACTGTAACACTTATCTATTCAAAAAACTTCATTGTTCTTCTGTTTCTTCTAAGATATAGGAAAATACCTTAGCCTGAAATGTAAGGCTCTGCACAATCTGGTTTAAACCTCCCTTTCCAGCCTCATTTCACATTGTTCCTCTTCAATCAGTCTGCATTCTAGCCAAATTGAACTACTAGCTGTTTTCCCAATTCAACCTTCCATCCCCTACATCTATGAATTTATACAAATTACTTCCTAAACCTATAATGTTCTCCTTCCTTATCCTGCCTCTCCAAATTCTAATCATCTATCCAAGCTCAGCTCAGGAGGATTGGGAAACCTCCTTGACTCTGAGTTGTCAATGTTCTCTCCCTTCTAAAACAACCTTTTGTTTGTTTATCTATATATTTACTGCAAATGCTTAGTTGAAGGCAAACTCCTTGACAATAGGAATTGCTTTGTTTTTACTTCTCCAGTGCCTAATACAGAGCCCAACACATAGTAGACACCTGATAAGTATCAGTACTTTCTTAAGAAACAGAGGTCATCATACACTTACTAGTTATGTGACCCTGGGCAAGTTATTTAACCCAGATGGCCTCACCAAAAAAAAAAAAAAAAAAAAAAAGAGAGAGAGAGAGAAAAAAAAGAAAAGAAAAAGAAATAGAGGTCATCAAACTTTATTTCCCCCATCTTTCCTTTCAACCTCTAAACAACTTTGTCTCTACATAGATCCTTTCTTCCTTCCCTCTTTTATAAGATCTCCTCTCCCTCCAGCATCTGCAGTCTCTCTTCACTGACACTTTTTTCCCTACCTACAAACAGAAACAAGTCTCTCCTGTCTTCAAACCTTCAAATGATCTTGCTATCATTCTATTTTGCCTCTTCCTTTCATTGTCTAACACTTCAAATATGTACTCTCCAACTGATACGTCCAATCATTCTTTTTCTTTAATCCCCTATAAACTGACTTCAAAACTGTCTCCTGTTTTGAAATTACATTCTCTAAGGTCGTAGTGATCTTTAATTACCAAATCAGAGATATCACAGAATGCCAGAGTTGTAAGGTATTTCAGAAGCCATCTAATACAACCCATACCTAAAAAATAATGATAATGATATTAATGATAGCTAGACTGCATATCCCACTTTGAGGTTTGTAAAGCCTTTATAAATAATATCTCATTGATCCTGACAACAATCCTATTACCCCTATATTACAGATGAAGAAACTGAGGTAGGCAGAGACTAAGCCATCTGCCCCATATCACAGAGTATCTGAGGTCATATTTGGACTCAGGTCTTCCTGACTCAAGATCCAATGCATTATCATTTATGTGACTTAGCTGTCACGTAATATAACCTCATAACCTGAAAAAATTCCCTTTATAACATGTCCAACAAATGCTCATTTAGTGAAGAACTCTAATGAAAAGGAACCTGTTATTTTCCCAAGGCAATGCATTCCATGTCTGGCTACTTCTAAGTGTTAATTTCATTACATCTTGGTGTACTTAAGCGCAGTCAGCTTTTTTCAGTCTTTGCTTCTCCTTGATTTTCTCTACAACTTGTGACACAGTTGGCCACTGTTACCTGCTTGAAACTTTCTCCATTGACAGCCCCTACCTTGGCTTCTACAATTCTACATTCCCTTAGTTTTTCCTTTTACCTCTCATACTTGACTGCTCTTTTACTATTTCCTTCACTAGATCCTATGACCATACAATAAACATTGGTTTTTCCTTAGCATTTTACTTATCAGTCCTTTCGTCCTCTCCCTTCATACTCTTTTCGTTGGAAATTGCATCCATTCAAAATAATTTAACTATAAACTTAATGTAGATGATTCCTAAGTGTATACCTTGGGGATCATTCTCTTTGCTGAGATCCAGACTCTAATTTTTTTTTCTTTTTAGGCAATTGGGGTTAAGTGACTTGCCCAGGGTCACAGAGCTAGTAGGTGTCAAGTGTTGGGTCTGAGGCCAGCTTTGAACTCAGGTCTTCCTGACTTCAGGGCTGGTGCTCTATCCACTGCATTACCTAGCTGTCCCCCAGACTCTAATTTCTAGCTGTCTGCCAGACATACTTAGTCTCACTTCTACCTTGGATTCCACCAATCTAAAAGAAACCTTTCTCAAAATTGTTCTCTTTCCTAATATTAATGGTTACACACACACACACACACAAACACACACACACACACGTATGTGTGTATGTATGTATTTCCCCCCAATCTCTAAAGTTTAGAAATACATAGCCATCTTTGAAGCTTTCTTCTCTCTTACGTCCTGTATCCAGTCTAGTTAGTACCTCTTCATCTCCATATCTTGGAATCTTTCTCTTTCTTCAAGGCTCAGAGGAAGTGACACCCTCTATGTTTAAAGCATTCTCTAATCTCCTTAGTTGTTAGAGCTTTTGCCCTCCTCACATTTTCCAATAACACTATCTAGTCTCCCCCTCACTCTCTACAATCTCTACCTTATATTATATGTATCTGTGTGTATGTTGTAGTTCTCTAAGGGAATGTGATCACCTTGAAGGCAGGAACTATCTTTGTTGTTTTATGTTCAGTGTCTTGAATACAGTGGGTATCCAATAAATTCAGGAGTTCAGTCATTTTTCAATCATGTCCAACTCTTCATGATCCCATTTAGACTTTCTTAGCAGAGATACTGGAGTAGTTTACATTTCTCTCTCCAGTTCATTTTACAATGAGGAAACAGAGGCAAACAGGGTTAAGTGACTTGCCCAGGGTCACACAGCTAGTAAGTGTCTGAGGCAATATTTGAACTCACTAAGAAAAAGTCTTCTTGACTCCAGCTCTGGCACTCTATCCACTGCTCCACCTAGTTGCCCTATCTAATAAATATCTGCATGGAATTGATGTCCCATGGAAACTTCTTTCTTGATATCATTAGCAATATCCATTATTTCCTATCCATTCTTGTTGCCACCACCCAACTCCTGAGCTTTAACATGTCGTCCTAAATTGGTACGTTTGCCATCACACCTCTGGCCTCTTTTCCCTCCAATCTACCCTACATATCACCGGCATTAATATTCTTAAAACTGCTTTAATGACATCAGTCTCCTGCTCAAAACTCTTAAGTTGATCTTCATCCTACACGATTAGGCCCCTTAGCCTCATATTCTCATCTCACAAGCTGAACCCAAACCAATGGCCCAGTCTTATTGCCCAATACTCCCTTAAAGGAACCTTCCACTCCCACTAAATGGTTTTATTCACCATGTCTGAAAACTGCCTCTTGGTGTCCCATCTTTGTACATCTCTTCATGCCCTATATCTGTGTGGAATGGCCTAATATACTATCTGCCAACCTAAAATCTATCCCTTCTTCAGGATCCAAATGAAATTCAGTCTTTTCCAGAAAGCTTTCCTAGATCACCCCAGACTAAAGTGATTTTCTTTCCTCAGAATTCCCAGAACAATCATTTTCTTGACACTTAATTGAACAATTAGTCACGTACTACTATATGCTATCTCTTTCATTCTTGTCTTAAATGGTCATTTAAATCCTTTGTAGTTTTTCAAATTGTTTTACATGTTACTGAAAAAAAGGAAAATATAGTGTGTTAGAGTCAAAAAAAAAGAAAAGAAAGAAAACACATTGGATTTAAAATGAGAAGACCTGAGTTCAAGACCTAGATCTGACACTTCCTGGTCTATTGAGTGAGTCATCATCAATCAAGAATCAATTTGTGTATCTGGGAAATGGGATGGTAATAATAACATAGACAAGTTATAGATAAAGGAAAGTACTTTGTAAAACTAAAGCACAAGATGAAGATGAATTTGTTGGTTTTGTATTTTTTTAATATCATTGGCATTGATAGTGATGGAGATGATCATAATATGGGTTTTTTTAGATCCTCAGCTAGATTCTACATTTCTTGGGTGCATAAAGTGCCTTATACATACATACATACATACATACACATATATATATATATTTATAATGTGGTTAATATAGCTGGCAATAGCCTTAGATGCCATTAAGTCAAGTACCTCATTTCATAGATGAAAATAAATGATACAACCAGGACCACACAATCAGTAAATAGTAGGGACAAGATTCAAACCCAGGTATTTTGACTGTAATGTACTATATTGTATACCAGAAATATCAAACACATGGCTTGGCCTAGAGCATTGGAACTTGCAACACTCCTGAGTGCTGCCAGAACTAGATTAAAATGCAATTGGGAAATATTTAACAAAATTAATGAAAATACAATAGAACATAAATAATGTTAATATGTGGTTCTCTAAGTCAGTATGTGACCCACAGAGAGCTTTATGTCTGGTTTGGTGGCCCCCATTTCTATTTGAGTTTTACATCACTGGTATATACTACACTCTAGTATCTTGACTGGTTTGAAATAGTTGTTACAGTTCTTTGGTATTTCTGAAATATTTTGACTGTTAACAGTTGCCCTCAAAATAACTTTCTGTATTTTTACCAGAATTTAATCCGGTAGTTCTTCCGAAAGAAAATGCTTGGCAGGCAATTCGTTGAATTGCTGTGATATATTTGCACTAAGGGAGAAACTGAGTTCAGGTGATTTTCCTAAGGCAACAGAGCTAGCAGGGTTAAACACAATACTAGAACCAAGATCTCCTGAGCCTTAAACCAGGGGTTTTTTTCAATTGAACCACAATGCCTGTAGACTCCCCACTCCTTCCCACTTCATTCCACTGGGAATTCATAGAATTATAGGTATGATTACAATAGAGTTAATCATTTTATGAATAGGGGTGAGTGCTGGTGAATAATAATAAATATTATAGTTAAAGTCCAAATTTTGGATAATGTCGTTTTCAAGCAATTAAAAATGTACCCTAAGGGATACTGTGGCTATCTTATTCAGAGCAGATCCTCTGAAAGATTTATTAATAGTAGTGAAGAACTGTGACTAATGTTTAACCTATCTATTTTCTGAGATGTTTTTTTCACTGATGCTTGTTGGTGGATTTTCTTTTTGCTGTTGTTCTTACCATATTTGAGTTCAACCAGTCAGCTAGGAAATATCAACACCAGTGGTTCTCAAACTTTTTTGCTTATAGCAAAGTGGTGTGTGGGGGGGGGGGGGGGTGTGTGTGTGTGTACTAGAAGGAATCATGACATACTATAGGAGAACTCACCAACACTATTGCAGGTACCATTGCAGGTATAAATTCCATACAATTCACAGCACACTAGTGGAAACCAGTGGTGCACCAATGTTTTCTAGAAGCACACCCTTTGAAATCAACTGAACCAGCCAGTGTGGCAGAGTAAAAGGAGCCTGATTTAGACTCAGGAGACCTAGCTTATAGGTATGGCTGTCACTATGTAAAAGCTGATATTACTTGCCCTGCCTATCTCACAAAGTCATTCTGAAGATCAAATGATATAAGATATTTGAAAGAGCATGGAAAATATGAAACACTGCACAAGCACAAGGTATCATTATCTTGTAAAGGATCAGAACAGTGAAGTATGTCCTAATTATAAATATCATCTTCAGGCACTGCACATTGAAGCAACCTTGTATTCTCAAAAACAAGGAAATTAGACAGTTTTAGTTAATATTAATAACAGTTCATATTTAATATATGTAGCCTTCTGAGGTTTACAAAGTGTTTTTCTTGTCAGAACCCCATGGGGTGGGTCAGGAAAATGTTATCATTACCCTCATTTAACAGATGAGAAGACTGAGGCACATAGCACTTAAGCGACTCACCCATGATTACACAGCTAGGACATGTCAGAGCCAAGACTCAAATTGAAATCTTTGGACTCAAAATCCAGAAGTTGTTTCACTAGACACAATGTCTCATAGAGACTTTACTATAATAGACAGTAAAAAGATCTACATTTTTAAGTTTCCAAAGTAAACTTCTAAAACTTAAGTCTTTCATGTATGGTTTTGTAAAAGCTTCACGGGGAGGTTAAAATGAACAAAATCACATTATTTTCTATTCTGAGCAACAAATAGTGGGCAAAAAAATGTTTGTACCTTCAAATGGGAGAGAAGACCCACTATAATCAGCCCTCTTTTGTCCAAACAATAACTCTGATTGGAGGGACAGTAAGAGGCAGTGTGACAAAGTAGACAGAGTGCTGGGCTTATGTCCCAGAAAACCAGGGTTCAAATCCTGCCTCTGATACTTAGTAGCTCCATGATGCCAAGAAAGGCAGTTAGCCTGGATGTGTTTAAAACAATTCCTTAGGACTTAACAGCTAAGTCATTGCTGGGCTCTTAATCTACTTTAGTAAAAGAGCGTTTCTACATTGGGCATTTCTTAGACTGGCAAAAATCACAAATATGTTGTATATAAGCAATAAATTACTACCGCCTACTGCTAGGAGGCTAAGCTTTGACTTTATGCATTGCTTTTTAATGAATAAATTTTCCTTGCTACATGGGATGGAGGGAACATAGAATGTTAGTTATTATTGCACCCATCATATATGTATGTTGGACTCATGTTTTCTCTAGAGAGACTCAGTGATACACATAAAACCAAATTATGTTTTCTAATGATAAGATCTAAAAGCTCAGAGCTGCTCTTATATAATTTGTATTAACATGAAATAAATTGGGATCTTGACATTAAACTTGAGCTTGGACTTTAACTACAATATCCTCTCCTATATAAATTAGCCACCACACTTCTACATGGAATGACTGCAGGTATGAAGAGTTTTCTGAACCATAACGTCAAATGCCGTTGATAGAATGGACCACAGTGTGAACTATGTGGTCATATGATTGTACATTAAAGCATAGGAGATCATGAGTTCTGAGGATGAGCCAGTGGTTCCATTTGCCAACCATTCTCCATTATTTTATGTTAAAGACTTTAATCACTTCTAATCAGAAAATTTCCAAATGACCAGGAACAGTGACAAAGGGGCCTTCAATAATCACTATTTTAAGCAAGAGAGCTACAAAGTCCATCAGTGTAATCTCTTGCACTACAATCAGGCTAATTAAAGGCCCCCAAAAGAGTTAGGATAAAAATGTCAAATGGTTCTCTCTCTCATCCCTGATTACAGGCTTCCTTGTCTGGTCAAGTCCCAATAACCCTGGGAAATGATGATCCTGGGGAGGAGTCCTGTCTGTGTAGAGTATAACTCCTACAGGTAATATTAACAGGCCACTATCAAGTCAAAACAATGGGATTTCTAATAGTAAGAAAATAGGGAGAAATAGAGTCATACCTTCAATACCCAAACTTGGGGCTGGAGAGGTAGAGTATTTGACCTCGGGAAAGGTAAGGGTCCTGGCAGTCATCAAAAATGTTTAAAGATGGAAACGGAAGTGGGGAAAGGAATAGAAAGAGAAAAGGGGAAAGATAGAAGATTTTTTTTAAAAAATTCAATAAGATGACATTAAAAGAAAGGTAAATAATGTCAGCCACATACTCATCACCTTCTGTGAGACCTTACCCTGATCTCTAGATGAAATTCTTGTAAAATTAGTTCCTGATCTGCTGTTTGATGAGTACCAGCTACACAAGCTTCAGGTTCTTGGAATTGCCTTTAGAGATCATTTAAATGTCCTGGGCATGTTTCCTTAGTCCTTATTACAGGTAATAGAATCACACAACCTCAGAATTTCAGATTTCAAAGGGATTTTAGAAGCCATGCAGTCCAACTCGTCTCTGAACAAGAATTCCTTCTCTAATATGTTCAACCAGCAATCATCCAACCATTGCTTGAAGAGCTCCAAAGAGGAAGATCCCACTATCTCCCAAGGAAGGCCATTCTGTTTTTCAAAGCTCTGATTTATTCAGAAGTTCCTTCTTATTTCAAGCCTAAACTGGCCTCTGAAAATGTGTACATTGTTCTTAGTTCTGTCCTCTGAGACCAAGTACAAGTCTAACCTCCTCCACCTGACAGCCCTTCAGATTCTTAAAGATAGTTATTCTGTTCCCCATAAGCCTTCTCTTTTCCACGATAAACATCTCTAGGCCCATCAGTCAATCTTTATATGTCATGATCTCAAGGCATTTCAGCATACTGTCTGTCCTCCTCTCCATGCAGTTTCTTTTTCTTTTTTCTTTTCTTTTTTTTTTTTTTTTTTTTTTTTGGTGAGGCAATCAGGGTTAAGTGACTTGCTCAAAGTCACACAGCTAGTGAGGGTCAAATGTCTAAGGCCAGATTTGAACTCAGTGTGCATCCACATTGGTCTTTTTGTCAACTTCCTCTATTTTTCCTTATTGGATTTGTATCAAGAGAACTTCATTCCTGTGGGCTTCTGGTCTGGCCTACAAATATGGAGTGGGAGTGACAGAAAGACAAACTGTACACTCGGTTAATCACTACAAAATATCCCTTCTTTCTACTAGCTAGAAGTGAGCCCTTCATCCCTTCCTCCTTCTTGCTGGTTCCAATTCCCAAGAGTGGCAGGGGGAAGCATCAGGTAGATGAGTACATAATTTTAGTGTTAACCGTATCTTGAAATTCAAATAAATACTTTAAAAAGTAAATAATCAACAGAAAGTCTAGAGACTATTTACAAACAACTTACTGGTGACCCAGAACAGTGGACTGTCCTAAATCAAAACCATCAGGCTCTTGCCAAAAACAAACAAATACCTCATGTAGCTTACTGGCAATATCAAAAAAGGCTGTCATAGGGGGAAATGGCATCATTTTTAGAAGTGGAAATATTTCCCAATTAAGAAGAACAAAGTTTCTTAAAAACTGTGATAGACTATGTACAAACTAAATTTCATTGACAGACCTGATATAAAAAAAATCATTGGTAATCCATCCAAGACTTCTGAAGCAACTCAAAGGTGAAGTTAGGAGCTGCTGGCCAAAATATGTAACCTGTCTTTACAAATGGCCACTGCATCAGAAGACTGGTGTATTGCCAATGTGACACACATTTATAAAAAGGGTTCCAAGAGAGATCCCAGGGATTACATACCCAGGAAGCTCATTTCTATGCCAGCGATTCTGATGGAATTTATTATTAAAAGATTGAGCTCACTGATCATTTAATGCAATATAACCTAATGAGGAAATGCCCCATCTTTTCTGAAAGGCCAGTCAAGCCTGACTAATCAACAGGAACTGTTTGAGAGGGGAAGAGCATGTGGGAAATGGTACCAGTAGACATAATTTATTTAGACTTCCAAAAAAAATCCTTTGATCATATTTCACACCAAAGCCTATTTTTAAAAAATGAGTCAGTGTGGGAATGAAGGAAATGCTTTGTTATTATAACAACAACAACAACAATAATAATGACAATGAGCATTGGAATAGCACTTTGAGGTTTATAAAGCGCTTCCTTCACAATTTTTAAACTTTTCAGGTTGACTTCAAGGACAGCAACCATTGCCTGCCACACAGCTTCTCCATAGTGTCTTGTTAGAGAGCCAGGGAAGCGGACTGGATGTACCTTAACTCTGACCCTAGGTGGAATTTCTTACGTTCCTTTTGTTCTGAATCCCCAGTGGGGATATAGACTCCAACACTCAATGTACTGTGACTCAGTAGCAGTTATTATTATTTTTTAATGAGATCCTGGGATACAGCTGCTTTGGCTCCTCTCTGTGGGCATGTCAATTTATTATCTTAGAGTAGCATCTGCAGCTCTTCACAGCCCTCCCTGGCAATGCCTGGGTGAAGAATTTGACAACCTCAAGGAAGTGTAGGAGTACCCTAGGAAACCCAGAAATTTCAGAGGAACTAAGAAAACATCAAGGTTTCCATCCCATCTGTTGCCTTGGGAATGTGAAAATGTTTCTCTCTACAAGTTTGTTCAACCGAAGCCTAACTCTGGAAATGATGCCCACTGCAAGAAGATCCTTCAACATGCTTCTCTTGTGATATAAGCCCAATTATTTCTAAACCATTATTCCTTTGGGGGCCCTTTTGTAGGAGGGAATAGTAGCCGGAAAGTGCCACAATATCCTACAACTTCTGGCCTGGCATCAGGAGAATATAGCATCTTAAAGTTGGGGGAACCTGAATAGAAATCCCCTCTATAATATACCCAATAGAAAGTTATTTATCCTTGACCTAAAGAACTCAGTCCTGAGGCACCCCATTCCACTTTCAGATGGTTCTAATTATTATAAATGTTGCAGCAATTCTTTATATCCAGCTAAAATTTGACTCTCAGCACCCCCATGATTTCTAATTCTGCTTTCTGCAGCCAATTAAAAAGAAAGATAATCTTTTCTTCCTATGCTAGCCCTACAAACACTTGAAGACAAATATTATGTCTCTTCCCCCTCATCATCTACTAAATCTCCTCTTCTCTAGGATAAATATCCCTGGTTCCTTCAACCAGGTTTTAAATGCACAAGCCTGCTTACCATCCTGGTCATTCATGCTCCCTTGTGCTCCTGCTTATAATAAATGTCCTTGAACTGTGATAGAATAAAGTGAAACGATAATTTCCCTCATTCTGTATACTGTGCTTCCATTAATGCATCCTAAAAATCACTTAATATTTTGTCTGCCACATCATACTATTGACTCATATTGACTTTGCAGGCTATTAAAGACCCCAAGTTCCTTCTCACATAAGCTGTTCTCTAGTCACATCTTCCCCATTCTTTATTTATGCAGATGATTTTTTTTGAACCCAAGGGTAGAACCTCTCATTTATTATCACATTATTAAATTTCACCTTATTATATTTGTTTCATTATTTTAACCTTTGCAAGATCTTTTGCATCTCCATTGTGTAATCCAAATGTGTTAGCTATTCCTTCTGTATTCATATCCTCTGCAGACTTGATAACCACACCATCGGTGCCTTCATGCCAGTAATTGCTTAACAGTGTTGACCAATACAGGACCAAGGACAGAATTTTGTGACCCTCACTAGAGATCTCCCTCCAAGTTAATACTGATCCATTAATCACTTAAATGGCCTGTTCCCTCACTGTATGATGACTTTACGGCTACTGAAGTGTTTTTGCTAACTGGCTGTCCCATGCCTGCTAGACTTTGAACTACCTCCGTTGACTTCCTATTACCTCCAGGATCAAAGATAAAAATCTCAGTTTGTCTTCTAGCCCTTCATAACCTGTCCCCCTCCTACCACTATAGTCTTCTTACACATTACTCCCCTTCACAGACTCTACCACCCAGTGACACCAGCCTCCTTGCTGTTCTTCACATAAGACACTCTCATCTCCCAACACCATGAATTTTCACTATCTATTCCCGTGCCTGGAATTCTCTTTCTCTTACTCTCCACCTCTTGGCTTCCTGGCTTCTTTGAAGTGTCAGCTAAAATCCAGCATTCTGTAAAAAAGACTATCACAACTACTCTTAAGGCCAATGCCTTCCCTCTGTGATTATCTCCATTTTATCTTGCATGCATCTTGTTAGTACATAGTTATTTATATATTAACACTCCCATTGAACAGGGGACTCCTTGAGGTAGGAATTTTTTTTGCCTTTCTTTGTATCCTCAGCACTTAAGACAGCACCTGATACATAGTGGGTGCTTACAAAGTGCTTGCTGACTTAACTTAACTTGACTAAAGTCAGTAACTTACTGTGTACCAGGCACTGCACTAGGCCCTAGCACTACAAAGGCAAAACTGAAAGTGTACTCGTCTGATGCTTCATCATGGCAAGAAGGTGACCTTGGGTCCCTAAAAGCTATGCCAGCAGAGTTATAGGACCTCTGGTATGTCTTAGGAAACTAAAAAGTCTTAAAAAATGGACAAGGACAGAGATTGTGTGTCTTCTGTTTGAAGACCTAGCTAGGTTCAGAGATACTCATCATCCAAAGGGTAGACTTCAAATGATCAATGTTTTTGTCATCAGCTACTGCTACTCAAAACAGTATCTTCTAAGACATGTAGGGAGCACAATTTTCACAAGTAGAGAGACTACTACACTGATAAAAAAAATCACAGATTCCTGACATATAGTTTTCTTGGAGATGATAGGGTGGTGATATGGGAGAAGTATTGGGCTATTTCCTGTATGACTGTGAGCTGTCACTGCACTTGTGTGAGCCTTAGTTTCCTTATCTGTAAAACAGAAATAACTATACTTGTTTTCACAACAAAAAATTGATCAAAACTGGATGCTATATCATCAGCACATATGACCCAAAGGAAGAGATAAGAGAATGTATGTATCTCTTTCCCTTCTTTGTGGGGGTTAAGGGAACTATGGTGATGGGACACTACACACGGCATATAAACATTTAGTTGATATGCTGATTAGTTTTACCAAATTTTTTAAAATTCTTCATTATAAGAAATTGCTCTATGAAAAGGGGAGGTGGGATGGGAATATTGGGTAATATAGATTATGTCAAAACAAAAGATATCAAAGTTTTCAAAGACGATAATACTTGTTCTGTCTCCCTCACAAGCTTGCAACAATTAAATGCCTGGAGTGCAGCCACCAACAAAGAGAAATAATTTCAAGATTCTTTCTCATGATACACAATTTTCCTGGTATACTCGCTTGGATAATAACCAAATAATGTTCCCCTCCCCCTCTTCCTAATCTTGGCTGCCTTCTCCAAGTAGGAAAGAAAAAAAATTGATAGGGAATGGAGTTCAAGAAGAGGATACAAATATAGAGTTACCCAGAACTGATCATAGAATCAAGAAAAGGCAATATGGAACTTTTGAAGAGTACTGGCATCAGAGTGAGAAAAATCTGCCACTGACTAAGGAGCTTAACATCTCTAGTCATCAGTTCTTTAATTTATAAAATCAGCTAGGTGGATTAGATCCCCTCTAAGGTCTTCTCCATGTCTAAGA
Source organism: Vombatus ursinus (assembly GCF_900497805.2). NCBI lineage: Eukaryota > Metazoa > Chordata > Mammalia > Diprotodontia > Vombatidae > Vombatus > Vombatus ursinus. Next base: position 31,331,810 of record NW_020948983.1, on the reverse strand, counting down.
ATCATTGTTATATGCTCAAATATCCTCAAGGGGATCTGTGACATCATTGATAAGGGCACTGCCTCCTGTCAATGATACACTTGCCTACCCATCCTGTGCAACCCTTGCCCAAGCCCTCCCATGGCTCTCTACAGGGGATTTTTACTAGTTATGTGGCCCCATTTTACAGATGAGGAAAATAAGGTTAAACAGAGGTTAAAGAACTTGTCCATGGCCCTCACAGAGATTAAGAAGCAGAGTGAGGTCTTGAAATCAAGTCTTCTACTCCCTGAGCCAATGCTTGTCCCACCACACATCTGTAATGCTCAAAACCAAACCAAAACAAAACAAGAAACATTCCTTTAAGGAAACGTTGGTGGATATTCATACGTCCTGCACCAGATCCTGGAGCAGGCAGTTCACAAAGACTCTTTTGTAGCCACAAAGTCATCCCGGAGTAAGAGGGTTGCTGTGTAAGTATTTCCACAACCACTTCCAATTGTTCCAATCTGTCCTCCTGTCCCCCTCCCCTGTCAGAGTGTAAGTAACAAGGGAAAAGGACTTAAATTACATAGGGATGAAACCTCAGCAGCTATTAACATCATGCATTTCTGCCATGTCTTTCCTTGCAAAGTGTTTCTCAGACAGGCTAGCTTAGCAGCTTTGATTCTTAGAGCACAGGGTACAATGCAGGGCCCTTAGTGGGCGTGCTCCAAAAGATGATGAATTGATAATGATGGTGATGATGGATGGCCTCCCCCTCCCCTTGCCACAGGCACATAGAGGACTCATAGGCACTTCACTTTAGGCCCAGCTAAAATGGAACACTGTCTATAGTGGTAGGTGAGATGGAGAGGGAGGGACATAAGGAGGAGCAGTCATCTGCCAACAGTCACAGAGCAATTCCACATGTGGTTCAGAATGGAAATTAGAAAGGAACACAACCCAAATGAAACCACAACAACAGGGACCTAACAGACAGAATAGACAATTGACCTCAGTGTGGAATAGGTGCCAGGGCATCAGGAGTGACGACAACTTAACATTTCTAGAGAACGACTGGCAAAGTGGCTAAAGTGCTAGCCTTGTAGTCAGGAGCACTCAGGTTTGAATTTTATCTCAGGCATTTACTACCTGTGTGACCCTGAAAAAGCTCCTTAACTGCTCTGGGCCTCCATTTCCTCATCTGGAAAATGGGTATTATCACCACCTACCCTCACAGAGTTGTGAGAATTGAATAGGATAACATATGAAAAGTAAGGGTTTTGTTTTGGGGAGGTTAGAGAGAGAAAATAATTTTTTGTTAGTGAAGAAAAAATAATTTTAATTAAAAGATAAGGTATGTAAAGTGTTTATAACCCATAACATTCTATACAAATGCCATTCATCATCATAATTGCATTAACCATGAAGGGTGAGGCTATTGTGTCACGTAAATCAGAAAATAATACCATTAATTACATGATGAGGGTGGTGATGATGAAGACAACAGCAGCTGACATTGACACAAAACTTTAAGGTTTGCTAAGCCATTTGCAGCCTTTATTTCATTTGATTTTCACAAAAACCCTGGGAAGTTAATGCCATAGCCATTGTCATCCGCATTTTATAGATGAGGAAAACTGAAACTCAGAGAGGTTAAACCACTAGCCTATAGCCACACAGATACCAAGTGTCAGAACCAGGATTCAAACTGAAGTATCTTCTGTCTAGGTTTGCCCTGAAGTCCAGCACTCTTTCTACTTTATGTACCACAATGCTTCTTATGACAACTAAGGTCTGAATCCAATGGATCTTGTCATTTTGTGGATGTAGAAACTGAGGGTAAGAGAAATAGTTTTACCTGGCCAAGGTCATATAGCTATTTGGATAGGGCTATGTCTTCCCACTTCAAATCCATGATTGTTCCCCTTATTCCGCGCTATTTCTCTTCGTAATTATGCCTAGAGTTTGAACAGAGAGCCAAGGAGTAGCATCCCAAGCTAAGGGGACATAAGGGCACATTTAAATGAGGAACCTTGTATTCTGAGTATGTCTTATCAAAATTCTCCTCTGAGAGACAATGATCCATGGACACCAAACTCCTTATATAACACCAAGAAAAAAAAGGGACAGTCACCAAGTCATAGGGAAAGCATACTACTAGGAAGAAGCTAAATGAAACTCAGCCTGCACCTATCCAGGAGTCCAAAAAAAAAAAAGTTTAACTATAAATATGTTCCTAAAAATGAGTGTACTTCCCAAAGCTGTATAGCTTTCCATGTTGCTCTAACACAGCAGCCTGGTTGTGAGATGTCAAGAGATTCATTTAATCTACTATCTCTCTCTGTTGAGAGCTGTAAAGATCACCGGACTAAGACATAGGATGCCTGGGTTCTGCTATCCCCAGCACTTAGAAGAACGCCTGACCCATAGTTAGCATCTAATAAATGCTTGTTGTGACTGACTGCCAGTTGACCATGTGACCTCAGGCAAGTCACTTAACCCCAGCATCTTCATCTTTAAAATGAGAACATAGGATGAGGCAACATTTAAGGTCCCTCACTGCTCTAATATTCTGTGATTCCATAAGGTACAAAGGATCAAAAGGTATTTGGCTCCATTTACTGACTTCAAATCCCAACCCTCTAAGGACTGAAAGTTTTCAGAGGCAGTAGAATCAGGATAAATAGCTATACAGCCTCTGACCTAACATTTCACCATATAATAAATGCTGCAATTCTGTTGGTTTACTCTGTATTATTCATAAAGTCCATATCAATTACTGAAAGATTATCTTTACTGTTACAGAGAAATGGAGTAAATAAGACAAACCTTGAGCTTACTTCCCTCCTCCACCTCTGCCGCAGACTTCATTTCCATTAGCTGCAGCTCATATATCCCAGACTTCATAGATCAGTCACCTTCTTTGACCCAGAAATGAAGCCAAACGAGACCAGAAGAGAGAGAGCCTCCCTTTCTCTTTAGCTGGAGGGCTGCTGATTTTCTGCCCTTGCTATTCTTTTCTCTTCCTACATGTCAGCCATAGAAGACAATGCCCTTTTCCTCCCAGGTCAGTTGAAAGGAAATTCCCATGGCAAAATGCTCTTGAACGATTGGCTTCCAAATGTCCCTAAACACAGAAAGGCAAAGACTACAGGTCCTCTCATCACCTACGCTTTACTCTTGTCTTTCCTTCCTTCATTGCCTCAATTTGCAAATTAATGTTTTATATTATCTACTCCTTTTTTTCCCTCACTTTCCACTACCTCCTCATTCCTGAGAACTGGTTTCTATGCCCATGATTGTGCTGAAATTCTTCTCTTGGAAACCACAAGTATCTTTCTTCTGCTAAATCCATTTAGTCCTTATTCTTATGTCTCTGCTACATTTGATTTTACTGACTCCCTCCTGCTTGACTCCCTTTCATCCTCATTCTCTCCTCTTTCTCCTCCTCTTGGCTCCTCTCATAACAGAGTTAGCATGACCTAATGGTATTTGAATTTGGAATCTGAAGACTTAAGTTCAAATCATGGATCTTTTACATTGTACCTGTCTGACTTTAATCTAGTCCCTTAACCTTACCAGGCCTCACTTTATTTATAAAATGAGGTCACTGATGAACTAGATGATTTCTAAGTTCTCTTCCAATTCTACATCCTATAACCTCCATATTACCTCTCTAGCTGTCAGTTTACTCATCTGGAAAATTGGGGAAATTATATTTGAATGATCTCTCTCAAAGGGTTGTTATAAGAAAAACTTCATAAATGGGAGCTGTTATAATGAATCACACAACATTACAGTAACCTGTCTCCAATAGACCCCTAGTCTATCTCCTTCAAAGTCATTTATTCCAGCTCTTAACCCTTTGAAAGAGGAAAGAGTACTGACTATTGAGTAAAGTACCAAGCTTGAAATCTTGCTTCTGATGCTTACTACCTGTGTGGTTTTGGGCCCACTTCCCTGGGCCTCAGTTTCCTCATCTATAAAATGACAGGGTTAGACTAGATGGCCTTGGGGGTGGCTACCATACTTAGATTTATGATTCTATGCTTCCTAACTAAGTGTGGGTTTTCCAGGGCTAAGTTTTGGATAGTTTGCTTTAAGACTTCATGCTTCTTTAATATCTTCCTAAAGGAGGGAAGGCCTGGGAGATGGGTCCACATGAAGCTGTGTTTTCTTCTTAAAGGACTGCTTTGTATATATTCTTTCTAAAACATTAGTGTGGTTTTGATTGTGAAATGCCTGCAGAATGGTTTCTACATATTTAAGATAATGTGTTCACATATTACTATGGAGTGGGGGTATAATAAAGAAAAGTACTAGATTTGGAATCAAAGATGTAAATTCAAATACTGGTGGCACAGAAAATTTATCTCTAGACTCTTCATTTTACTGATGAGGAAATTGAGCTTTAAATTGGCTTGCTCAAGGTCACAAGGTATTAAAAAGCAAAAGTGGCTAAATGTATGACACTATGGTAAGAAGGAAAACAGAAAAAATACGTACTTTTTCATTAAATATCTCCAATAAGAGTGGGCTTTATAGCTAAGCTATACAGGGAACTAACATAAATACATAAAAACAAAGGCCATTCCCAAATGGACAAGTGATCAAAAGATATGAACAAACAGTTATTACTAGCTATTAGAAGGAGGAGGAGGAGGAAGAGTATTGCCCTACTAACAACCTTGTAAAAGATTGTTCCAAGTCACTAATAATAAGATCAATACAAATCCAAATACTGAGGTCTTGCCAAACACTCATCAAAATGTCAAAGATGATAAAAAATGGGACTGACCAGTGTTGGAGGGACTCTGAAAGGAAAAGCACACTAATACATTGTTGGTGGAGCTGTGAATTTGGGACAACCATTATGGAAAATAATTTGGAACTATTGTAAGAAAATATCTAAAGTGTCTATACTCTTTGATTCAGAAATCCCAAATCTAGGCACATAACCCAAGGATATTAATGATTTTTTAAAAAGACCCATGTACACAAAAATATTTATAGCAATACTGTTCAAACTGTCCATATGAATATAATTCAATGTTACTGTGCTATAAGAGATAACAAATACAATGTATTCAGAAAAGCATAGGAAGACACATGAAATGATATGAAATGAAGTAAGCAAAACCAGGATATACAGGTATGTGTATGCATGTGTGTATAAAGAAAGAGAGAGACTATTATATAATACATACATAATGACCACAGCAATGTAAATAGAAGAAACAAGTAAAACAGAATATTATGAAAGTATTATTACTAAGTTTGTTCCCAAAGACATAAAATTCACTTCCTTCAATTCTTTACAAAGCTGAGAGGTTGTGGCCATGGCACACTGTATGTAATGTTGTAATTGACTGATAATGTTGTTTAGTTTTCTAAACTATTTTGGGGGGTTGTCCCTCACCTTTTTTTAGTCTTTGTTATAGAGCATGGTTCTCTGGGAGCAATTTAATCAATCAATAAACATTTATGAAGTACCGACTATGTGCCAGGCACTGTGCTAAGTGCTGAGTCAGAGGGATATATTGAGAAATGAAAGTAGCATAAAAATAGGCAGCAATAATTTATTTTTTAACACATAGGTAGAATTTGAACCTGCATCGTCTGATCACAAATCTAGCACTCCTTCCATTACGTCACATTTTCTCTTTCTCCTCAAGCTAATTCCTTTGCCCTTCATTGTGCCTGAATCAGTAGGGTTGCTCTTGTCAACCATCTCTTATCAATGGCTCAGATACTATCCACTAACTGTTTCTGAAAATCTAAGCATACCTCTGCTTACAAATACAGAACAAAGACTTAGTTAAGAAATTGGAAGAACTGTTATCCTGTTCATGGTACTGCAAATCTCATGTATGCAAAAGTTACAATAATGGACATTATTATCTGATTTGAGCAAGTTACAAAATGAGCAGCATGACTTGATGTTGGATGGGTACTTTCACTGCCTCATAAAACTCCAGTGTCTTAGGGTATTTATTCCAGGAATGTTTGGCATTTTGCCAAGCTCATCTTCCTGAAACATGTTGAAGCTTTTGACCTTTCTCTTCTGACCCACCCTCCTTTTCTTACATCTGATGGGGTGATGGGAGACAGGCAATGGGTTATTGTCTAAATCTACTGACAAAGAAAGAAAAGAAGGAAGGAAGGGAGGAAGGAAGAAAGAGAGAGAGAGAGAGAGAGAGAGAGAGAGAGAGAGAGAGAGAGGAGAAAGAAAGAAAGAAAGAAAGAAAGAAAGAAAGAAAGAAAGAAAGAAAGAAAGAAAGAAAGGAAGGAAGGAAGGAAGGAAGGAAGGAAGGAAGGAAGGAAGGAAG
>NW_020948983.1:31294371-31325507 GCF_900497805.2 Vombatus ursinus | reverse complement strand
AAGGAAGGAAGGAAGGAAGGAAGGAAGGAAGGAAGGAAGGAAGGAAGAAAGAAAGAAAGAAAGAAAGAAAAAGAAAGAAAGAAAGAAAGAAAGAAAGAAAGAGAAAAAAGAGAGAGAGAAAGGAACTTGAAAAACATTTGTCTTTGGGCAAAACTTCATTTTTTAAAAGACTTATGAAGATAAAAGGCACAGCATCAGAAGCAGCAGAAACTGCAGATAGTGACAGCTGAGAAAATGAGACTGATTAGGTAAAATTTCATGTGGTAAATGTTGTATTCAGTAAGTTTAATTTTTTCCCTCTTTTGTCATTCTCAATTCCTTTTCTAGCTTTGTAGGACACCATCATGGTTGCCAAATCCAAGAAGCATGATCATTTTCTTTGCTTTACCACAATATTGATATTTTCTTCTATTGTCCGGTTCTGTCTTGATTTTCAGAAACCAGTAAAAACTAAAAGATGTCAGATTCCTTAAAGTTTGGCAGCTTCTAGCTACATTCATAACAAAAAAAAAGACATTTAAAGTAAACTCAATTAGTAAATTTGTAATCACTGTCTGAATAATCTGTAGCTTTAAATTTAATATGCCAACATGATAATTTAATGAGCAAGCCAAGTTATGTATGAAATATATTTGCTTTGCTAAGCTAAAAATACTATGTTAGATTTGCAAAAGGACTTCAAAATAATACTGTACTTTAATTTTCTCCCAAATTCCCACTGTTTTCCTAAGGAGAGTAGGGAAATTTGGAGTCTTCTCCTGGATTCAAAATTTCTAGAAATTTTATATCTCTGATGCTAATAACTCCCAAAGCCTATAATGCCAAGCTTAACCTTTCACTCAAGCTCCTTCTGGCTCCTGGCCATTTCCATTTCTTTTGTCCCACCATCACCTCAGACTTGACATGTGAAAGATACAAGTGGCATCTCCCCTGCCGAAGTGACTTCTCCCAACTTCCTGATCTCTATCTGTTCATGGCAACATTATTGTCTCAGTCATCCTCTGTTGAAGCCTTTTGTCTCATCCTTTTTTTATTTCTTATATGTGGAATTCATTGAGTTTGTCAGTTCTTCCTTCATGATGTTTTTGTTCTGATTGTCACCATTCCAGTCCATGTCCTCATCATCTCACATCTTGATTATTGCAAAAGCTTCCTATCTCTACTCCCTCACACCAGATTCTACTCAACCCAATCAATCAACAAGTATTTACTGAATAATTATTAGGTACTGAGCAATCTATCTTTTTATACTCATGACAGAATAATCTTTAAAAGTCTCTCTTTCATCATGTCACTCCTCCCTTTGAAAATCTACAAGGGCTCACTATCATCCACACATGAAAGTGGAACTCCTTTCAAGGTCCCTCCACCATTAGGCTCCATTCAACCTGTCTGAGTTTTCCATCACCACCCAAAATCCTATCAGACCCATTTCCTCTCTCCCCCACACACTTACCCCTACAGACTTGCTTCTGCTCATCAACCTTCCCAGCCTATATAATCATCCCGTATAACTCATCCTGCAAAGCCCAGCTCTTAGAATACCTCTACCATGAAGCTTGGGGATTCAGAGAAAGTATCCCCCCACCTACATCATTAAGATCAGAATTTGGACATTTCTGAGAGCAGTGGAATAAAAGTTGGCCCTTTCCCAAAGTACCTCCCCTCCCTTTCTCCCACCTGAAAACTTACTGTGAGTCACCTTGCTAAGACTAAAGGAAAAGCCTCATCTTAGCCCAACTTCAGAACAAGGCCAAATTTCATTGCCTATCCCTTGTTCTGACCGCTCACCACAGAGCATGGCCTGTCCCCAGGGCCCTTTGTTCAATAACTCACATCATTTACATTCCAACAATGTAAAATGACTGATACTTTTAATACAAGGGACCTGTCATTTATTTATTAGCTGGGGACATGTGCTGCAGCCAGGAAGGATGCATTATAAATCAACTCCATTCACAGCCATTAAAAATTAATCCAATTCATAATGTAGAACGTCAGTAATTTCTTTATTAGATCAGAATGTAATTTTTTTTCTTCCAGGTTTTGTTTTTATGCCCTTGCTTTACTGAAGATCTTGTTTAGTGTAATCCCCCAGGGAAGCAGGGATATGGGCTTCCAGACAAGGGTGAAACAAGGCAATAGAGGCTAAGACAGAAGGAGGTTAATGACTCTCCCTTTGGAGATGAAGTTTCACTGTAACTTTCCATTATGCGTCTTAAAGGCTCACTTACTACATTCGTCACTTTTCTCTGAAGGGCCACATGCCCAACATGGAAGGTACTCTAGGTCCCAGGCAAGGCCAGTGTGGCATGGTTCAGGAATGCTTCTGAAGCATTAGTTGATGTCTGCTCCATGAGACAGATTCTGAATTAGCTCTTTTCTTTTTTCTCCAAATTTCATGGTGCTTTTCATGGATTGATTCCCTCATTCAACAAGCAGTTAGTAAATGCATACTATGTGCCTGTGTTAATAGTATAGGGGAATATAATGACAAAAATTGAATAGTTCCTGCCCTCAAAAAGCTTATATTCTATTTATTATCAAAGGAGGGATGCTGTGTCTATTTGTTTGTTAGTATTGGGAATTCCTAGGTAAAGAAACTCCCTGTACCAAAGCAGATCAGTACTTTCTCTGTAAATATAGTCTTAGAGAGTTGCTTAGAGCAGTAAGAGGCTAAGTGAGTCACCCAGGATCACATTGCCAATATATGTTAGGAGCAAAGTCTGAAGCTAAGTTTTCTCTATCTATCATGCCATGAAGCCTTTCAAACATGTAGACAGAAAACCAAACACAAAATAAATACTGTACAAAGTAATTTTGCAGGTAAGGGCACTTGCAAATGAGAAGGCTGAATAGAGTTCTTCTGGGAAGCAGAACTTCAACTGACCTTTGAAGAAAGCTTGGAACTCTAAGAGTGAAGTGAGGAAAGAAGGCATCCCAAGTATAGGGGAACCACCTGGACAAAGGCTCAGAGGTGGAAGATGGGTGGGGAACAACAAGCATGTCATTTGGACTGGAAGGTAGAGTAAGTCAGTCAGTCAACATTTATTAATCCCTTTACTAGCGCCAGACACCGTGCCAAGAAGAGCAATGTGCAGTAAGTTGAGAGATATCTATGGGACCAGACTGCAAAGACCTTTCAAAGTCAAACAAAGGAGTTTGTATTCCAGTCCTGCATTCACTAGCACTTCTTGGACTGAGGAGTGACACGATTGTGCCTGTCCTTTTGAAATATCAATTAGGCATCTGTGTGGAGGATAAATTGGAAAGGGGAGAGAATGGAGACTGGGAGACCAATTAGAACGGTAATGCAAAAATTCAGGTGAGAGGTGATGAAGGCCTGAACTAGGGTGATAGATCTATGAGCTGGTGAAAGACATGCTGTGGGGGCAGAATCATCCAGACTTGGAAATTGATTTTATATGCTAGAAAGGGAAAAGTTGAGAATGATTCTGAGGTCACAGACATGGGAGGCTGGAAAGATGATAGTGCCCTCAAAAAAATAATGAAGTTAGAAAAAGGGGAAGTTTGTGGGAGAATAATGTGTGTCTCAAAAGTTTTGGTGCAGTTTTAAGCTATTAAAGCTTCTTTAATACAATATTAAATACTATATAGTTATTAAACATACTGTACAAATAATATACCGTACACTCCAGGGAAAGAACTATAGAGTCTAAATGTACATCAAAGCATACAATTTTCTCTCTTTTTTTGGTTGATTTTTCTTTCTCGTGGTTTTCCCTTTTGTTCTGATTCTTCTTTCACAACATAACTAATATATAAATATATTTAATATAATTGTACATGTATAGCTTATATCAGATTGCTTGCTATCTTGGGGAGAGGAGAGGGAAGGGAGGAAGGAAGGGGGAAAAATTTGAAATTCAAAATCTTATAAAAGTGAATGTTGAAAACTATCTTTCCATGTAATTGAAAAAAAATGCTATTAAGTGAAAAAAAGGAAAGGAAAAATACACTGTACAAAATATACTGTAAAAGCAAAGTATATTTAATAGTATAGTATGTAGTATACCATAATACTATACAGTAGACGTGTCAAACATATGACCCACACATCACATGTAGCCTATAACACTCCTGAGTATGACCCAAACCAGATTAAAATGTTATTGGGAAATATTTAACAAAATTAATAAAAATACAATAAAACAGAGATAATATTGTATTTTAAAACTAAGTTGATATATAACCCACAGGTATCCTCAGTATAGTTTAGTGGCCCCTGTTTCTATTTGAGTTTGATACCACTGTTATATAGGACATCCCCTTTGATGACTTCTGTTTTGCACATGTTAAGTTTAAGATACTTATAGAGCATTCAGTTGGAGATATACAATAGGCTGCTGGTAAATGCAAGGCTAAAATTCAGAAGTGCTGGGTCTAAAACTATTGACCTGGGAATCATCTGCATACAGGTCATGCTTGAACCCATTGGGAACTGTTGATATCATAGTCTTATGATGGTAAGTAATATGGAAGACCTGGCTGGAGGTGAGGTAATAAATAATTATCAAATAGTCCTTTTTCCCTCTAGGTCTGGAACTTGGGGATGCTGAATGAATAAGCACTGACTGACCAAAATACTGACAATGAAAACTGATGGAAAGCTTTCAGATCAGTTTTCCATCCATAGGGCAGCTCAATTCCAAAGGATACTTGGAGGACCTAAGTTGAGTATCATTTGCTCTCTCGGGTCTTAGAAAAAGTCTACTATAAGGGGAAATCTCCTATTTCTGACTCTAGCCCATAAAAAGAATGGAAAGGGTCTTCCAGAGGCCAATTTGGGACAGCGCATGCTCTCAGAAGATCTCTGCCCTCTGCTCAACAAGCACCTCTGGCAGAAAATGCCCTGGCTTTGAGCCAACCCCACTGCCACCTTGGGAAAGATGGAGGCTTTTAGAGAACCTCTTTAATGTGTTTGTCAGACCAGCTGGGAAGGAGTTAAAGCCCCTAAGTAACAAATCCCCACAAATCCCCAAACACATATTTACAATCTATTTTCAGAATTACACTGAGCATAATTCAACTAATCAATGGGCCATTAGGAGTTTAGTCCCAATACTTCTTCATTACCACTGGCACCAGAGCTCTGAGACTCAGCAAAATCCAAGGGGATGAGTTGCTGCATCACCAGCAATTCTAGGTCTCAGGATGGAGGCTAATGCAGTGTCTGGTGAAGTGTACTGCCATGATCTTAGTGACAAATTCAGTTATTCAGCCAACAGAAAAGGCTTTGTCTTATAACAATCTGTTGGGCTTGCTATCTCTCATCCTTGTAATCTTTGAAAATAGGGACACATGTTTCACTTATGGGTTTAGTAGTTCCCTACAATCTGGGAGGAGGTCTACCCCTTTCTAAGGGAATTTAAAGACCCCTATGTGAGGAGGTCATTGATTCAGTATGTCAGCATCAAGTCAGTCTTAGTTGCACTCTGGTCTCACATTGATCAAGCCCCCTCCTTTTATGCTACTTTCAACAACTGTGTCCCTGTCTTAACCAGGTGGCACAGTGGATAGAGGGCCAAGCATGAAGTCAGAAAGACTCATCTTCCTGAGTTCAAATCTGGCCTCAGACACTTACTTGCTATGTGACCCTGGGCAAGTCACTTAATCCCACTTCCCTCAGTTTCCTCATCTGTAAAATGAGCTGGAAAAGGAAATGGCAAACCACTCCAGTATCTTTGCCAAGAAAACCCCAAATGAGGTTATGAAAAGTCAGACACAACTGAAGACAACTCAACATCAACACCATACTTCCCTGTGGCCCTACTTCACCTGTCTGATCATTCCTCTACCTTTTTCACACTTCTGGGCTACCCACCTCTTCCAATTGCCTGCTGCTAGATCATCTCCATTAATTGTCCTGTCTCATAGTGGTCTGCCTGGGCTCTACACACTTAAATAGAAACATAAGAATATAAACTTAAAGATGAGAGGTACTATAGGGGTCATTTAGCCCTGAGGTATCGAACATGGAGCCTGCAGGCTGCATTTGGCCCGCATCACTCCTGAGCATAGCCCAAATCAGACTAAAATGTAATTGGGAAATATTAAATAAAATAAATAAAACTACAAAAAATAGATAAATTTACATTTTAAAAATAAGTCAATATGTAGCCACAGGAACCCTTATATATGGTCTAGTGGCTCCTGTTTCTAGATGAATTTGACACTACTGATCTAGCCCAACGTCTTATTTTTAAAACAGGAAAACTGAGATGTAAAAAAGCGAAATGATTTTACCAAAGTCACACAGTTAGTAAGTGGCAGAGAAGGTAGGATTCAAACCTAGGCCTTTGAAGTTCCTATAAGGCAGTATGGTTTAATGGAAACTGTAATACTAGTGAGAGAGTCAGACAGGGGCACATGCACAAGGGATAAAGCTGGGACCTCAGTTTTCTCATCTGTAATATGGGGGGGAGGGGCTGGACTAAATGACTTGTAAGTTCCCTTCCACTTCTTTATCTATGATCTTGTCTCCTGACTCAGAATCCAGTCATTGCCAGGACTGTTCCTGTGCCTCCTCTGTCATTCCCAATCTGGCCCTACTGCTGCTAATGGAATCTCAGCTATGGCAAGCCCCAGAAGATTTCAAAGAATTCCCCAAGACTTTGGTCTGTTTCTCTCCAAAGTGACTTCACAGCATCCAAATCACCATTTAAATATGAGCAACCAACTTACAGTCTTCTATCAATACCCTCTGTGTGAGGTCCACTTAATGAGTCTCTTAAGTATTAGCCCCTTGAAGATTGAGCCTGCCCTAGAGGGACTTCCTTGGGGCCCTGAAGCAGCTGATGCCTTCTCTACTTCAATCTGCTACAGACTAGCAAATATTTAACATTTCTGAAAAACACTGGAGGTTGCTGATGGATCAGGCTCAAGGCAGAACTATTTGAAAAGGAAAAAATCTATGAGGTAGCACTATTGCTCCAAAAAGAGAGTGCTTTGTGAGGATGGGGGACAATGGAAGGCATTAGGGACCATGATGGAGCAGACAGAAGAAAGTCAATAGCCAATGACAGCAGATAAAATGCGACCAATCCACAGGAGGAAAAACTAGTTCTATCCAAAAGCTTAAAAATAGGAATTCACTCAGCGTACCAAGTATAGGAAGTCCAATATTTGCTCAGCAACCAAAGGATAGGAGAATAAAGACAGTTGTGACAAGTTTTTTATTTTTGTATTGGTGTTGGTTTTTTCTCCCCATGACTTCATTTGGTGAATGGAACTCTTGTTATAGAAACTCCCTCCACTAAAGTGGATCAGCAACTCATTTGTAACTTGTAATCTTTATCCTTTGCCTGAGGTACTGAGGAGTTAAGTGATTTGCCCCTGCTTACACATTCAGTCTATATAAGGGGCAAGATTTGAAACTGGGTCTTCCTGCCTCCATACTCATGTTCTATCCTCTATTCCAAGCTGCCTCTTGAGAATATTAAAAATAACCTTACATATCTCTTCCTTCTTTACAGAGGTGGGGGTACTATGGGTATGGAATTCTGGATATAATGTCAGATGTGGTTGACGTGTTGGTGGGTTTCACTGATTTTTTTTTATTTTATTTTTTATTCTTTAAGAGATGGCTCTCTGGGGCAAAGAGGGAATGAGAGGGGAAAGGTATTTATTCAGAAATGGATGTGATGTAAAAACAAAAGATGTCAAAAATGTGAAAGTACAGCCTTACAAATTAGCACAATTTACTAGATATCAGCAAAAAAAAAAAAAAAAGCAGCTCGTCATTTCCTTAAAGGGAATCAGTTTTCATTAGAATATAATCTTCTTGTTAGTATGAATTCACTTGTATTGATATCCTCCATGCCTAAGACAGTGCTAAATAAATGCATGCTGTTTGATTTACCTTAAAGAAATAGTTACTCACTCTGAAAGAGTGGACAAATGGCTCTTTTCAAAGCTGATCTAATAATTATAACACTTTGTATTCATATAGCAAAGTACTTCAAACAGACTATTTAATTCAATTTTCACAATAGTCTATGTATTAGTTACAGCAAATAGTGTCATATCCATTTTACGGAAGAGAAAACAAACTCAAAGAATATGTGGTTTAACCACAGGTGTATACATCATAAGAAGGAGAACAAGGATTTAAATGAAAATCTTTTAACTTCCTACCTGTATGACTCTGGGCAAGTGACTTAATCTTTGAGGGCCTCACTCAGACCATGACAGAATTGAATGAAATGACTGATAAGGTTTCAGCCAGTACCAAGTCTAGAATTTTATGACACTGAATGACTATAATTTTAAGTCCCTTGTCATTACATCATGTTGCCTAGTAGGTCAGCAAGTGGAATTTCACTAGACGTAAACTAGTTAGTTTTCAAAGTAAAGACTAGACACCAGTGTGTAAGAGAAAGAGCAGGAGGAAGGAAGGAAAGAAGGAAGGAAGTAATGAAGGAGCAAAGGAAGGAACAAAGGAAGGATGGAAGGAGAGGAAGAAAGGAAGAAGAGAAGGAGGGAGGGAGATAAATGAAAGAATGAATAAATAAATGCTCAGGACATACTTTGTAAGCAGACCTGTAGATTTCTACAAATATCTGTAAACAACAGTACCAAGAAAAAAGTAGGTCATATTTGGAAGAATGATAAAAACCAAGCATGAATATAGTTAAGTATGCATATAGGCACGCAAGCAATGGATATGTTGGTTATTGTCAATACAAGTGTACAAAAACACGCAAGTTTAGTGTGTGTCACTAAGTAGCTGGGTGACATCTAATGAATCACTTAACATATGTGGCACTCAATCTCCTAAAATGGGAATGATAATACTTTGCTTAAATAATGCTTACTTGTGTAAAACTTGAAATAAATGACCTCTACAGTACCTTTCAGCTCCAAGTCTTCTAGGATTCTAAGTATAGCTTGGTCCAACAGCAGACGAGTCTGGCTGTCTGCTGACATTGCTATTTTTAACCGAGGAGTATGTGCCAAAACAGAAGATGATAAAAACTAGGTAGATGGTTCCATGATCCACCAACCCCAAAAAGAAATTGCTTGGGGTCTTCTTCATCAACTGCACTGACCACTCTCTGTCAACTAACATATTGCTGCCTAGGCTCCTTTCAAATATTTTAGAAGCCCTAGATCACCAATATTAAAAGCTGTTTCTTGAAGCTGGGGAAAAGAGGGAGCTGTGCATAAGTCTTCTTTTCTTCACATAAATTCCCCAGTGATCTATAGATGATGATTTCCTTTGTAAACTCAGGTTAGTTTTCCATAGCAAACACATCCATGCCAGGGCTGGTGACTGACTGAATAATGGTCTAACAATGTACTTTCTAATAAAATTGGATTTCAGACAAACAGGGGTCCGGCTCATTGGCTCTACAATATCCCCTCCTAGACCCACTGAGAACTGTGTATGCTGCACCACCACCTTGGAAAAAAGTGGCACAACAGAAAGAAAAAGAAAGCTGCTAAATAGCTATGTGACCTTGAGCAGGTCTCCAAACCTCACTCAGTTTCCATTTCTTCTCATTTAAAAAGAAGGAATTAGAATGCATGACCTCTACAAGCCCTTCAAGTTCCAATACTTCCATGGGCTTAAAAAATGCAGGGTAAGAATATCTGGGTATTAGTCCCAGCTCTGCTGATGGCTAGAAGAACAAGGTATGCCCATTTGGGGAGCCGATTTCCTCATTTGCTAAATGCAAAAAGTGGATTCTTCCAGCTCTCAAAGTCTATGCTGTTAAATGCACCACCACCACCACCACCTCTATTGAACTATGGTACTGCTGCCCAACTGGGTTGAGAGAGCAAACATTTATATAGCTAAGTCAGAGGAAGGGAACAGTGGCTGAGAGAGAGGCACTACTTAAATGCTTACTACTGTATTATATGTAAGGGGCAGGTAAGTGGCAAAGTGGATAGAGTGTCCAGACATTTATAGCTGTATGACCCTGGGCAAGTCACTTAACCCTGTTTGCCTTGGTTTCCTTATCTATAAAATGAGCTGGAGAAGGAAATGGCAAACCACTATAGTATCTCTGCCAAGATAACCCAAATGGGGTCATGAAGAGATGGACTTGACTGAAAAATGACTGAACAGCAACAAGACTAGAGCAGAAGCCATGTCTGGTCTATTCTTGCATCTCCCTCAGAGTCTAGCACAGATTTTGAACACATCAAACACACAAAACAGACTTGTTGGACAGAACTGAATTTCTAGAGCAAGGGAGGGAGTCTCTATCTTACAGTGATAGATTTTGTGCCTTGGATTTCACTTTATATCCTAGCCATCCACTCACCAAATACCTTGTCACCTCAGCCAGAAACTGTGCCATTGAGGACTTAACTCTTCCTTCTCCAGAGCTATTGCCCTGGGCCCTTGCTATCCTGATTGGCAGTTCACTGACATTGACCACTACATCTAGGCCCAACTTCACACATGCTTTACTTTATTCCCTGGCCATCTTTTCAAAAAACAGTTTTGACATCCCATAGAGACCATCCTCCTACCTTCTCTCCTCCAGTCTAGTCAAGTCAACACACATTTATTAAGCACCTGTTATGTATCACACAGTGTACTAAGTGCTGGGGATAGAGATTGGGGGCGGGGGAGGGGGGGAGTCTGTCTGTACTCTCAAGGACACTATAATCTAATGGGAGAGATGATATGCAAACAACTATATGGGAAGACTATGTAGGCAGCAGGTGATGCCTATATAGTGATTGAGAAGGGCCTGGAGTCAGGAAGACCTGAGTTCAAATGTGACCCCAGACATTTACTAGCTGTGTGACCCTGGGCAAGTCACTTAACCCTATTTGCCTCAGTTTCCTCATAATGAGCTGAAGACATGGCAAACCACTCCAGTATCTTTGCCAAGATAACCCCAAATGAAGAGTCAGACACAATTGAAAAAACTGAACAACAACAAATATTCAAATAAATAAATATATAAGTGTATACATATACATACAAGATAAATTAGAGATGATCTCATAGCACTGAGATTAAGATTGGAAATGGCTCCTTGCAGGAAGTGGAACTTTGGCTGAGACTTGAAGGATTCCAGCAAAGCCAAACCCAGTAGCCTTTTCATAGTCTTCATTCTCTTCGAAATCTCTGAAGTATTTGACATCTTTGGCTATCTGCTCCTTGGAATTCTTCCTTCTAGATATTCTGGGAGAATACAGCTCCTTACCTTTCTATCTCAGAGCTTCAGAAGAAAACTAACCACTACACCATCACAAGGTTCAGACATATCTAGCTATACTGCAATATAGAAAACATACACCGCCACGCACCCAAACACACCACAGGGGCAGCTGAGACCATCTAATGTTTCTCAGAACCCTTGCGGCTTCCCTAAGAACAGCTCAGTGCTTAGACTCTCAACTTCACTCTGTGAAGAAAAATTCTCCAACAGGTTACAGAACTTCTAAGGCCTCTTTGGCACAGATCAGCATCTGAAGTTTTCTGAGTCAGAAAAACAATTCAATTCGATCTAATTCAGGAAGCATTTATTTCATACTTACTCTATTTCTGGTACTGTACTAAACACTAGAGATGCAAATTAAGTCCCTGCCCTCAATGAAATTATGTTCTAAGCAAGGCTAAAATGTCTCAGATAAAACTGAAGGCAAAAGAACCATCTTAGCATAAATGAGAGTGGAAAAGGGGTCCCAGTAAAGTGTTCTACTTGTTATTAAGAGATACCCACTCCCTCCATGTTGGGACCTCTCTCCTTTTTGACCCAGTGGAGAAAGGAAGAAACTGAAACTTCAGAATGCTAGGAACTTTTGGCAAGAAGGGATCACCAGAAATGAGCTAATCCCTTCTTGACAGGACTGGGCCTAAAACACAGTCAGATCACAGGACTTAGAGCTAAAAGAAAGCTTTAACAACATCTAGCCCAGTCCTTTCATTCTCAAACCAGAAAACAATCACAGCGAAATTAAGTGGTTTGTCCGAGGTCACACAGTCAGCAATTAACAGGGCTGAGATTTGAAATAAGGTCCCCATAATCAAATCTTATATTCCTTCCACTAGACTACCATGGAGCAGTTAGGTAGCACAATGGATAGAGAGAGGGCTGGGCCTGGACTCAGAAAGACTCATCTTTCTAAATTCAAATCTGGCCTCAGACACTTACTAGCTGTGTGACCCTAGGTGAGTCACTTAACCCTTTTTACCTCAATTTCTTCATCTGTAAAATGGCAAACTACTCGAGTATCTTTGCCAAGAAATAGGGGGTCATGTGGAGTTGGACATGATTGAAACAACTGAATAACAAGATTACCATGGGCATTTACTCTGCTTCTAAGTCTCTGGAATTAAAATCAAGGATTCCCTCAGTTACCTGTTTAATGTCTCAGATCCCTCACTCCCTTCTAACCTTAGAATGCAACCTTTCCTGGGCACCATTGTCTCAGGCTGAAATGACAGCATCTACTGGAGGGACTACTGCAAAGATGCAGGTACCCTTCTTAGGATTCCCTACATAAGCTTTCCCCTCCAAGTACATTTTTAGTCAATTACCATGTATTTACAGTGAGCATAATTATACCTAATTACTTAATTAGCATGACTATATGCAGTTACTAACTCTGATTATGTCAGTGAAGCATGGAAACAAATGAGGTCATAAGAACCTACAAGAAGGAAGAACATTCTGGCCCAGAGACTTAAAGGAAGGGAAACAGAGTGGGGCATATCCTCCAGAACACATTGAATAAAGCCTCTTCAAAAGACTCCATTGACATTCTCTCTAAAGACAGACCGTATCAGTAATTTCTAGGGTCTCAGAACATTCAGGATGATTTAAGGGAAATAATATTTTCATAGTCTACTCTCCTGGTGGTGGGAAAGAAATCCAGGAAGAAGCTAAGCACATCAGAAATTGTGGGAAAGTAAAAATCATGACCAGTTCAAAACTCATCATCTAGTTAGTAGCAGAAGAATTCAGAATATGGTCATAGACTCATAGACTTAGAGCTAGAAGGGACCTTAAAGGTCATTGAGTCTAACATCTTTATTTTACAAATGAGGAAACTGAGGCCCAGAAAATTTAAATGATTTGCCCCAAGTTACATAGGTACTCTGCTTCTGAGTCTCTGGAATTAAGATCAAGGATTCCCTCAGTTACCTGTTTAGTGTCTCAGATCCCTCACTCCCTTCTAACCTTAGAATGCAACTTTTCCTGGGCCAGAGAAATTTGAACCCAACTTCTCTGACTCCAAAGCCCATCATGTCCTTTTACCCTGTACCCTGAACCCAGTACCCTGCTGACTCAGACCTGGGAAATGTCTTAGAGCTTTGGTTTCATAGCATAAGAGGACAACAATACTTGCTGTAATAGTTCCCAAAGTATACTCCCTTCATGGAGGCTAATATCCTTCCAACAAAAAAAAAAAGTAGTCAATGCATTCAAAAGAACAATCTCCTGAGGCTTAGGGTTCACCACACCTATTGACAATAGTAACCTATTGATACCTTCTGAGTCTGAAAATGAGAAAAAATAAAAGTCCAAGAGAGGGGGGAAAAAGATAATTGAACCTCACTCAAACTTTTTGCACCACTAAATGACTTCCTGTCAGTGAGAACATGGGAAGTACCCACTGGGCAAGAATGGCTACAAATTAAATATTCTCCTCACCATTGGTGGTGCAGCAATCTAGCTACCATGTAGCTGCCAGTGTGATTTTCCTAAGATGCACGTCTGACAAGGTCACTCCTGCTCTCTATAACCTTTAGTGGCTCCCTATCACTTCTAGATACAAATTCCTCCATTTGGCATTTAAAATTCTTCATAACCTGACTCCTTACATATTGCTAATATGTTGCCCTTTGAGGTTACATTGTATCTTCAGTGTTCTCACACACACACACACACACACACACACACACACACACACACACACACACACACACACATACTGTTTCCCCTGTATGAATTGTCTACTGTATTTGAGTGCAGAAGTTTCACTGGTGTCTTTGTACCTACCCTCAGTGTCTATCACAGTACATGGAATCTAGTAGGCACTTAATAAATGCTTGATGAAACTCACAAAAAAAAACCACCTAAGGCACAAATAGCTTGTAAGTGGTCTATAAATGTAAGCTATTATTATTGCTATTGTTATTATCTTAGATCCAAAATAATGAACCTGTAATGAAAGAACTTTTAAGCCCCATGACAGGAAGAGAAGGAGATATATCCCAGTTCCCCTGAAATCACAAACTGTAAGCAATGACCTACTCATAGGGCCACCCTGAGAACATCCATGTATTTATTTAAAGAAGAAGATTAAAGAAGAAAATAATCTTGTAATCTCCCAATTTACACACTGGTTACATTTTTCTTACCCCTCAGATCCAGCCAAGGCCAAATCTTTAAAGCAACAATGAAGAGAAGGAGAAATGTCCTTCCTGCACCACCAACCCTTCCCATTTTCCTTCCTCAGCTTCAATTTTCCCAAATAGGGAAATCCCAGCCCAAATTCTAAGCGCCAGCTGCCCAGGTCTCCATTCACACAAGTCAGGGCCGTCTGCTAGAGAGATAGCCAGTTTGTGCTGCTGCGGTATCAGCAGCTGCTGCAGGGAGGGGCCATAGCATCAGAGACAAGGGAGCCGGTTTTCCATATTTCATCTATGAGTCCATTATGCTGAACTAAGTGGCTGGGAATAAACATTAGTCATTATCCTATACTAAGTGATGTTTGTTAGTATAAAGGGTGACAGAAATCTATATCATGCCAATGTACTATTAATACGGCATTAAGCATATAGACTCCTGCTTCCCCACTGTGGCTGGAAAACTGGTATTAATAATTCCTCCTTCAGAAAAGGCAGGATCCAGGGCCAACTGAGTTTCTTGACATAGGTAGAGGCCTAGGAAAAGGAGGAAAGAGGTTCTCTCTTAGGAAATGCTGGTACTGGTCATAAAATTATTGTTATGAAGATTATCAGTCCCAGAATCTTCAAACTACCCATCAGGTTGATGATAGAGGCCAGAAGACATTTTTATGGGGGGGGGGGAAGGGTGAGGGTAGAAAGTGAGCAAAGATTAAGAAAATAAATTCATCTACAAGAAATGCCCTACTGAAACTTCCAGAGAGCAGCACTTCAACAAAAATGGTATTTCTGAAGGCAAGAAATGAAGGAAGAAAAAAGACTAGAAATAGCTATGAGACTTGTGAAGATTCAAGAGTAGTAATAGTGTGGCTGTGGAATCAGTTTGGTTTTTTTTTCCTATTAGAGCATTAACATTTCCCTCTCCTCTAGTCCTCCCTATTAGGAGTCACTAGCTATTTCTCTTCTCTACAGCATTTCCAAGGCAGCTAGGTGGCGAAGTGGTTAGAGTACCAGGCCTGTAGTCAGGAAGATGTGAATTCAAATCCAGCCTCAAACACTAGCTGTGTGAGGGCAAGTTGGGCAAGTCACTTAGCCCTATTTGCCTCAGTTACCTCATCTACAAAAATGAGCTGGAGAAGAAAATGGAAAACCACTTGAGTATCTTTGCCATGAAAATCCCAAATGAGATCATAAAAATTCAGACATGACCGAATAACAAACAATAGCATTTCCAGAGGACACATAAAGCCTACGCAGTGTGGCAATATCTCAATAATGAGTGGTATTCACCATTCATTCACTCACATTTATTGAGCACCTTTTACACTCATAGTTCTGTACTATGGTCTATGGGGGATAGTTAGCCAGTCAGTCAATAAGAATTTATTAAGTGCTTATCATGTACCAGGCAGTATGTTAAGTGCTGAGGACACAAAAAAGGGCAAAAATAGTTCCTGGCCTCAACAAGCTTATAGTCTAGTAGGAGATATAAAGAAAAAATAATACACAAAGGTTCTTGTCTATAAGAGGCCTATTGACTAGTTTGGGAAACAAAATAAACACATATGAACAGTTAAATGGCAGTAAGAGAGTTTTAAAAGAAAAACAGAAAGCTAAGAGATGTCATAGACTAGTATGAGATTAAGTGATAAATTAGTGATACATACAATATGTTTCATGAATTTCATGGGAAGGAATAAATTGGAGAGATCAGGAAAGTCTTCAATGAAAGAGACAGAAATTTAGTTATGCCTTAAAGGACAGACATGATTTAAAAAGGTAGAGAGAAAGGGAGGATTCCAAAATAGGGAGAAAGGCAAGCAAGCAGTTGGGAATATATAACTGTACTCTAGAAAAGAAGTCAGGGTAGGTGATATAAATTTTTAAATTAGCCTAATAGAGAAGAAGGCTTAAGTCATGAAAGTAGATGATTTTTTGATGAAGAAAGTTCCCATTGAGAAGGACTAAAGCCTGAAAAATGGACTTTGTTTAGAAAACAAAGAGGGGCCATTTTTAAAAGACAGAAATGAAAACAGAGGAAGGAGTGTGTTACATAGGCCAAGAGAGAAGAAAATTTCAAGGAGTTGGGTGGCTAAAACTGTCAAACAATACAGAGATTTCAAAGAGATGAAAACTAAGGAAAGGGTACTGGATTTGACAGGTCAACAATAGTGACTTGAGAAAGCAAATTTAGATAAATAGCAAGAGTATACATCAGATGACAAAGGCTCAAGGAGGAAATAGATGATGAGGAAACAGAAGCAATGTATTCTGTCTATACGCTTCAAATGGTAGAAATTAATGGAAAGTGAAAATAAGACAGAATCTTGAGAGGGGAAGAACATCAAGAAACTTTTGGTGAGCAGGGGGGATAGTAAAGCCTATGCATCCTTAAAGGAAGAAGAATAAGAACCAAAGGAGAAGGAGATATTCAAGATGCTATAAAGAGGGTACTAGGTGGCATAATGCATAGAGCCTTGGACCTAGTCAGGAAGACTTGAGTTCAAATATGACCTCAGACAGTAACTGTGTGATCTTGGGCAAATCACTCAACAGTTGTCTGCCTCACTTTCCTCAACTATGATGAGGAGTTATCTCTTAGGTTTGTTGTGAAGATAAAATGAAAGAATACTTGTAAAGCTCTTTGCAGATCTTAAGATGCTATATAGATGGTATCTATTATCACTATTAGAAATAGATAGGGGAATGGAATTAGCCTTGAAAAAGAAAGAGGGCACTTTTTTTTCTCAGAAGAAAGAGAGAAGCGTGAGAGAAAAATTGCAGAGAAAGATGCTTTGAAGCCAAAAGGAGGAAGTATTAAGGAACTCACACCAGATGGTCTCAATTTTCTCAACAAAAGCCAAGATATCTGCTGAAAACAAAATTTGGAGAGATCAAATTTGAGGGCTTAAGAGGAGTAGAGGTTTGGAATAACCACTATGGAAAGCATGCCTTAGGAACTGGCAAATATTGACTAATAGGATTGTTAACCATGACAGGATATGTCTCATATGGAAATGGGTATATTTGAGCACAGATAATCACAATGTTACTATAAATGACATTTAATCTTCCCCACACATTATCTAGACCAAAAATCCACTGCTTTACCCCAAAGAAACCAACCCAATGCCTCTAACCTAAAGTTGTATAGGTATGTTGCATTTGATTTCAAAGAATTAGACATTCTGCTTGGCACCAAAATGTAGAATTAGGATCAAGGATTATAATTGATGGGGAAGCAGATTTTAGCTCAATGTAAGGAGAAATTTCCTAACAAGTTGAAATGAAATAGGCCACCTCTAAAAGTAATAAGATCTCTTGCTGAAGGTCCTTCAAGCAAAAGCTGAGTGACTATTTCAGGTGACATGGTAGAAAGGGTTGATAATTCAGATAGGAATTACACTAGATGACCTCTAGGGCCTATTCCAAATATGAAATTTCTTTATTCTTTGGTCATAGCTGTGGACTAGGGCTTGAGGAGAAGGGGCAGGGAAGGAAACCCTGATTTGGTAGTCATATACTTTGGGAACATCCATAGCTAACCCATATTCCATTCCAAAGTTTAAGAATACTTTTTTATAAGTAACTGGGCATGCTGAAATAAATAGAGAATGAAAAACATGAGTCAAATTAATGACATAGGAAGTGAGAGACATACAAAAAATCAAGTAAACAAATCATACCAATAAGAGATTTGATGTAATCTATTCAATAGATATTTGTCAAGTGCCTAGTATGTGTAAGAGCATTTATAATGAAAACACAGGTAAAAGAAAGAACTTCTGTCCTAGATTCATCCAACACTGGGGATATTCAACTGTTGTGGCTTCAGGAAGTAATGATGCTCGGTACAGGGGTCCGTTTTTTCCCTTTCATTCCTTCCAGAGTTACAATGCTCAGTGTAAGAATAGCTCCTTGAGGGCAGGGACTGTGTATCATCAAAAGAGATGATGTGTGTGAAAGTGTTTTCAAGCATAAAGTGTTATATAGACGTAAGCTATTATCATTATTATTGTTGTTGTCATTATTATTCATCTTTGTATTCCCAGATGCCTCACAGAATGTCTTGCCTATAATATGTTGATTAAATTGATATGTTTGTTGAATCATACAGTGAGACCCCTGGGGATCCACAAAATGAGCATTCCTCCCCTCTTACCCACCTCTCCTTCCCTCACCAATCCTCCAAATGGAGGGATTGTAGTCTGGTCTGTAGCATCACAAAATGTACTTCACTGATTTATCTGCCAAGAAGCATTTGGATTTAATTATTTATGATAGTGTCTCATTGCACCCTAGGATGTGTCCTGGAGTCTGTTCTCAGAGACTGATCAAGTCTTTGTAATCAGAGCCCTTGCTGCTGTCTCAGCTAGTAAATCTCAACTGAGAAGTGGGGTGCTCCCATCAGTGTGCCTCTGAATCATCCAGAGGATTAGCAGAATGAAGAGGATTAGCCAAGTCTGGCTACACTGCTCCTGTGTGTTGCTTTTCATACCATTTGTGTTTTCTGGGAAAAACTGAGAACTATCCCATGTCCTTGCATAGGACAGAATGTAAGGGCCCTTTTCCTATACCTAGGTTATTCTACAATACACAACCATATTATTTACCCTTTTGATAAGGTTTTCTCCCCTCACCTATAAGCCCCTTGTAGGGTCAAAATCTGTTTTTTCCCTAGATGAGTCTCAATGCCAATTTTACATCCTGAGTCTTCATGCAAATAATTCAGGAGGGACCTGATAAGCAGATAGATAGATAAATAGATAGATAGATAGATAGATGAATAAATAAACAAATGGATAGATAGATAGATGAATAAATAAATAAATAACAAACAAAAATTACAAACAGGTCTCTAGTTGTCCTAAAATCCAGAAGTTTCAGGGATGGTATTATACCTATCATCTTCTATACATTGGTAGGATAGTAGAAAGAGCACCATATTTGGAATCAGAGGACCTGGGTTCAAATGTTACATCTACCACTAACTAGTTATATGAGAAATTTTTTCACTTCTCTATTCCTCAGTTTCCACACTGAGGAATTCTCTATCAGCTCTAATAGTCTATCATCCTCTGACTGACTGGCAAGAAACAATCAGGTCAATGATTATTACTAGGTCCTCCTTTCACCCTAACTTGGTAGTACACTATCAGTCTGAGGGTGAAATGTGTACATTGCATGCATAAAGAGCCTGTTTCACCATTGGTGTTTAATACACTGTAAATAATGATCAGATTATTCTGCCCCTGGATCACAAAAGCTTAGCTAAAGTGAACATCTCCAACCCAGTAGCTCCCAAATCCCTGATCAAAGACAGCTGCCTCCCCAGAATGCTTATGATCATCAACCCTAGAATGAAATATGGTACCAATAACCAACCCCATGAGGAAGCTACTCTCTCCATCAAACCCAAGAAGGACCAAGAGTTGTCTAGAATAAGCCTGGTCTCTGGAAAAGGCTTTGAGCCAAAGCTATGCCATTATTTCCACAGGACATGCCTAAAATATGGGTTCTTACCTGCTCTCCTCCCATCCTTCCCTCTACTTGCCATTGATACAGCCATTATTCAGAATCTAAGTCTTGTTCCTAGAACTAGGAGACAGCTAATGTTTGCGCAGCAGCATTTTGGGGGTGCAGATATCTACTGCTGGACCAAGCCTATTACCTGGTATCTTCCAGCTAGCTCACTGAAAGCCTTATCAGTAGAAGAAAAGATTTGGGGAAGAGTTGCCAAATACCCATCCTACTGTGACCCCAAAATGAATGGGCATTAGCAGTACTGAATAAACCTCCTTTCCTGAATCAATTTGGCTAAGGTGTGAGAGAAATTAGGGGGCCGCCCAAGCAAGAAGAAAAATCTAATGCTGCAGTATGCCTTCACTTTCAAATAGTTGAAAGATAGATGGTTAGTCTTGAGTGTGTGGAGCAGGGTGATGAAGTGGAGTTCACTTCACCTCTCTAGGCCTCAGTTTCTTCATTTATAAAATGAGGCATTTGGATTAAGCTTTCTTCTAACTCCAAGATTCCATTATCTATATGTGACTGAGTAACATTTGAGAAGCCTCAGATGTTTGGGCTCTCCAGCCAAATGCCCAGCCCTTCCTCCTGCAAAACTATGGGGGTTTGGTTCTTCTGGGCACAGAGCGAGCCTGGAGAGGAGATGCAGTCAGGAGCGACAAGTTCTGCCTTAGGAAAGGAGCCATTCAGGCAAGTCCAAGTGTCCAAGAAAGGGGCCAACAAGGAGCACAGAGGCAAGAAGAAGAGATGCAAAGGGATAAGAAGGAACTGAGTCCTCTAGGAATACTGGGAGTCCTTGTCTACCCATGTGTGTAGCTTGTTTTGTGACTGAACACAAACAGCAGCACACTCAAAGTCTAGTCTTCCCTGCTAAGAGGAGAAGCTAGAGAATGTTTATATTCAAATGGTTCTTCCTTCCCATTCATTCCTTCTTTACCGTAGTCACTGGCTTTGCAAGAGTTTTGCTTACTCATAACATTGCACTCTGGCTAGACATAGATCATCTGTAGTAAAGCCACAGACTGGGTCACAGCCAAGATATGTCTTGTTTATTTCTTCCCTTCTCCTCATCAGACAGACCCTTTGCCTCTGACCTCTCTTCCCAATCTTCTCTGAGCTTTATCTGACTTGGGAAATAAATAGATCACCTTAGGTAAAATCACTGAGCGTACCCTGGGACAGGCAGGAGGGCAGGAGGCTACTGAAGGCAGCAGAAGGTAAGGCCCTCCCTCCACAGTGCTTTGAACCTTTTCCTCCCCTGCTGACTCGGAACACAATAGAGATTCTTCCTCACATCTGTTCCAGAGCCAGGCAGGGAGAGCCTATTTGGAAGTGGGCAGGAAGTGGTAGATGGCAGAGAATGAATCTCTAGTGCAAGAATCCCCAATCCTGGATCTTTGGCCAGACCAGCCCCCTCCCTCTCCAAAGGGGAACTCTTCTACTCAAGTACTCACATGTGTCCGGCTTGTGGCAGTTGTGTCCCTGTCGGAAGTACTGAGGATTCTCGATGACAGGGATTCGAGTCATGCCGATCACCACTGTGTCCGGCCCGGCGTCCAGCGACGAGGGTGTGGTGATACCATGGTTTATGTGGTGTAGTGGGCTAGCTGAATCCTCTTCACCACTGATTACGGCCACTGGACCTGCATAAGTCACAACACAAAGAAAATAGGGTCATCAGTCAAGGTTGGCCCCTGGCTCCTGCTCCACACCCACATCTGGTACACCTCTCATCCTCCCCCAGTACTGTGTGTCGAGAATAATAATAGTTAAAGCTTACATAGTGTTTGAAGGTTTTCAAAGTACTTTGCATGATATTTCATTGATCCTCACCCTGGCAGGTAGGTGCTGTTATTACCCTCAGTTTACAGAAAACTGAGGTTGAAAAATGTTAAGTGACTTGCCCAGGGTCATAGAGGATTCAAACTCAGGTCTTCTTGCCTCTAAGATCAGCACTGTTCCCACTACACTACCCATTTGTCTGAGAACAGAGGCCAATCAGAAAAGCCTCTACTGATCCCTAGATATTCCTCATAATGGCTCAAACTAAGACATAGAATCAGGGAACCAGGAAGTCTATATCCCAATAGGAAAAGAAAAATGATTACCAGAGCCATCAAGTTATATTACATTAAAAAGAAACAGCATGGGCATGAAATACTGAGAAGTGCAAGTCATTTCCCTAATAATCTACTTTACTAAATACAATACAAAAAAGAGCTCTCCAAGTTGATAAAAGCAAATGATCCAGATAGGAGAAAATAAAGGGGGAGGGGTATCTCAGACTTTTTGACCAATTCAGATATTAGAATCATAGTTCTCATAGGATCAGAGATTTATAATTAGAAAGGGCCTTAGAGGCCATCAGGCCCAACCCTTTATCTTACAAGATGGGTAAACTGAAGTGCAGAGGTGAAGTGTCTTGCCCAAGGTCACATAGTTGTAAGTGACTGCGGTAGGATCTGAACACAGGTCTCCTTAGTATGCCTTCCATTATTCCTTGCGGCCTCTCTGTTTTTAAAAAGAGCCATATACTGGGGATAAATGCAAAAGAGTATAATGACCGTGTCAGGAATACTAAAAGAAAGAATGAACTTGTGTTAACTAGAAAGGCCCTTTCTGGAGTTTTACTTAGCATTTATGTTGTAGGCAAGAGAACAATGGAAGAAGTGATAAGACTTCAAGGGGTTGAATGGTATAATAATACCCACTAAGAGAGAAGGCAGAACTGTTCGATTTCCATTTGCTTCTATTTTCTCTCCCAAGAAATATGATAATAAGACAAAAAAATAGATAATTAGTCTATTGAAAACCAAGATAAGTGGGAAACTATTAGCAGAGCACCTAATTGTCCTTTATGAATTTGTCACCTAGCACTGATGAACTATATCCAAGGTTACCAAGAAAACTTGTATATGTAGATATGATTGCTAAGCCACTTTTGGAGTGTGTGTGTGTGTGTGTGTGTGTAAGACAGAGAGAGAGCGATACAGTGGAGGTTGATGGTGGAGGTGGGAGAGAGTGGGGTGGGGGAGAAAAGACAGAGAAAGAGAGAGAAAAAGAGAGAGAGAGAGAGAGAGAGAAATGCTCCAATGTTTAGAAATGAAAAACTTGATTCCACTAACTCTATAGGCCAGTGAGCTTGACTTCAATTACTGGCAACATTCTAAAACACACTATTAAAAAGATCAATCACTGATGGATTGATTAATAAGATGGCTTGTAAATACTGGGAAAGGGAAGTGATGATCATTATAACTCAGAATGAGTTAATCAAGAACAAGTCATACCAGACTAACCTCATTTCCTTTTTTTGACAATGTTATTAGATAAGTTGAGCAGGGTAATGTCATAGCTCTATTTCATTCTATATTTTTTTATTATAAACTTTTTTATATAATAATATTTTATTTTTTTCCAATTACATGTTAAAAAAAATTTTAACACTTAAAAAAAAAGTTTTGAGTTAGAAAACATGGAGTTGCATGACCTAGATGACAGTAGAGTTGAATGAATTCAACTGCTTAAATGACTAGACCAAACAAAATCATGCTTATATGTTTGATTTCAACCTGGTGGGAAGCTTCTAGTAGAGTGCTTCTGGGCTCTGTCCTTGGCCCTATTCTGTTCAATGTTTTTATCAGTGATTTGGATGAACACTTAAACAGTACAGTTATCAAATTTGCAGATGACATGTATCTGGAAGATAGCTAATGTGCGATATGAAAAAAAAATGGAATCCAAGAAAATCTTGACAAGCTAGAATGATGGCCCAAATCAAGGCTAGAATCCAACTCCAACGAGATGAAACTTAGTAGTGATAAAAATAAAATGTGCTGGAAAGAGTACCAGATTAAGAGTCAGGAGACCTGGTTTGCAGTCCAACTTTGGCTGCTTACTTGCTAGCAGATCAACAGACCATTTAACCTCTCTGAGTCAGTTTCTTCCTTTATAAAATAGGGGATAATCATATCTGCCCTGGCTTAACTCACAGGCAATTTGTGAGGGTAAATTGATATATTTGAAGGAACTCTTAAAAAATCTATATAAGTACAAAGTATTATTGTTATTTATGTATTTAAAATGTATACTCCCACTTCTTCCAAAAAGGATTTGAAACAAGTTATGATTTGCCTCCACAGGATTTTTCTAATGGGAAGGTGGGAAAGATGGAGAAATGCACAAAGTATATTTTAAAATCACATGTGGTTTGCATCTCATTTGCATATTATTTATGTCTGTATGAACTATGCAATTTATTCTCGGTCAATCTTCCTTGCTCCTTCCCACTTTCCACAAATATTTATCCAGCACCTGTTATGTGCTAAGCACTGTGCTCGGTGCTTTGGAGGAAACAAAGACGATTCATTTTCAAGTTAAAATGTTACCATCACTATGTTGAAGGCTGTCATTTCTTGATTTTTTTCTTCTCTCTTCCTCCTCACCTGCCCGTAATCATTCACCCAGACCCCTAAACTACAAATATAAAGTGCAAAGGAAAGAGATAGATAAAAACCAGAGACATGTGAAGGGGAATGATAAGGACCATCAAAACCACTTGTCAGGATTTTGTAGTGGGGTTTCCTTCAGCAGGCAGTGATTTGAGTTAGACCTCTAAGGTTCTAACAAACTCAAAAACCCTCAAACTCTATGAAAATATACATCAAGCCTCCAATGGCCTAATGAAGAATACAAGATTAAGATAACACAACAAAAGCCTTGTGTAAGCCCTGATAGACCAACTCAAATTTCCCAGATGGCCTCAGGTAACACTATAACCTTTTCCACCTCCATTCTCTGCCCCTCCCCGCAATCCAAAAAAGCGGCCTGGGGGTAGGGAGGTAGAGGGAATTAAAAGGTTGTTCCAAAAGGAAGTTTATGAGGCTAATAAGCAGAGCATTACATATCCTCCCCAACAGTGCTGTTGATAGTACAATATTTTGATAGGCATGTGAGGCAGTGCTGTAAACTATACCAGCTGGAATTGTTTGTAGCTCAGTGAACCCTTAGTTAAAAATGGCCACTCTGCTAGATACGTGGACACCAGACAAAGTACACGCTGTGATTTAGTTTTCAGGCTCAAAAAACATGTCCAATGCAAAAAATCCATTGCCAACTTGTCAAAGATAATGGAGAAAATGGTTTCCATTGACAAAGTGGTAGGCAAAGTTTCAAGAAAGAAGGAAGGGCACCTGCAAAGCTACGAGAAAGGAAAGGCCAGCAAATGCAACTTAATGGGCCTCCATTTTACTCAATAAGCTTCAGAGAGCTTGGCCCAGGCCATGACAAATGTTTGAATCTGTCAGAGATTATGTGAAACAGCTGCAATACCTTGTTGCCTAAATGCTTGTAATAATTTTTTGCCCAGCAATAAAATCAGTTTCTTAGAGACCCTCGCAAGCTTTGCCCCTTGACAATCTTCTAAGATAATGCACAGGTCTGGTGAATGACAGAAGGGACTGAAAGTCTAGTAGTAGGGACATGCCACTGGTTTGGTTCAGTTTAGTTTCAAGCCTGCCTGAATACAGCAGTATGAACTAAATGACATCTGAAGGTCCCCTTTAGTCCTGTTTCTATAATAAGCATCTCTGGAGGGATCCTCTCTGAATAGTGAGTGTATTTCTGTTTTCCTATAGACATTCACTCTTTCCTAGTCTCTCCTCTTTCCCCTCCCCATCCTTTCTCTCTCAGACGAATAAAATCTTTAAGTTAGAGCAAAAACAACAGTCCAGTCTTCCAGAGACTTAAGCCTATCTCATTTCCTCTTTTAATTATCTCGCTTCAGTTCAATTTGACAGACATGAAATAAGCACCTTTTGTATACACAGCAGTATGGCAGGCACTGGAAATGACAAAAGAAGTTTAGGTAAGAGATGATGATGTGGATGATGGTGATGTGGTCCCAGCCCTCATGGAATATACTGACTAATAGGGTGATAAGATCCTAACACAAATAACTGAGACACAGAGTATCGCATGCCCAAGGTGCAGAACAAAATTTTAAGTGAAGTCTGGCTAGGAAGTAGGGGTGAGTATATCATAAAAATGAGTGCTTCAGAAATCTATGCCTCAACACCTTTGTTTTATAGGTCAGGAAACTGTAACCCCAATGGTTAAGTGAATTGCCATAGAGCAAGGGAGTAAAAGCTAGAACTCAATCAGAGGTCACAGTTACTTAGTGGCAGAGCCAAGTACTTCAACTAAGGGGTCTGAGCTCTCAGTCTGGATTTTTCCATTATATCATGTTGCCTTTATTATATAATACCTTGTATTTTTTGTTGTTGTTTCACATGATTGTGTCTCGTAATCCCCACTAGACTACATGCTCCCTGTGGTATGTATGTGTCAAGTCTTATACTTCTTCCTTATTTCCCATTGTGTTTAGGAAAGTAAAAGCACATAGGAGACACTTAATATAACCTGCACAGAATTACCAATCTAAGACCTGAAAAAGCCTTCAGAAGCCAACTGATCCAACCTGCAGCTGAACAGTCCTTGTACATCCCCCAAAAGTGATCATCCATTAGAGCTTGAAGTCAGACTTCCAATGAAGAGAAAATGGTACTTACTACCTCCCATGGCAGCCTGTCCTACTTTGGGACAGCAGCTGTAATTGTTAGAATTTTCCTCTCTGAAACCTGAACCCATCATTGTTCCCGGTTCTGGCTTTTAAGGCCAAGCAGAGCAAATCTAGTCCTTGGTTCATATAGCAGCCCTCCAAATATTGAAGACAACTATGATGTCTTTCTCAAATCTTCCCTTTGGCAAGCTAAACATCTCTAGCCTGTTCTACTTTGGGACAGCAGCTGAAATTGTTAGAATTTTCCTCTCTGAAACCTGAACCCATCATTGTTCCCAGTTCTGGCTTTTAAGGCCAAGCAGAGCAAATCTAGTCCTTGGTTCACATAACAGCCCTCCAAATATTTGAAGACAACTATGCTGTCTTTCTCAAATCTTCCCTTTGGCAAGCTAAACATCTCTAGTTCCTTCCTTTAATCTTCATGTGACTTATTCTCCAATCATTTCACCATACTTTTTGCCCTATTTTTGACATCCTACAATTCATCTGTCTTTCCTATATTGTGGTGCCTAGGACAAAAAGCAGAACTCTATACATATCCTGATCAAAGCATAACATAGTAGAAATATTTCTTTTCTCATACTGGACACTATGTCTCTCATACTGCACCCTAGGATGGAGATAACTTTTTTTTTGGTTGCCATTTCATACAACTGAGAAACTGACACTGTTGGCATTTTGTAACCCACTAAAATCCTCCAGAGCTTTTTCAAACC
Source organism: Vombatus ursinus (assembly GCF_900497805.2). Lineage (NCBI taxonomy): Eukaryota > Metazoa > Chordata > Mammalia > Diprotodontia > Vombatidae > Vombatus > Vombatus ursinus. The sequence continues at coordinate 31,298,344 of NW_020948983.1, read as the reverse complement.
CACTGTCATCTCTCCCTACCTCTTCCATCCTGTATTCACGAAGCTGATTTTGTCAACCCAATTGGAGAATTTGATACGTATCCATGTATCCATATTACATTTCATCTCATCCAATTCACCCCATCATTTTAACCTGCCAAAATCTTTTTTGGTCCAAATTCTTTCATCCAACACATTAGATATCTCTCCAAGCATTATGTCAGTGGAAATTTTGGCAAACGTGTTATCTATGCCTTTATCCAAGTCATTGATAAAAGTGAGGAACTACACAGGACCTAGGAATGATCACTGGGGAACTATGTTAAAGACCTCTCTCAAAGTTGACATCCAATGATTAATGGCTACTCTAGGTCAGGTCATTGAATCAATTTTAAATTCATATAACTAGCCCATGTGTCTTTATCTTATTCATGTATAGTACAAGAGATGCTGTCATATGTTTCACTTAAATCTATTTCTACAGCATCCCCATCATCTACCAATTTAATCACCTATTGAAAGAAAAAAAAGGAAGTCTATATAGTGTGGCATAACCTGTTTTGATAAAAAAAAAATTTAAAAATAGGCTGACTTTTAGTGATTCTTGCTTCTTTTTCTAAGCATTTACAAATTTAGCGAGATGTTCGAGAATGTTACCAGGACTAGTCTATAATTTGCAAAATCCATATTGGTTTTGGTTGCTGTTGTTGTTTTTTTTTAATGGGATCAAATATTTGCCATTTCCCAGTCCTGCAAAAAGTTAACAAGCATTCATTAAGTGCTCACTATGTGCTAGGCAGAAAGAATCTGAATACAAGCAAAAGAAAGACAGTCCCTGCCCTCAAAAAGCTTTCAATCTAATGGGGAAGACAACACAGAAAAAGAAACTGGAAAAAGAGGAAAGAAGTTACTGGTACAGGGTAAGGGGGGATGACACAAAAGTAGAAAAGTCCAGTCTGATAAGAAATGAAGAAATGACTATTCTAGTTCTCTTATTAAATGGAGGTTCTGGAAGGAACCCTCTACCCTCCAATGAGAGGGAGAGACCTCAGGAGTAGAGGGTACTTCTGAAGAGTGAGTTCTAGAGCTAAAGTGATCTTCTAAAATGAAGAGGTGAAGAGATTTTCCCATTCTCCAAGTCTTTCAAAGCTCACTGGTGACAAAGAATTACAAAGCTCAGTCACCTCCCCGACCCCCCCCCCCACATACTCTCATTTCTTTTATCCTGTTCCTTTAAAATAAGGTATACTCTTTCCAGAGCCAAATGGCAGTCATGAGTCCCTTCTTACCAAGCCTCAATGAAATCTATGAAGTCAAATCTGCTTCCTGTAGTTCACTCCCATGTATTACCTATTCTTTATTATTTGTATATAAATATAAGGCCCTGTATTTTATTGCTATCTGCCTTCTCAGATATTATCTCTGGGAATTACTGGTACTCTCTTCTGCTATTCTTCCTGTCATACATACTTCTCTGTGTGGGACCAGACTCATCAGATCTATGTGGACAGTTTTCTCTTTCTCCTTTCTTTTTCAATTTAAATACCACCTGATTAAATTTATGAGTCTCCAGGCAAATATGATTTTTATCAGCCCTTGTTAGGTATAGCCCATCATTTGCTAAGGCAATATCCAGAAAAATGTTCTTCTCAGACACTAACCTCTAAGGTAGCTGTTTACTTATCAAATCTGCCTTTCACTTCAGAAATGCCTACTTTCAAACAGTGGCAGTGATAAAAAAAAAAAAACACCACCTGTGTCCCCCAAGGTATTTAGTTTTTTGGCCAGGACTTCATCATTCTTAACCATGTTTTCTAGCTTCCTCCAAATGGTAGCATTTATTCCCACCTGAATAACCAGCAGTGGACAATAGGTGTCAGATTTGACAATTCTTGGGAGGAGGGAAGGGGTCTGGCATATCCCCAATACATGCCCCAGGAAAATAAACTATCTTTACATTATTTCTATTAAATAGAGTCCTCTGTCTCAGATCTTTAATTGATTACAACTCCTTGATGGGGGCTGGGGGGGTAGTGAGTGGTTGGCATTGGTCTCTAAATGTGCAATGTCTACTTTGATGACCTGGATAGATATACAAGGACTGTTTGGACTTTTCAATGAGGGACAACAAAAGACTTAGTAACAATTAAGCCAGGGAGTATAGGCACATCCCTATTCAGGAAGCATCTCGGAATTAAAAGTATGTGACACAGGGCTTGTGACTGAGAAGACCTTATCTTCTTCAAGGACTTGGATGAGATTTAGCATTCATTCAATTCCAAGCTCCACATCTACTACTTGTGAAAGATATTTTACCAGTCTCATAATTTAGTACTATCTACAATGCTTAGAATTTGCCACCTAGGAATGAGGAGGGGGGCTGTGAGTCCATTAAGGGATATTTAGACATATTAAATCTACATAGATGTCATGGTGCCTCCCTAAATGTTTTCCCTAAATTGTTACCACAACCCAGAGATGCTCAATCCACTGTCCACCCACTGACTTCTTCCTACACACACTCTCATTTGTGCATAGCATCACTGTCCATTCACCTCAAAGGCAGAAAACTCAGGAGTTTACTGGGACTCAATTAAGACCACAAAGCTAAAATGATGCCTCTGTCCATGTGAATCGCTTTCCTTTCCTCTCTTCCTCTTTCTGGCCACTATATTTTGAGGCATCTCTCACAGCCAAACAAAAACAAAAATCTTAATGAAGTATGGAGGCCCTGAAGGCGGAAGCACTTCCTCTTCCTATCTTAATAAACAGTGCACAGAATCTTATTAAGATACTGAAGGAGAAAAGAAAAATGGAGAAAACCTCAGGTGTCTAGGGAGTTGTCTTCTATTTTCCTGAAGCTGCCAGAGGCTAAGCAGGTCAAGAAAATGAGTAAAGCCTCCTGTATCTGAGTTCCTGACACACACAGAGACCATCTTTTGCCTTCTCCCTGCTTCTCTCCTGTCACTAATCCATTTCTAATTGTACAATTACTCTAATAATAAACAAAAAAAAATTAGGAAAAAACTACCTTGAAGCCTGTTCACTGAGTTCAAGCTTTTGAAAAAGCACTGCAAGGACATACAGCTCTCTTCACATTAATCTCTTCTCCAACCTGTTGGGTTTTGTTGTTGTTATTTTGAGACACGTAGTGGTCTTTGTTCTTTCAAGCATAGAATAATAGATAAATTGGGTAATTAGGGAAAGCCTGATGCTTCCAACAGGTGTTTATTTGTTTTTCTTTCCCTACAGCAGGATGGACCACACCGAATCTCCATGCTGTCATACCTCTCTTTCCTGTCTCTCCTTTTCTCGGAGGAGACAACCAGAGATCATACATAGTGGGATCCTCTTTTTTGGGTTCTTTTACTAAACACACCAAATTAATATGATAAGAATAACTGTTCAGGCTTTTCTGTGTTAAGAAGAGCTCAAATCTGATATGACTGGACCACAGGAGTATTAATTAGAGACATGGGCTCCTCAAGACTCTTCAAAGTAAGGAGAGCTATGGCCTAGAGGTTCTTAGGATGCTCTTCCAGATCCTACAAAAGGCCTTTATCAATTGACCATGTGTAAATGTAGTGGGGTCCAAGACAGAAGACCCCTTCTGTGTGTGACAAAGAGTGACAAAAGAGAACACTCCACAAATAGCACCTTCCCAAATTAAATCATTCATGCCTCAGCACCAAGTTTGTATTGCTCCAAAGACATCTACCCAGTAGGCTAGGCCCAGAGTCATCTTTGGTATTGGAGATGGAGTACAAGGACCCACAAGATCCATTTCTGTCCCTTCTGTATGCCAATACATGGGACATTGCTGAAACAGAGATGATATGCCTAACCAAGGTGTAGATGGCACACAACTGGGAAAGGATAACACATTAGACAGTAGAGTCAGTGTGCAAAACAGATCTTAGGCCCACTAGGCCAAATTTAATATGATACATTTTAATGAAGGTAAACATAAAATTTTACACTCATATTTCAAACC
>NW_020948983.1:31241343-31293971 GCF_900497805.2 Vombatus ursinus | reverse complement strand
CAAATATTTCTTTTTATCTTCACCAACAGCTCTGGGAGATAGGTGCTATTATTGCTAGCAATTATGATTAATAATAATAATACAATTGATTGAAGAAAGTGGGGCTGATTAACCTGGAGAAGACCACCAGATTTATTATTTTTTTTTATTTTTTTAAATTTTTTCTTTTTTAGGCAATTGGGGTTAAGTGACTTGCCCAGGGTCACACAGCTAGTAAGTGTCAAGTGTTTGATCTGAGGCCGGATTTGAACTCAGGTCCTCCTGACTTCAGGGCCGGTGCTCTATCCACTGCACCACCTAGCTGCCCCCAGATTTATTATTGCTACACTGAAGGGGGATTAGACTTGTTAAGCTATACTATAGAAAACAAAATTAGGAATAGTGGGTAGAAGTTGAAAAATGACCAATTTACGATTTCTAAAAGGGAAACTTTCTTAATTATTAGGGTTATCCAAATGTGGAATGGGCTGCCTCTGGAAGTAGTGAGTTCCCCAACTTTGTAAATCTTAAAGGAAAGGGCTGGATGAACACTTGCCTGTTATGTTGTGCAGGGGAATTGTTGCTGGCTACCGAGGACCCTTCCAATTCTGAAATTCTGTGTATGGCTGAGTATGTGTGTGTGTGTGTGTGTGCGTGTGTGTGTGTGTGAACCCTGAAAATTCTATCCAGTAGCCTGATATTATGAAATTTGCTTGACATCCCAATGCTACCAGAGAATTTTATTTCAAAACACTATCTCGAATTTGATCTTTATAGACTTTAATATCTTATGCTCTGTGAGGTAAAGGATCCTAAAATTCTCTTGAAATCAGTTATGATTTGCTAGTCTCCATGATCCTGGATGACTGACTGGAACAGTTTGATAGATGAAGGACAAAATAGTAAGCTCTACGAGGGTAAGACCATTTCATTCAGTCTTTGTATTCCTCTCCAGTAGAATTCTCTGAACAAAGTAATGAATAAATGATTGTTGAATTACATCTATCAAGTTATACTGAAAAACAAAACATTAAATATCTTTAAAGTTACAACAGGGGGCCTAAACCTCGATAGACTGACCAAATCAGGACAATCACTACAGAAGGCTCATCTATGGACAGTTCCCTGTCACACAAATCTCGGTTTGTCTATAAAGACAAAGTCCACTCCTGTATACATCATAGAACTGAAGGCCAAAATGGATCTCAAACAATCCCTTCGTCTAGCCAACCACCTCCATGCTTTATCTGGCAGGCAATGAGCCAGCGCATTCCTCCTCTTCCAGGAAGTTCTTTCAGGAAGGAGAGTACACAGGCATTATTTCAGGATTTGACAAATTCACAGTTACATAAGCATCTTTGATTCAGACAACATACTATCAAACACACACACACACACACACAAACTCCCATGACAAACACACATGGCAAACACTGAACTGAAAAGCCCTCAGCACTGTGATTTACCTCTCAATATCTGCTCCTCACAGTCTGATTGAAAGCTGAGTGTTAATCCTCAACTCCTGAAAGTGTTAGGTCAAGACCACCAATTGGTGAAAAAGAGTCTCCTAAATCCTGTAGTTCATCCAGGCCAGTATAGAGTATAAAAACAAACCTGGATGTGCTTTGTGTTTTCTTAATGTCTCCAAAAGAAAAGGATAGTCCTGACCTTCAGATTAAAGAAATAGTTTAAAAATCCCAACCTTTTTCCACTGATAAAAATCAAACACTGACTCATCCCTGGGGGTAAGCTTCACACCAACAAAGCTGGAATGAGAACTCATAAAACAGAGTAAGTGAAAGCACAACAAATACAATTAAAAATCCGGCAGTGCTCAGAGTGGGATTCCATTTACTGTCTCATAAAAAGAGCTTTGTCCTCAGAGGCAAACAAAAGGAAATCAATTTCTTAATTTTTATTGGCAGGTGTGGGCCATGGGCCAAGCTTGTGTGTGCCATGCCCACAAGTCGAGGCTGGGGAGCCTGGGAACCAGCACATGGCTCACTGTTGCCTCTATTTCCCTGGGGCTGACCTTTCTGGTTTCTTGCTATTCTGACATGGCATTGCCATCATGACATCCATGGCACTGTGGACCCTCAGTTTGCTTGATTTTTCTCTTTCATTTGTAAAAATGTAAGCTCCTCTTTCCTGGCTGAATTCCATATATAATATAAATTTAGGGTTTATCCTTATAAGACACTGAGGTTTTTCAACCTTCCTGGTGTCATTTGAATCAGCACTGGTGATGGAATGACCTCACTGGGGCCCCAAGAGGCATGTGATCAATTACCTGAAGGATAGGCAAATGGGTCAGAATCCCACCCTCCTTACAGCAGCCAATCATGGAGATTGTCTACAACACAACCACAATTACCCTTCACCTATTATTTCTCAAAACTCCTCCACTCTCTTCCTTCTTCTGCCTTGGTGCAAGCCCCACTACCCCTTCCTGTGTCACCCATCACACCTTTGGGGCAGTTAGAAAGTTATAGGGCACCTACAGCAGTGTACAACATAGGTTAAATTTCTACCACTACCATTACCTCCCAAGCATAACCACTCTCTTTCCCCCAGATCACTTCTTGGTTCTAGAAGGTAAAGAGTGGGCTCTATATATATGTCTGATGAGTCAACCCTGCCTCCACTATTTATTTCTAGTTGAACAAACTGAGTTACACAGTAATACATGTATATAATGCAAAACTAAATAAATGTACATATGTATGGAGTATAGACTTTTTTTTTTACTGATAGAGATAAAAGATCAAAAAAGTTTGGAGAACACTCATTTGGAGGGTAAGATCTCTGGGCATGTGGGATCTCATTGCAAACAAGATGGCGCTACTGATGTACCATCAAAAGAAAACCCCCTTAAAAGCCAGATTTTTAACTTTTTTGTGTCATGGACCACTTTGGCAGCCTGGTAAAGTCTATGGATCCCTTCTTGGAACACTGTTTTTAAATGCATAAAATAAAATGCATCAGATTACCAAAGAAACTGATTATATTGAAATATAACTATTCAAATATTTTTCTGAAGAAAAACACATTCATGGACCTAGGGGTAAGAATATGTGCCTTGGAGCCATTTTCCCAATACTGTTATTGGGTTGTGGTGAGTTATTTATTCCTTCTCCCACATCCCTCTTTTGATCCATGACACACATTTATGAGACAGCTGGCTGGATTTTGAGAAGCAGTCTATAGCACTGCCTGAGAAGCCATGACTTTGCCTCCATTAGCACCATGCTTTAGTAGAGAGAGTTAATCATGCCCACAAGAATCCAGGGAAACAGTACATGAACACACTCAATGAAGGACAGCAAAGGGCAATATGTTGTAAGACACGGCATCATAAAACATTAGAGCTGAAAAAATGTAGATTGCCTTGTCTCACCATCCCATTTTACACCTGAGGAAACTGAGGCTCAGATTTGTGAAAACCTTGCTTAAAGTCACCCAGATAATAAATAGAAGAGCTGAGATTCAAGCCCATATTTGTTGAATCTGGGACTCTTGACACTTGATCATACCACTTCTTAATGTGTGTATGTTGGGGTGGGTGCCTGTGTACTGAAGTGGGGAGAGGGGAGACAGCAGAAACAGGAAGGAAGGAAGAGGAAAGAAGGGGTTATTATCATTCCTTTGGATGTATGAGATAATTACAATACAAAAGAGAAGGGAAGGGGAAGGGAATAAGCATTTATATAATACCTACTATGTGCAAGGGGAAGCTAGATGGTAGAGTGGATAGAGTGTTAAGCCTGGAGTCAGGAAGACTCTTCTTCATGAGTTCAACACTTCAGACACTTACAAGCTGTGTGACCTTGGGCAAGTCACTTAACCCTGTTTACCTTAGTTCCTCATCTGTGAATGAGCTGAAGAAGGAAATGGCAAACTACATCAGTATCTTTGCCGAGAAAACTCCAAATGGGTCATGAAGAGTTGGACATAAGTAAGATAATTGAACAACAACACACAGCAATACTATGTGCAAAATGGCTTGGTCACTTTTCCAAGGTGACATCATATGACTGACTTGGAGATAATGCTATGATTCAAATTTCTAAATTCATGAGCTCCATTCACTCTTCTAGCAAGGATCTATGTTATACAAATTTGAAGGAGTGATAGAAGGCAGCATGGTACACTAAGAACATCACTGGATTGGGAGTTTGAGGACCAGAGTTCAAATTCTCTTCCTCAGGTACTTACTACCTTTGTGACCCTCAGTCAATCACTTAACCTCTCTAGGCTGAGGTTTCAAATGAGGAGGCTGAGCTAGATGGCCTCTCAATCTATAAGCCTGAGTCCTGTTTTGGAATTTTTCTGAGTGACTAGTTAATAATCTTTACCCCAGTCCTTTGCTAAGTTATGGGAGAAAGATATATTTCACTTTGTACTCTGTGTCATGCTTGGATCACTTTCTGTTTGATTTATCCCAGACTTTACTGGTAGCCAGGTGACACAGCTGATAGAGCACTGAGCCTGTGAGTCAGGAAGATTTGAGTTCAAATCCATTCTCAGACACTAGCTATGTGACCCTATGCAAGTCACTCAACTCTGCCTCAGTTTCCTCAATTGTAAAATGAGGATAATAATAGCACCTACCTCAAAGGGCTGTTGTGAGGATCAAATGAGATAAAATTTGTGAAGTGCTTACTACTGTGACTGGCACATAGTAGGTATTTAATATATTCTTGTTCCTTCCCCTCCCTCTACTGTCCAAACTACATTAAGTAATACTGAACAGCAAATCCACCTGGAAAATATGAACATAGAAAATCTGATGCCGAATACTAAATTTCTCCAGTTTAACATAGACCTAGAGTTAGTGACCATACATCTATAGAAAGAATAGTTGTTTCCTGGGGTACATTCAAAATAAGCTCTTTTTTTTTCTTTTTTTTTATAAGGTCTCTTCATAATAAGGACATGTGGATATCCATGGGAAGAAGTAAAGAAGGCAAAGAAGAACCATGATCATAGAACTACAGATTTAGAATCAGAAGGGATTCTAAATGTCCAAACCCCTGATTTTAGAGATGAAGAAACTGAGGCTCAGTGAAGTCATGTAATTTACCAAGAGTCACAGATCTATTAAGTGTCTGAGGTAAGATTCAAACCCAGGTATTCCTGTGATTCTAGCCTAGTTCTCTCTATCCACACCATACTGCCTCTCAAAGGCACATAAGGATGAATAAGCCAGTCTTTTCAGTGGGCAAGAAGTCTTACTGAATCACTATTTCTCTGTAAAAGAAATCCAAAAGGCATTTTATGGGACAAAGGATATTTTCTATTCACTTCTATAAAAATAATAACTAACAGCTCTATAACACTTTGAAGTTTACAGAGTACAAATAAGATTATATTTGTAAATGTTTTACACAGTGTCTGACACTGTGTCACTATATAAATGCTTCTTCCCTCCTTTCCTTCCCTTTTCTTCCCCTTCCTTCTCTTCCCTCTTCCCTTCTCTCCTTTCCCCTTGCATCCCCTTCTCTCCCTTCCCCTTCCCTTCCCTCCTTTCCTTCTCCTCCCTTCCCTTCTCTTTCCATGATATATACATGATCTGATTTGAGTTTCACCACAATCCTGTGAGATAGGCCAGTGCATATCTATTTCTTCATGTCATCCACAGAGAAACAGATTTTATTTTATTCACTGTAGTGCTTGCCTCATAGGACTACTTACTAACTATAATGTGTCTTTGTAAGGGATAAACATCATCACACATAAAGACAGAGCCCTGAAATGCTCAGATCTAAAATGAAGAAGCTCATAGTAACAATACAAAAAAAGTAAAGTTTCCCAAAATAATAATGAATTTTGAGTTACAGAACAACACATGAAACAGTACTAGAAGGATTCTGTTATGTCATTCTGACTGCCTGAGCTCATCCACATGAATAGGATTTTAAGCCTTCACAAACTCAACTCATTAGATCTTGCTTTTCTTCCCAACCAATGAAAACAATTCTGGTCCCTTGAGCTGTGCTTGACATGGTCTCATCTGTTTCCTTATTTAGTCAAGAAGATATTTTTCTTCTTTTTTTTCCCCTTTTGGGGCAGCTAGGTGACATACTAGAGAGAATGCAGAAGTTAGAGGCAAGAAGACCTGATCTGATATCCTGTCTCAGATGCTTAGTAGCCATGTGACCCTGGGCAAATCACTTAACTTCTGGGTGCTTCAGTTTCTCCCTATGTAAAATGTCGATAATAATAGTACCTGTATTACAGAGTTGGGGTGAGGATCAAATGAATTAACACATGTAAAGCATTTTGTAAACCTTCAAGGGCTATAAAAATGCTTGTTAATAGCAAAATGCATAGTATCTAGGCAGATTATGTAGACTCCCTGGAAATCTCTGTTCTTTGCCAGGAATCCTAAGTAAGGAGGGCAATGAGAGGCAGAGAGAGGGGAGTGATTCTACAGATTCAATGACAATCATAAACTGCTCTAAAACATAAAAGGAATAGAATACTCCTAAAATTCATGTGAATTCTCTGCTAGTCAATCTGTCAGTAAGTATTTATTAAGCATCTACTATGTGCCAGGCAGTGTGCTAAGTGATGGGGATACAAAAAGAGGCAAAAACAAAACAAACCACAAAAAAAAACCAGTCTCTGCTTTCAAGAAGCTCACCAGCTAATAGGGTGGACAACATGAAAATTATGTAAAAACAAGACATAGATGAGGTAAATTAAAGATAGTCAACAGAAGGAGGCACTAGTATTAAGGCGGCTCGGGAAGGGCTTCTTGCAGAAGGTGGCATTTTAGCTGGAATTTGAAGGAAGTCAGGGAGGCCAAGAGGTGAGGACAAGGAGGTAGAGAATTGCAGGCATAGGGGACGGCTAGCGAAAGTAGTGTTGCCAGAAGTAGTAGATAGAGCAGCATTTTTAAAATCAACAAGGAGACTGTGAGGAAAAGGATATGCTGATTTCCCTTTGTCATTTTAGCAAACTCTAGTGGCTAACTATTTGAAGGTTGTAATGAGGTTTGGGTTTAACCATCTTAACATTATTTATGGACTTAGGCTGTGATTCTTCCACTAGGGTTAAAAAAAAAAAACACATTTTATAAACTGTGAAGTCAACATACATGATAGGAGTTGTGTGATAAATCCAGTTAAAGAAGAAATTGTATATCAGAAAATGGCATGCTGAACCCAATGTCAACCCCATTAGAAGTCAGAAAAAAAAAGAATCAGTCAACAAGCATTTATTAAGTGCCCATCCAATCTGAGTTAGCAATAATAATAATGATAATAATAATAACTCATTTGTATAGAGCAGAGACTCCCAAACTTATTTGGTCTACCACCCCCTTTTCAAAAAAAATTAATCAGCACTCCCCTAGAAATCTACTTTCTTTAACCCTTTAATAGTATTTTAAAATTTGCATCATTTCAAAAAATATATAAAATAGATTTTTAAATGATGCATCTTAAATTTAATAATTTATTATAAAATTGTGGGGTTTTTCCTGCATTGAAATTTTGATGCAATATTGCATCATGTAACCATATAATATAGTGTTATAAACAAGTCATTACATGCACATATACCTGCCAATCTATGCTGGACTTCCTGACAACGCATGACACACTCACCTGCCAATACTTGCTTAAGACCTGTCGGCAGACTTGACCACTGATAGGTTATAACTTGAATTTTATGTGTTTATTTGGAAAATAATGTAATCACTATGACTTTAACTCTGTTACACAACAGATGAAACGTACAAATGTTTTTTTCAAAATTTTCTTCTCTTCTCTTTTTTCCTTATGCTTCCACCACCATTATTTTAATCCATGCCCCCCCAATTGCACCTGAGGCTACTATGCCCCCCTAGATTGTTCCAGCATGCCCCAGGGAACAGTATTGCCCACTTTGGGAATCTCTGGAACTTAAAAATCACAAACTGTTTAACATACATTAACGTATTATTACGCTCACAGCAACACTGTGAGGCAGTTGCTGTTGCTAGCTCCATTTTACAGATGAGGAAACTCAAGCTAAAGGAGATTAAATGATTTGCCCAAGGATGCACAGCTGTAAGTATTTTAACTTAGTCTCATTGACTCCACGTCGAGTACTATACCACACAATGAAAACTAGCCCTTATGGATTCCTCTATTTAGGAGGGCTGTCCAAAGAGGTGAACCTTCTGCACGCTTACTATAAGAAACATCATATACTTTTCCCCTGCTGAGATTGATAGAACTGAGATGTAGACTCCCTGGGCTCTCAACTTACTCCTATCTACCACTCCTTGGGAATAAAGGACATGGTAAAAAGTCAGTAACTATCAATTGATTAATTTCCATCCTGGCTCCAGGTCAGGAGAGCCCTAGTGTCTAACTGATTACTCTCACCCAAATATTCACACTATTGTATAGTTCCTATCTCAGCAGTGTGTGTACTATTCCCTTTAGAGGTGATAGCTTCACCCAGCAGTGATGGTAAAGCCAGAACATAGAGAATCAGGGATTAAAGGTGAGGAAACAAACACAAGGATGGGAACAAATAAATGGAGAAAAAGCCTTTGTCTATAAGGAATTCTCCCTCTCAATAACATTTTACCTCCCACAGAAGATTTCATAGGGACTCCATGGCCCCATTCCAGAACCTTCCAAAGGGACTTTTGTGATGTAGCACATAAATCATGTCACATCTTCTGGCTCAAACCTAAACCTCTCTTTACTGTGGTGCATTGCAAAAAAAAAAAAAAAAAGCACTGATATTAATAGAGGTTGAGGAATTTGAGATTCTAATCCAAATTCTACCACTTACTAGCTATATCCCCTTGCGAAAGTCATTGGGTTATTTAAGTAATTAATACAAAAAGCATATTTATTAAGCACCTTCCACATGCCAGGCACTCTACTAGGTGCTGGGCATGTAAGTACAAATGTATGACAGTCTTTTCCCTCAAAAAGCTTACATTCTAATAAAGAAAAACAATAGAGGGGAAAGGGAAAGGGAGTTTTGGTCTGGGAAGTCACAGGAATGGTTAATGAAGCCACGAGTAAGTAAACTGTAACAAACTTTCCACAGATTTGATCACTGTTGCCAGAGCAAAAGACAGGTCCAGGTTATGTACTTAGTAGCAGAGCAGATGGCGAGACACACCAAGCGAAAGGATGTGAAATGCTCTGGAGTCAGCTAGATAAAACAGGTTAGATGAGTTTACACTCATTCACTCACGATCAAGGCAGCTCAGTCCTCTCTCTGGACCTTAGTTCCCTCATCTATGAAGAATGAGGGACTTCTCTAGACTACCACCTCTAAACTGTGCATCCACTAAAGTTCTCTAAGCTCTGACAGCCATTATTAGACCTCACAGCTGAATTCCCGTCCCACTTCTCCTAGACCTTTCTCTCATCTCTCCTACTTACTTGGTAGCTCCCACATCCTGGGGCTTTCACCTCAGAAACACCTTGAACTTTAGCCGCTGGCACATTTCCCTGCGCATGCTGTGCAGCAGCTGGGTAAGGCCTCAGCAGCATCTATTAATCTCTTGGCTCACTCATCCCTATCACAGACACACCGTAAAAATGATATAAGCATTTCATTCGAACAGTACCACAGAGGGAGTGGAGAGAGAGCAGAGGGTCGATTGATTTTCAACATGTCTACTCTTTACCTTTAGGCAGAAATACAACAGAAAAATCAATCGAAATAACACCATATCAACTTTCTAATCTCTTCCTTTCATATGGCATGCTTTATATACAGTAGTACTACTACTGTTTACATACCTGCCCACTCACCCAGGTGCCCATGTGTACCTAGATGACATTTCCATGAATGAGATCTTCAAGAAGCACAGAAGGAACAAAACATACTTTTTCCTTCACACCGATGTATGCGCACAAATATATATATTCTTAGATATATTATTTAAAAAATTTCATTTAAGATTATTAGATCAAAATGGACAACTTTTCTATGTCCACTAGTTACTCTTTTCCCGGACACAAACACAACTGCTTTTCACATAGTTAAAAAGTTAATCACACCCCAATATATACACCTAATACTCAAAGATGCCAAAAACTCAAACCTAAAACTTCAAGGAGAAGATGTCACCTAGGTTTGATGTTGCTTAGTGGGTGATGTTCACCTCCACAGATATTGAGATATTACAGGTAGAAGAGATTTTTTTTTAATCAAACTGAAGAACCTGTCCTCATGAGGTACACAGTGACCTACTCAGAGACAGAGCAAGCAAAGAATCATTTTCTGCAACCCTGTTCTCACCTCTCAATTCCAGATCAAATAATGCTAATAAACTCATTTTAAATACACCAAAATCTCTTCCATTTTGGTGATCTGCTTGGCCCACAGCTTGTTCCAGCAGATATCTGCCAATCTTCTGGGACTCTAACTAAAGGACTAAATGCTTCCAAAGGTGTGAGGCCTCCTTCACTCAAGGGGGATGCTGGTGGATCCAGAAGACACTGCTTCAGAACTAAAAAGAAGAATCAACTGCTTTTTTGGTCTTCAGTCATTGGGAAGTAACATCATGTCTGACCTTCTAACCTTTATGGTCCTTCTACACTATAGGCTGCAGAGTCTACCTCTGGGGATTTAGGACATGCTCTTTAAAAGTAAGTTCTTGAGTGGGGGTGGGGAGATGAAGGGAATTATATCTTCTGATTATCTGCACATGACACCATCACACCCAAGTGCCCAATAAATATCTCTTGGTGATGATACAACTGCCATTTTACCCATCCCCCCGCACTCTCTGTTTACTTCCTTCCTCTTCTTTCCTAAGGGTACAGGCCAATCAATCATAGGCCATCTTGATCTACTTGGAAAGCTTAACTGCCATGAAACTAAACCACTTGTCCTCTGGCTCCAATCTCTTAGAGAAATTAGTGCCAATGGAAGTGTCAGTATCAATTTCATAATGTTATTGGATGAAGGCAAGGCTGGGCCAAGTCCCATATTCCTGACGGGCTATCAAAGTGATGAGGATTATGGGTAAGGAGACAGACAGCTCTGACAGGAAAGGCAATGACTCAAGATCAATTAGACTGACAAGACTATCTTTAAGCCACATCACTTAATGCTGACACTGGTATATTCTCCACAGGGACATGGACTATGGGATACAGATTATTCTCCTGTATGTCCAGAGGTAACTGGAGAGCCTGTGGAGTGGCGAAGCAAGCCTTGGCTCTCTGTGCATCCCAAGAGGTTCCAAATAAAGGCCTCTAATGAAAGGAAAAGATTTAGCCTCTCTTGATGGAAAGGCTGAATTTCTGACTTTTTTTTCTTTTTCCTTCCTCTGAACTTTTCCCATCTTCTAAAGAAAATGTCAAGATAAAATGTAGGCTATGTATTTAAATTTAATTCCTTTGCAGAGTCAAAGGAAGGCCTGGGATTATTAAAATGGAAATGGAGATCCTATAAAAGTCAAAGCTGCCTAGGAGGGGGGAAGGAGATTTGTCATGGAAGAGATAATCAACCAAATTTAAAATACAAGAATCTTGAGTTCTGCTACAGTTCTTATTCCTGGCTTTACCATTAACTCAACAGTCTGACCAGCAATAAGCCACTCCATCTTCTTGGAGGCTCACTTTTCTCATCTAAGGTCAGTAATAACTTTCTACTGATGTGAATAGGGAGAAATATAAATGATAGTAAGGCAGAGAACATTCCAAAGCCAAAGGAATACCTTCAAAGATTTCATGGGATTTTTAGAAGGTACATGAGCAGTGATGGGAGGTAGAAGCAAGGAGGGCAGTTTATGGAGGCCAGGATTATAGTAAGAGATGGTAGGAAGTATTATACCATATGAGAATATTAGGGAGAGCTACGATTTGGTTTTTACCAAAGTCTGTCTGTGTTTGCAGGGCAGTAAGCAGAGCATAGTCTATAAGGTTACAACCATTTGAATTGGTTTCCTTTATTATTATTACTTTTTAATTACTTAACAATATTGTTTGTTAGAGTTTTATTTAAAACCCCATAGCACTTTGGAAAAGAATGCAAAATATAAAAGTGTCCTTTGTGTGTGTATGTGTGTGTCTATGCCTGTGTGTGCTTATGTTATGGCTATACTCTGGAACTTGCTAATGCCAACATTAGTTAGCTAATCTTGACATTGTCTAAAGCAGTGAGTTAAGAACTGATATGATATATGGAAAAGATCAACCTACCACACAAGCGAGATTGCTTTAACATTAGTTAGGAGGCCAATGTCAACATTCACTGGCTAAACATGGAAATGTTGACTTCTAGAATGCATGCTGTGTATTAGTGTGTGGTTGATGTTGAATTTAAATTTAAGAGAGCTGATATGTAAAAATGTGAACTCATAGAACAAACAGCTTAATTAGAGGATGATTATTCACATTACAAATGGATTCTTCACTTTACCAAAGGATTCACCCCAAGGTTCCTTTAAATAGCAGCTCTTCTGGTGCATTTGAATATCTTACACATCATTAACTACTTGGAAGAGAGGCTGAAGGCAGAGAAACTGAAAGCTAAAGTGTGAGAAGTCACTGCTAAGTGAAGATTAATCAGCAATGGAGATAAAAAGCATCCCTGGAATTAAAGAGTAAGTCAATAGAAAAATATTAATCAATCAAGAAGTATTTATTTAGACCCTACTATTTGCATAGAACCATTCTAAGTGTTATGGACATAATTATGAGTTAATTTTCATATAACTTTATGGAAATATATCCCTCTCATGAAAATTTAGATATATTTTTTTTCATGAAATGTTTTCATGCCTTAATATATTCTTCAGTTCAAGGAAGTAACCTCATTTAAAACAATAACTACCTTGCAAAATAAAAGTATGCAAATAATTTGTTTATTATTCTTTCTTTCCATAGATGCCAACTTAAGGTATAGTGGAAAGAACACTGGATTTGGGATCTGAAGACCTGGGTGCAAGACCCCTGTCTGCCACTAACAAGCAAAATGACCCTGAACAAGTCAGGTTAGCACATGTGAGACTCAGTTTCTTCAGGAGGAACTCAGGGATAATAATATTAATATTTGCCATACCTAATAGAATTATTGTGAGGACCAAATAAGATAGAGATGTCAATGCAATATATAACCATAAAAATGTTATATAAGTTGAAGATATTTTTATATTTAGACATATATGTCTATTTGGCATAGATGTATATATTCATATTTAACCACATATGCATATGTGATACATGTATTATGCTACAACTTGAGCCTAATATTTCGTTTTCCTTTTATATAAATTCGGTTTCACTAACCTCTAGCTTGCATATGGACAAGCTGCTTATGGATCAAAACATATATGTAAATCATGTAGCAGAACCTTCTCTAAAGGGCCCCAGTGACTGCTGCTATAATAACGGAAATTCTGTTATCAATAGTCCATAAGTCTAAATTCCAGGGACTATCCTTAAATATGTCAGATTCTCTGGTGGTCTGTTCATATGTGTGTATTGGTCAATTGAAAGTCAAGTGTCAAAGGCTGCATATGAACATTGCTTCTTCTGACTTCCGTCTCAGCCCTAGATGGGAAAAAGTAGTCTGACCTTACCATTAATTCCTTAAATGAGATGGCACTGACTCTCTAGATTCCTTCAGTTTTACATTTAATCCCTCAGTTAGTCTAGAGGGGAAAATACTGGATTTGGAATCAGAAGGCTTGGGTACATATTCCAGCTCTATTACTATCTGCGTGGGGTTGGGAAAGTGACACAAATTTTCTGACCCTCAGTTTCTTCATCTGTATAATAACTAGAGTTCAACTATTGCTGTCATTTCAGTTATGTCCGCCTCTTGGTGACACCATTTAGGGTTTTCTTGGCAGAGCTACTGGAGTATCTTGCCATTTCCTTCTCCACCTCATTTTATAGAAGAGGAAATTCAGGCAAATAGGGTTAAGTGACTTACCCAGGGTTATGCATAACTGGTAAGTATCTGAGGCTGGATTTGAACTCAGGAAAATGAAGCTTCCTGACTCCAGGCCCAGCACTCTATCCACTGTACCACCTAGCTGCTAGATATCTCTATGCCATTTCCAGTTCAAAATCCAATGATCCTAAGATTCTCTAATTAATAGAGGTCAATAGCTGCCTGGCTACTGGTCTCTCATCGCCATAATCCAGCCAGGTGTCTAGCCTCCACCAGTGACAAACTGCTCTGCTTTTGTGATGGGGAGCAAAAACTACTGCCTCTACTCTGTGTAAACTTATTGAGAACAAGACCATACTGCTCTACATTGGGACAACCAGGACCACTCCTGACAGTAATCATTGCCTGAGAAGGTGGAAGTCTTCATATAAAACTCTGTTCTTGCTATTAGCGCCTATGCCTAATCTGTAGACTTCTTGTCTAATTTCTGGTGTCTAGCTAGCTGCCTAGACTGCTTGAGCTGGCTTCCTGGCTGTCCACACCCATTGTTTGTCCCTAACCAATGGAATATAAATTTCCTTGAAAGTAGAGATTGTTTTAATTTTGTCTTCATATCTTCATTATTTAAGAGGGAGTGTAGTATAGAAAGGCTGGCTTAGAAAACCAGACTCAAAGTCAGGAAGGCCTGGGTTCAGGCCTCAGCCGTGATATATACTAACTGCATGACCCTGGGCAAATGACTTCTCTAAGTGGTCTAGGGAACTCTTAAGACTATAAGTTGCAATAATCACAACAAAAAAAAAAAAGTGACCATCTGCATTCATGAATGAAATTTCCACATCCAGGAATTCCCTATACCAACAAAATCATAGGTCCAATCCCAATCCCTATCCTCAGCTCTTAGCACATATCCTTGAACATAATAAATGCTTAGAAACAGTTGTTGAAATTAAATTAAAATTAATCTGTTCCCTCTTTCCTACACTGTTTTTGTCATTCTTATCTTTGCTAATATTCATAGACTTAATCCCATCCTTCCTCTCTTTCTAAGCTACTTGCTCATTACTCCCCTAGACCAAAGATTACCAACCTAATTTAACCACTAAGTAAATATTCACATGAATACCTTGGTCTGAGTCAGAAAGACCTGGGTTCAAGTCCTGTCATTGTCATGCTAGCTTTGTGACAATGGGCAAGGGACTATAACTTAACCTCTCAGGGCTGAAATCAACTGTTTAAGACTCTGAATTGCAGATGAGTTTGTATCTGGAGGAAGGAGTTTCCATACAAGGGAGCTCCCTTAATTTATAAAATTATGGATTCAGACAAAAGAACCCACAAACATCAGAAGTTGCCAATAAACATGAATCCCAATGAAAATGTGAACAGAAAAAAAATAAAAAATAAATTCTCATTTTTTCTCTAGAGCTGTTACTGAATTTACACTGTCTTATTTCATTTGGGCTTTCCCTGATTCCCATGTATATTGAAGCCTGACTTTCAAAGTCTTTTACATTCAACTTCCTATCTTCTTTCCAACTTTATATTCTATCCTTTCTTGTACAAATCTTCTTTCCAGTCGAACTTTTCAGAAACAAATAGGAAAAGTCTAATCCCAGTTGGTGCATGTTAAACCTGTTAAGCAGTTCCCCTCAAAGTTTTCCTGAAGTTCAAGGCATAGAGAGGCCCACATTTTTCCAAAGAGGCCATGTGCATTTCCATCTTCATTTCTTTGCTATCTCATATTGTTGATTTTTTTCTGCCTTGCTAACCAAATTCTCAAGGTTCTGAAGATAGTGACCATGCAACATACAGCTTTGCAAAGCCAGGGACTAGCATAGTCCCTTGCACAGAGTAAAGGTCCAAGGAATATTTGTTGGTGGTATAAATGTCACAACTAAAAAACAATTAGCAAATTCAAAAATGTTGTTTTCACTTCCCCCCCATAATTATCTTATTTCTATACCTTCCATAATTTACTTCCACTTTACTTTTCATAATTGTTTACCTCCATTTTTATTTGCATAATTGTTTTAGGTTGGAATTTATACCATGGCTCAAGTCATTTCTAAGTGTATTGCATGACAACAACTCTTGCATTTTATACAAGGGATAAAGTTAAACAATTAATTTAACATACTACCATATAAGATCAAGGCAAAAGACATCAATTAAACAAATCATGAGCCTTCTGTCTTAACTAACATTTTTAAGCCCTTACTCTTTGCAGAACATCGACATGGTGACAAAAGAAACTCCAAAGATTAAATAAGACTGGCCTCTGTCCTCACTGAACTCCAAGTCTAGAAGAGGAAAGTATGAGTACCTTTATATTTCAATACTTCCAGGATCTGCCATATTGTTAGGATGTGTAGGTACATACTTCCCTGATTCAGTTCAACTGAACTCAGTTCAATTCAACAAGCTTTTATTAAATAACTACTAAGCATTTATTAAGCCCCTATTAGAAGCAAGGTACTATTCTAAGTGCTAAATTCACATCATTGTCCTTGTAGGACTTGCTGAATGGTCTTCATGAGTTTCTATGGCTAAAGAAGTAATCATCCTATGCCCAACCTGGCAATGAACCTCTCTAAACTTAGCTTGGATAGCACATATACAGTT
Organism: Vombatus ursinus; assembly: GCF_900497805.2. Taxonomy (NCBI): domain Eukaryota; kingdom Metazoa; phylum Chordata; class Mammalia; order Diprotodontia; family Vombatidae; genus Vombatus; species Vombatus ursinus. The sequence goes on along the minus strand of NW_020948983.1, from coordinate 31,277,492 downwards.
CTAGGGACCTGTATAGATACACAAATAACTATGATCTGAAAATATTTTTATCGAAGCAAAAGTATAAACCTAAGTAAAATTAATGAATATGCTAAAATTTCTTCCATACTTAAGAACACTAGTCAGAATTCATTTTCTACCCTGGCATAGATGCCAATGTATATGAAATGTATTTACTTACAAGCCATTTATTTCAATGCAAAATCACAACCACCATTTTAGAATTCTCTGTATTTACATAGTATTTATACAGTAAATTGTAATGCGGAAGAAGCAATGAGAATGAATATTGAAGTATCATCAAGTGCACTTTTACCCTGCAAAAGGATGACTAGGTTTTGCTTGTCATAAGGAGAAACAGATTGACATAGAACAGGAAAAGGGAATGATTCCTTCCCTATCCCATCATAAAAACATAGTACTTACAGGAAGAACATGCATCTCATACCTTGCCTTACCACTTAAGCCTTAAAGTGAGTAGGGTAAGGCCAAAGGTAATCAGTAATGTTTCTGCCAGTAACACGCTCAACACTTCTGTAGACACAATGTATGTACATGTGCTACTTTTGAAAAGCTATAACAAGTCTGCATTTCTGGATATTCCCAAGGATCTTTGATCTAGGAGATTAATTCTTTCCTGAAGCCATATATAAACCTGGTTTGAAGGAACTTCTCTGTAAAACTTCCCTATGTTACCTTTTTCACATTATAAGCAATGTATTACAAAGGAGAAGCAGTGCAAAGGATGCCATTGAAGAAATACGTGAGCAGGCAAGAAAATGGGCTTGTCATATGATGAGTGTAAAAGATCACTATGCAGCACATGGGCTGTCCATTTGTTATCTTTGCAATGTGGAAAAGAAGTGAAGGGGAGCCTCCACATACTAGGCAGATACTCGGTGGTAAACCTGTGGGAAGTTTCAACCAGATGAAAGTCACATAGATCAGGCAGGTAGTAAGGAGTTATAACCTGTATGCAGTAGAACATAGACTCCTTGAGGGGAGAGACCTGGACCAAAGGACATTCAATAATGCTTGTAGAATTGAACTGAACTGAATTGAATTGTATGGATTATTCATATCAAAGTGTTCACATATTTGTTTAAGTTTTGTTTAATACTTAAACAAAAGGTTTTCTCACCTCTGTGCTTAGAAGAACATCTAGCTCAAGTCCTCCCCAAAATAAGTAAAAAATTAAGATTGACAAATCAAAACCTTAGTATAGTGAAAAGATTGTGGAACTAGGACTGAGAAGAACTAGGTTTGAGTTCCTAATTCCTTACCTGTATGACCAGGTGATTGACTTTGCACCTCTAACTCCTCAATAAAAAAAAATGCAAATATTTATTTACACAATCTACCTCACAGAGTTGGGCTTTTTCTTTTAAGGAGAGAGGTTTGTAATTGTTAAAGCACTGTATGAATATGCACTATTATTATAATTATTATTAAATTCCATAGTATGACATAAAATAAGACATAGCTTGTTTTATCATCTGTCAAATGAGGGTTTTGGCCTAGACGTATTTGGTGGCACAGTGGATAAGAGTGCTGAATTCAAATTTGGCCTCAGACATTAGCTGTGTGAGCCTGGGTAAGTCATTTAACTTCTCTCTGCCTCAATTTCCTCATCTGTAAAAAGGGGACAATAAGAGTACCTACCCCACAGGGTTGTCGTGAAGGTCAAGTGAGATAAAGCATTTCATAAACCTGAAAGTGATACATAAAAGCCAGTGTATTATGATTATGATTATTTCTTGCCTCAAAGCGTACTACCTTTGTGACCTAAAGTGAGTCACTTAACCTTCCTAAGACTCAGTTTTTTCAACAATAAAATGATAGAGTAGTACTAGAGGGCTTGGGGGTCCTTTCCAGCTCTAACATTCTGTAATTCTAAAACAAATATTAAGAGAAAAGTCCTTGCTCTCAGGTAGCTTTAGCACAAGAGACAGAACAAACACCCGTTGTTACCAGTGAGGAATCAGGGAAACTCTTGCAAAGGAACATTAAAATCAATGTAGAGCAAGTTCAATATCTGAATGCCTAGGGGGGTGATAAAGCAAGATCAATATGAGAAGAGAGGATTCCCAAAATCAACTAGGGACAAAACATTGTAGTGCAGCAAAAACAAAACAAAAAATGGCCCTGGGGCTAAACATCTGGACTCATATTCTGTCTCTGCCACTCAATACCTATGTGACCTTCAGCAAGTCCCTTGATCTCTCTGGGTCTCAGTTTCTTCAATTGTAAAAAAAAAAAAATGATTTCACTAGATGACCTTAAAAGTCCCTTCTCTCTCTAAATCTGTAATTCTAATGTGCTATGATAGTAGTAAATGTAATCTTGGACTGAAGAGCACCTCAAAACTAACTCTTCAGCCCATCAATCTTGGGGAACAATGCCATGATTCCTGGAGGGACCACAGGACTGGGAAACATGTCTGGCCAATAAAGAATATCCACAACCAGTAAGTCACAAAGAGAGTAAATAGGACCAGTTCTTGATGGAGTTTGAATGCAGATCAGAGAATACTACTTTTACGTCTTTATTTTTTTCATTTTTTTTCTTTTGATCTATTTCTTCTTTCATAACATAGATTAATATGGAAGTATGCTCTACATGATTGCACATATATAACCTATATCAAATTGCTTACCAACTTAGGGAAGGGGGAGGTGAGGGAAGGAAGTAGAGGATTTGAAACTCAAAATCTTTTTTAAAAATGAATTATCTTTACATGTAATTTGGAAAAAATAAAATACTATTAAGTGCCATTAAAACAAACAAACAAACAAACAAATAACAACAACAACAACAAAACACAGGGTCAGTTCTTGGCAAGTCCTTGAAGTTAACGATGGAGCCATCAAGCCTTTTGCGTGCATGTGGGGTAAAGGGGCAGACAAAAAACCTTCTCCAGTAATATCATATTGATGCAAATATAGGTTGAGCTTTCCCACAAAATTCAGCCTATGGTTATATCTTGAATTTTCACTTTTAATAACAGAGAGGAAGGTTTTCACAGCCTTCCTGGTGCTAGCACAAGTAGCAACAGCTTCGGCACTAGCCCTCCCCACACATGCTGGAGAAGCTTGTGCCCAGGTACCTTGCTGTGGGAGCTAGTAGGCAAGGAAAGCTGATCCCTCTTCCTTGCATGCTACCTTACATAACTGTCTATGTCCCCTGTCCTTGAGTACCAAAGAACAAATGGTCTTATTGCAAAGTCCATCAAAGAGGCAACACGGTTTTGTCAAAAGCAGATCATGTTAGAATAAACTCAATTCCTTTTTTGGACAGGCTTATGAGATTGATGGATCAGGAAAATGTTATACACATAGTTTACCTAGATTATAGGAAAGCATTTAATAAAGTCACTAATTCCTGTGGGAAAAAACAGTGAGGTAGGTAAAACAAAAACAATATAGTCCAGTGGATTTCAAAACTGGTTGAATAGCCAGACCCAAAAAAGAGTCATTAGTAGAGCACTGTCAGCTTAAAGATTGATCTCTAGAGAAATGCCCAAGAGGTATGTCTTTGGACTTGTGCTATTTAAGATTTAAATCAATGGTTTGGGTAAAGGCATGAGTGACATACTTCAAATATGCAGATGAAACAAGGTTGGGAAGGAGAACTAACATACTAGACACAGACAGGATCCAAAAAGATTTCAATATACTAGAACCATAGGTCAGATTCAACAATATAAAATTTAGTAAGAATAAATTTAAATTCTTAGGCCTAGGTTCAAAAAAATCAGCTTCCCAAGTTCAAGACCATGCAAGGCTGGCTAAGATAGCACATTTCAAAAGAATCTGAGGATTTTAATGGACAGCAAGCTAAAGATGAGTCAACGATTTGATATAATACCCCAAAAAGCTAACGTATTTAAACTGTATTAAAAGAACTATAGCACCCATAATGAAAGAATTTATCATTTCACTATATTCTACCCCAGTCAGATCACATCTAAAAATCTATGTTTAATTCTGTGGACATTCTCCTCAATTTCCTTATTAAAATGAAGTCCCCAGATGGCGAAGGGCCTGAAAGTCATATGATGAAAGTATCAGCTGAGGAAATTGAGAATGTTTAGCCCAAAGAAAGGAAGTCTCCAAGATGAAATGACACCTATGTCATGTGGAACAGGGTATTTTAACTTGCTTCCAGAGGGCAGAATAGAAGATGTTTCAGGACAAGTTAAGGCCCCAGGAGAGAGAGAGAGAGAGAGAGAGAGAGAGAGAGAGAGAGAAGAAAGAAAGAAAGAAAGAAAGAAAGAAAGAAAGAAAGAAAGAAAGAAAGAAAGAAAGAAAGAAAGAAAGAAAGAAAGAAAGAAAGGAAGGAAGGAAGGTAGGAAGGAAGAAAGAAGGAAGGAATGAAGGAAGGGGCAAAGGGAGGGAGAGAGAGAGAGAGAGAAAGAGAGAGAGGAGTATTTTCTAACCATTCTCATTAAGCAATAGTGGAAGGAGCTATCTCAAAGGAATATGATTTTTTTCCATTCTATGAGCTTTCAATCAAAAGTGGGATGATTGATTGTACAAGGATGTGCTAAAGGGAATTCTCAGTCTGGTTTGAATGGAGTCTAAAGGATTAGATAGAGTCTAAAGTCCTTTCTAAGTCTGTGATTCAGGGTACTCCACCTTTATGCCATGATATCCCTCAGGCTAGAGAGGACAGTTAGAGGTGCTAGAGCATACTTCCATGAAATATTTAATCCCCTCCAAACTGAGTCCCCACCAAATGTTCTCTGCTTCCCATTCTTAAATAAATGCCCTAAGGCTTCTGCTTACAGCTATACAGATGTCTTAATGGATCCCCACGTATTTGAGTCAAAGAGAAAGTGAGGCAAGGAAGCTGGGGTCATAGATCCTATTTCCAAACTTTGCAACTAAGGGGCTACCATAAATGTAGAATGAGAGCAAAGAGAGGTTAGAAGAGAAGGCAAATGAGAGAGATCCATGTGTTTCAGCCTAGGAGGAAGAATGATGCAGTGACTATGACATTGGCCTTGAAATCAGGGAGACCTGGGTTCCAATCTCGCCTCAGATATGTACTAGTTGTATGATCCTAGGCAAATAACTTGACCTTTCTGTGCCTCAACTTCCTTATATTTGAAAATAAGGAGTTGGACTTGATGTAAGGTCCCTTCTAGTACTAAATTTTGATCCTATGACCTTCAAGGTCCTGAAAAGCCCAATTTCTCATGTTTGTTTGCAATTCTAAATGGCCCCACTTTCCTTTAATTGCCATAGTATCTGACATGTTCCTTTGATAGAAACCAAAGTATTATTTACTTGAAAAAATAGGTCCTCCCAAACAGATCCATGTTTTTCTTTGCAGTAATTCTGTGCTGTTTAAGTTTATACTTATATTTTTTTTTCCTTTTCAAAGAAGTTTCATTATAGGGGCATGACCTATATTTAGGCTTCTCTACACTGGAATTAACTTAGGAATTAGCTGTTCCATTTTCCAAAGACTCCAGCAGTCAGAATAATGGCTGGACAAGGCCACTGCCAAGCTCCCACCTTGTAGCTCCCTACCCTACTAGGAGAATGTAAACTACTTTGAGGACAGGGCCTGTCTCACCTTTGCAGTTATATCCTGTGCATATGGAACAGTGACACAGGGAAAGGAATAGGAACTGGACCTATGTTTTCATTGGTATAGGAAACTTCCAGGTGAGGAAATTTCTTCCACTAATGTAGGTCAGCATCTTTTCTGCAACTTACAGTCAGAGAGTTGCCTGGGGGGTCCTGAGAAGTTAAATGACTTGACCAAAGACAAGACTTGAACCCAGGTCTTTTTGACCCCAAGACCAGCTTGATATCCCCTACATAATGCTTCCACACAGTAGGTTCTTAATAAGTGTGTGTTGATTGAGTAACTGAAATCTCAGGTTCTTTCTGAATCACAAAAATGGGCCTTTAGATTAACTCTCTCCTTATTTTGCCTGTGGCCCTTTCCTTCCCTGCTCCCTTTCTGAGTCACGCAACTCTATCTTGGATTTGCTCCTCTGGCCAGTTACCTATGCTAATTGCCCCTCAAATAACTCCACCCACCCATCCACCAAATGGGTTTTGCCTTTAGATGGTCCTCTTAGCTTACCACCTTCTGTCTTTGCAGTTGGAGTTCTGCTTAGTCAATCTAAGCTAGCTCCAGTGTGCGACCTACATTAGTAGGAAATTGCCTCACCTGAAGGTTTCTCCTACCAATGAAAGCATAGAATGCTGTTTATACTATCAAGCTAACTTCCTTTTTGGCACATTCTTACTCCCTCTGAAACCCCACACTTAGTATGCTCATCATGCCTCTTAGATGCACAGGACCCCCTCCCTACTGTCAACCGCAACTGCTTCCAGCTTCTCTGTCCCCCATCAAAACACACTGTTCCAAGGTTCCATTCTACCAGGGAAGCTCTCTGCTGAATGACTTATGGGTAATAATGGGTTATGAATATTAGCTACCCTGATAGGTTTTTACCTAGCAAATTTATTTTCCTTGTAACATTTTAAAATGTTCTAATGAAATTGATACAGTTGGGGGAAATGAGAAGGGAGAACTAGATGACTTTTTTTAAATTAATTCAGTGTTTACTATGGGCCAGGCTCTAAGTTAAGTGCTGAAGATGAAAATAAAGGTAGAAACAGTCACTGCCCTTAAGGAGCTTACATTCTAATGAGTGAGACAACATGCAAACAACCATATAAATACAAGCCAACAATCCTTCAAAGAACTGGAACCAGTTATAATTCCGCCTCACCCCACCTCCTCTCTTCTCTAGGCTCTGCTCGTGCTTCTGTCTTTCAGGGGACACTCTACTTTCTCCTCCACATGAAGATCCTTTAGATACTTGACGATGTCTGTTTTCCCCATCCCCACACTGATTTCATCTTCTCTAGGCTAAACATAATCAGTTTTCCAAATTGATCTTGAAATGACATAGACTCAAGACCCTTTACCATCCTACTTGCTCTTTTGAGGGCATTTTTTTTTCACCATCAGAAATTGTGATCTTTTATTTATTTTTTAGGGTTTACATATACATTCCTATTAATCAGATTTTCACATTAGTCATGTTGTAAGTAAGAGTTAGAACCAATAGGAGGAACCACCACAAAGAGGAAACAGAACTCAACAGAAGAAAAAAAACAGCAAATACTGTGCTTCGATCTGCATCAAACGCCATAGCTCTTTCTTTCGATGTGGATAGCATTTTCTATCATGAGGCCTTTGGAGATATCTTAGATCTTTGTATTGCTGAGAAGGATTAAGTTTATCAATATTAGTCATCACACAACGTGGCTATTAATGTGTCCAACGTTTTCTTGGTTCTTCTCACTTCACTTAGCATCAGACCATGCAAGTCTTTCCAGGTTTTTCTGAAGTCAGCCTGTTCATCATTTCTTATAGCACAATAGTATTCAATTACATTCATATACCACAACATGTTCAGTCATTCCCCAATTGATGGGCATCCTCTCAATTTCCAATTTTTTGCCATCACAAAAAGAGCTGCTGTAAATATGTTTGTACATGTGGGTCCTATTCTCATGATCTCTTTGGGATATAGGCCTAGAAGTGCTACTGCTGGGTCAAAGGGTATGCACATTTTTGTAGCCCTTTGGGCATAAGAACTAGATGACTTCTAAAGTCTATTCAGCTTCAAACTGTAGATAGGCTCATAGAGATAATATTTTTGGTTCAGGGACCTTTCAGTCCCCTCAAATCACAATGCAGTGGGAGCCAATTACCCTCATGATGTGCAAGACTGCCCTAGATGTAATTTTCTTTTTGTTCTAGAGTTGTATCCCAAAGCTGCAATGACAATTCAAATAAAAACCAGGAAGACAACCCCAGGGACACACGGTCAGAGTACCCTGGGGCCTTGAATTTCACTTGTTAAGATACCTTCTACAATTCTATTTCTCCCCCTTAAGCATGTTTTAAATGATGGAGCATGGCTAGGAAATCACAGTGTGGTAGAATTTCAGGAGCAGAAAAGTGATTATTATGAACATTGATTCTAGCAATGGCTGCATTTCTTAGGCACTCAACCATAGCCCTAGTATTTCAATATTCTTCTTATGAAGAGCTCAGAGCATTCTGCCAACAATCCCATATCATCCACACCACTGAGAGGAAAAGATTATTCCCCTTTTAGAGAATTAAGTAGGGGGAAATGGAGAAAGAGAGAAAAATTTACATAGGGAATTTAAGTGACATGCTCAGTTATACTATCAGCTAAGTCAGTAGTTGAAAGAAAAGAACGTATCCCAACTTGAAAACAGAGCTCATTAGCATATTATTCTCATGTATTATATAAGAACAATTAAATGGAATCTGCCCTGAAAATGTATCATGTAATAATAATTTTGTCTATTGAAATTCATAAGGCATCATTGAAATTTACAAAAGAGAAATTAAACCAAATCACCCAAAGCCATTTTAAATGAAATTAAGGCCAGATTTTTCCCCCTCATTGTAAGAAATTCTTTCCAACCCCTTCTGAGATTGGCTTGCATTCAAGCTGCTTTGGAAAGAGAGGATGAATCAAACTAAAAAGGGTTCAAATGTTCTCTCTTTATCATCTCAGAGTTATGCTAAGTGAGTTGTGATAAGTGTACTTTCAGGGTGGAAAATTATCCAGCTAGCAGGATGATGCTGAATGTAGGTTAAGCAATGGTTTGCAAACTTGAGATCAAGCAAGAAGAAAAAGAAAGTGGTCAGAATAACATACAATTAATTTTGCATAAGATGACATGTTTCCCTAGAGCACAAAACTAACTAAGCTGAATTATCAATTAAGCTAGGGAGGGTTCAAACTTTGTGATGTCATAGAACCTGTATATATGTATGTAGGTAAGCAAATATGTGTATGTAGCAGGGTCATAAGAAATGTATAGATCTCTGGAGGGAGGTGATGGCTAACCAGAAGGGTGCTTTTTCTTGACTCCCTTGCTTTTTCTTGACTTATTAAGCGATGGGATGGGAATTCCTTCAAATTTTCTATTTTCCCCAGACCTGTGGTTTTGTCAATATAGGGCGATACTGATGAGTAACTCCCTCTAAAGTTACAAATCGGGATTCTCTCTGTAACTTATAATCTTAGAAAGCTGCTGGAGGCATTTGGAGTTTAAGTGACATGCCCAAAGTCACATGGTCAGTGTGTATCTGAAGCAGGATTTGAGAGTCCAGCTGTTCCTGACTCCAAGGCCAACTTTCTAATTCACTGCTGTCATAGTGGCCCTCTTCTTATCATTTACTTTGTAAATAAAACTGTACTGTGTTTACATGTTCATGCATGTAAGGCGGAGCTGTTAGCTACCCTTAGAAGAGTTATAGATACTGAAAGTCACAGGTTCTACCTGAGTAGAAGAAAATGAGCCAGAGAAAAACAGTGGTTCTCAAAGTTTAACTGGACCCTTTATATGAGGTAAGAGCCTCTGACACCAGGCCAACATCTTGAGGGTTTGTCTATCAGTCAGTCAATAAACATTTATTAAGTGCCTACTATGTGTCAGATACTGAGAATACGAAAAGAGGCAAAAGATGATCCCTACCTTCAAGGAGATTACAATCTAATGGAGGAGACAACAACAAACAAATACCTACAAAGAAGCTATACTGGATAAGTAGGAAATCATTAAGAGAAGAAAGGCACTAAAATTAAATGAGGTTAGGAAAGACTTCCTGTAGAAGACGGATTTTTAGTTGGGACTTAAAAGGAAGCCAGGGAAGTCAGTACACAGAGATGAGGAGAAAGAACATTCTAGGCACGGGGGACAGCCTGAGAAAATTCCTGAAGCCAAGTTCATGGAACAGCAAAGAGACCAGTGTCACTGAATCAAAAAGAATGTTAGGAGAAGTGAGGTATAAAGAAGACCAAAAATGGAGGAGAGGACTAGTTATAAGGGCTTTGAATGCCAAACAGAGCATTTTGTAATTGATTCTGGAGGTCATAGGGAGCCACTGGAATTTTTTGAGTAAAGAGGTGACATGGCCAGACCTGCACTTTAGGAAAATCACTTTGAAGGTTGAATGGAGGACCAATTGAAATGGGGGAGACTTGAGGCAGGGATACCCACCAGCAGACTATTGCAACTGTCCAGGTGTGTGGTAATGACGACCAGCACTAGAGTGTTGACAGTGTCAGAAAAGAGAAGAGGGAGTATTGGAGAGATGTTGCAAAGGTGAAATCAACCAGCCTTGGCAAAAGGTTGGCCAAAAATGGCAACAATCCAGAAGTTACTTTCTTTTTAGCATAGGCTTTCTGAATTAGCAGCAACTAAGTCATGACAGTGCAATCATGAGAAGCAAAGCGCGTGTGAATCAGGGTACATTGTGCATTTAGAAATTATTATGGGAAGAGAGATAGGGAGATCAACCATGGCTACTCAATTAATGGAGGTCTGACAAACAGGAATGAATATAACTATACTACTATAGGATGATGATTAGAGTATAATATGGAGATAGAAGAGAATTATTCATAACTAATATCTCCACATTAAATTAGAATATGAAATTTCACAAATATATCTAAAGCCTAATGCAGTTTGAAATATTGGAAGCCTACCAAGCTTCTGTATAGCTGGAAAAAAAAACCTGAAATGAGATTTAATGAAAAAAACACAAACATACACTGCTTTTATATCCTAGGAGTCTTCCTCCAGAAAGAACTTGACAAAATAAAAAGCTATTACCTTGTTTTGGAAGATAGGAGTCAAAGCCACAAGATAGGATCATGAATCTAGAGCTGAAGAATTCTCTGAGACTATCCAGACCAAATTCCTCTTTTAAAAATGAGGAAAGGACAGGGAATAAATAGCCCATATTCTCATTGGTGATAAGCATAAGAGGTGGAAATAGAACCCAGGACCTCTGACTCCAGAGAGAATATTATTTCTACTGTGTGGTACTGCCTCCTAGATCATTAGTCCATAGGGGGAAAAAGCCAAATTATTAGCTCTCCCAACAGTAGCAAAAAAAGGAAAGGTACAGAACCAAAGTGGCACTGTTCATATCTAGGCAACTTCTCTGAGATGAATAAATTGAATCCAATGGCCATAAAAGTCACAGAAGGTAAAGGCTCTGGTAAGTCCCTGGAATAAGGAAAATGAAAGATACTTTCGTGATTCTGACTAAGACCTTTAGAAGAATATTCTAGGAAGGAGTCTCTCTATCTGTTGGAGCTCTTTCTGTCTGCCCCCTGGGACAATAGAAGACTGAATAAATCTACTCATTCTTTCTTCTTCCTGAAACCTTCTAGGTGTACACCCTGTCAAATCAGTAGCTTTTCAGAAGTAAACTTTTTAGGCCTTTCTCAAAACGGTTCTAAATTAATCCCATTGGCTTTCTGAGGGAAATTGTTCTTTTCTGTCTTTCCCTTCTCTGCTTTCTGAAGATATAGTTGTGAGAAATCTGCTGCAGGATTGAAGATGACACTGGATGGAAATATTAAATAAATTTAAAAGGGAAAGGAAGGGCCAGGGAAGGAACAGTGTGATAGCAGATAGTATAGCAGAAGCCAATGAGCTGCAAAGTTCTTCCTGGGAGAAAACTCACAAGATTTCACATTCTGTGTTCCTACACATTAGGTAATAGGGAAAGGCACTGAGGACAATGTGGTGTCTTGATCATTTAAGTTTTGATAGGGGTCAAGGACGAATCTGGAATTGTGAATGGGGGACAAACTGCTCAAGCACCCTGGTAGGGGGAGGGCTCTAGATGGATCTGGATAATTCCCCTCAAAAGTAGGAGAGCATTGACAGACATCTATCATTAAAACAGAACTATTGCTTTTTTTTCAGCTCTCTTCTCCCCTTCAGGTGCTTTAGTGTACCCAGGTTCTGCAAGCATCCCCTAAAGTCATAGCATCCTTTCACCTCATCCTCACACATGCCCTACTCTTCCATTCCTGAGATGTTTTCTTTATCCATCTCATGCAAATTCCACAGACACAGTGTCCGAATGTCTAGCTGCTGCTTCATCTGCATGGCCTATTCTGACCAACAGTTCTGCTGGGTAGGACCATTTAAAGGGAGGTCTTACAATATTGTCATGAAGTTGGCCTTTGGGGATTCAATTCCCTTAAATATTAATGAATCAGATGATCTTGGTAACTAGTAGGCTGGTTTATTCAGTCACTAAAAATTTACCTTTATTTCCCCCTAACGCAGCTTGGAGGAATGTGGTATACTTGCTTCTTCCAAATGGCTTTAATGTTACTCATGAGCAGCAAGCTAATTGCTAATCTGCATACAAAATATCAAGTCTACAATAGGTGTTCTATGCATCCTTATCTCACACCTGCATAAATCCCTGCCAGAGACCCATTTCTGCTCTTGGACAAGACAAATATGCTTGTAGAAAAGGGTCAAGGAGTTGGGAGGGGGCCTTGCTGCTGCTCCAAGAATTTGACAGGCATCTGATACCAACAGCATAAATAGCCCCTTTAATAAATTAGAAAGCTATTCATTTAAATGAATTCCTCTGTCCCTTCACTGCCAGTTAATCTGTAATTCAGATTGATCAGAGATGGCTCTGCTGGGAGGCAACAGCTCTGGATATAAAATGATTTTGTCCCCTGAGAGTCAGGGATTTTAGTTGGTGAGCAGCACTCATGTATCTGTGTGTGTATGCATCTTCTCTTTCCTTCTCCCTCTCTTCTCTCTTCCTCCTAAAGATCTTTTTTTATCATATTCATATTTTAATGTCACACATTATTTAGATCAATCACTGCTCAACACAAGGACACAATTTAGCGACCTCATACAGTCTTCACACATAGAACAGCAATGAAATAGCAACAGATTAGCAAGGGTTCAGGGCTGTCATCTCAACTCCATTAACTTACTGGTCTGACCATTGGGGCAAGTCATTTCCTCTTCCTGGGGCTCAGTTTCCCCATCTATAAAATAAGAGGTTAGATCTGATCCTCTATGATTCTCCATTCCACAGGCTAAAAGTTACAGTTGTTTAGTTGGGTCTAACTTTTTGTAATCCCATGGACCATACTGTTCATGGAGTTCTCCTGGCAAAGATACTGGAATGGTTTGCCATTTCCTTCTCCAATGGATTAAGGCAAACAGAGGTTAAATGACTTGCCCACGGTCACACACATAGTAAATGTCTGAGGCCATATTTGAATTCAAGTCTTCCTGACTCCAGGCCCAGTCCTCTATCCACTAAGCCATATCACTGCTTCAAAAGTCATGACACATGTAATTACATGCAGTTCTCGTCTTATAAATACATTCCCTAAAGAAACTACTTTCTTGTGCAAAAACCCTAACTAATGTGTACATGTATATTCCAGTATTTACACATAAATATATATGTATACACAACTTGCACTCATCTAAAAACACAACACCAAACTTGTTTAGTGGAAAACATACTATTCTTTGGAATAACAAAATCTAGGTTTACTTCTAGGCTCTGGCACATATTGGCTATGTGATTTGGGGCACTTATTCCCCCTGTGCCTCAGTTCTCTAATTTGTAAAAGGATAACAATGATATTTACATGGCCTACTTCATAAGATGGTCATGGGGAATGAGTACCTTATAAACCTAGTAAAATATGCCCTTATTTACCTGGGACAGTACATGAAGCCTTTGAGAGACGAACTCTTCAGTTCAATTGGATCCTATTGCTAGGGGCACAAATAGGTATAATCAAGAACAGAGATATAAAATTAAGCCAAGGCTAATGCCAGCTAAACTAGCCCTAGGACAGGAAGAAGTGTTTGCCTATTTCTTCAGAGAAAGAAGGAATTCTATTTGGACTCAAACAGCATTGAGGTGCCAACATCCCTAGTACAGCCAAAGCACAAGTGTGCCAATCTGGTCCATTCAGACAAGGTTCTTGGACACTTAGCACTACGGAATTAAATAGTTACAAAGTTGGAAGAGATGGCCTTAAGTGGCCATCAAGGCCAACACATTCATTTTACGTTTACAGATGAAGAAAGGAAGTGTAGGGTTTGAGTTGCTTGTCAAGTGAAAACAAGCTAGTAAGTAGCAGCTATGGGGTCTGGAACCCTCATTTTCTGATTATCAACCATCTTTCCACTGAACCTCCAATGAAATGTATGTCTCCATATGCACTTCCTTTCTTGATTTGCTCATCCTCTTTGGCCCTCATGGTTTTGTGTGTGTGTGTGTGTGTGTGTGTGTGTGTGTGTGATCAATTGGGAAGAGGGTGGTCACTATTCTCCTCTCAGGGATATGACAAGGATTAACTAGAAGATACCTGGAGCTTCTTGGAAGTCAGGTACTCAATCAGAAAAGTGTTTTGTTTTGTTTTGTTTTGTTTGTAAATTAATAAAAAAGAAAAATCCCCCAGCAAGAGCAGCAGCTTCTTGCCATGGCTCAGTGCCCAGTTCTTGAGGATGTCACCTACTATTTTTTTTCACTCCCCTATGGAACCAGTGTTTACCAATCCAGTCTCTTAGGTTTTCTGCTTTTTCATCTAGTATGTGTGGCAGGAGGCCTGACCCAGTGTAGGCACTAGGAAAACAATTATAGCTTCCACTCTGAGATCCCCATAGCAATATTCCCTAGGGATTGATTGTTTTTGTGAAGTTGAGTACCTCTTTCACTAGGTTATGTGATACATGCTGTTCTTTGCTTCCCAATGATTACTTTCTTCACCTCTACCCCTGGTTGCATCATACTTTGGAGAAAATATTAAATATGAACTCAGAAAACCTCTTTTCCAATCCTACTACTAATGTTTAGTAGTTGTATGACTGGCTAAGTCATTTAAACTTTTCACAGACTCAATTTGTAAAATGGGGAGGGTGTCATTGAAGATTACTCCCATCAATCTCACAATACTAAAATCCAGACAGGTACTCTCATTCCTAATTACTCCAATTCAGTAATTGTAAAGAGAAGGATTTCTAATTCTTTCAGTTCAAGGATGGTATTGTCAAAGATTTTAATTGACAGATAGGCACAGTGGATAGAGCACTGGACCTAAAGTCCAAAATACCTAAACTCAAATCCAGTCCCAGACACTTACTAGTTGTGTATACCTGGCAAGTCATTTAACAACTCTTAGCCTCAGTTACCTCATCTGTAAAATGGGGATTATAATAGCACCTACCTTCCAGAGTTATGAGAATAAAATGAAATCATATTTATAAAGCACTTTGCAAACCTTAAAGCATTATAGAAATGCTAGCTATTGTTACTACTGTTGTTATTACTAGAACAGAGATACTAAAAAAAGGAAAGGTACTAGGAAATCTATTTGTTTTCCTTGAGAACATTTGAGGAGTAAGACAGAACTATTCCTCATTGCCTCTCTATTATGTCCTGGGAAGAAGACATAGTCAAAATGACTAGATAACCTGGTACCAGAATCCAGTTGGGTTAAGTGAAATGACTACCTATCATTACACCTATAAGGATGGTTCTTCCAATTCACCTATCCTGGCAACAAGCAGTAGGCTTGTATGTTCAGGCTCCTCTTCCTTTTTCATTGCTCACCTGTCTTGCAGACAATATATTCAGGCCTATGAAGGCAGGGCATTATGAAAATCCCAGGGCCCTACTAACTACTCTAGGTTCATCCAAAGATAGATGGCTGTTGGGTAAGTCACTAAAGGGTTTTAAAAGAAAGTGGGGAGAAAGGAAAGGAAGGAGGGAGGAAAAGAGGAATGGGTCATTGGAAGGAGTTTCCACAAAGGGAGTTCTTCATCCTAAGTGAAATTACAAGTCAAAGACAGAGAAATGGAGACAGAAACGGACAGAAATTTACTCAAGTAATGGATCAGTGGCAAACCTTGGACTAAACCCTATGTCTCCTGAGCCTGGTCCAGTGACTTGTCCACTGAACAATCCTATTTCTAACCCACATGGCCACAAAATTGCAGGTTATGTAAGACTTAACAGTGTAACCACAGGCCCTGGCATTCAAACAGAAAATCCCACACTTAATCCTATTAACAGTAGAGAGTGGTTGAGTTTCTAAATGCAAAGTCAAAAATTGAGTACAGCCAAATCTCAGGGTGGCCCTATGGTTCCCATTCCCAAACTGAGTGGCTTGGAGCTTTGCCAGGTGACCAGATTGCTATTTAGTGCTATCCATTTTCTAAGATGCCATCCTACCTATAAAGAACTTGGAAGATAAAGTGCCTTTCCCACCAGCCAGCCAGCCAATACCAGGCAAATGAACCAGAGGCCCTTCCCTTCTCCCGGGACAAAACTTGGGCCTCTGCTGAATGCCATCTGGACTTCACTCCATCTTGTTTCCAATTCCGTAATTCTTCTGTGGCCAAGTACTGCCAGAGATCTGACCAGCCAAAATCGCCTTGGAAAGATTGTTCTTGGAATCTTTCTCTCATCTCACCATTTCAAATACCTTTATCTTCTAAGAGAATAGTAATTTTGAATTCCTGAGGGTGCCATCATGGATCCCTATGATACTCAACACAGAAATCTTTCAGAATCTCCTGAATTTCTCCGGTCTTTGTATTCCTTGGGCTTCACTTCCCTGATCCTCCCCATGCTGGGTAGGAAGCATTTGGGAGGGGAAAGGAGGGAAGGGTCTTGGAGTAAAGGCCTAATTGAATGGATAAAGAAAATGGAGACCAAGAGATAGGATATGACTTTTGCAAGGTGACAGAGCTAGGGAGGAAACCAGCAAAAGCAAACGAGCTATCTCTCATTTACAACCAGTGCTTATAAATTAACTTCCCTTTTCTCTATATCCCACAGCCAGAGCCAATGTTGCTGCTGCTACAGGAGCCACAAGACATATACAAACACACATACATACACACACACACAAACGCAAACATACACACATACACAAACACATATACCACTACCACCATCACCATCACCACAATAATATGTAGCTTTTAGAGAATAAATGGATTCAGAAATAAAGGAGAAATTGCAAAGAAGGAACAAATTATAATTGTTTACCTAGAGCCAAATTCCTAGGTAAGCACCTACATCCATGTAGTTGGTGGCTTTCTATCCCAAAATATCTTCCACATATATTGCTTGAAATTTTCCATTTCACTTTGTTATATTATTTAAAACTCTACTAATTTAAGATTTATCTGAGTAATTAGAACCCTTTTTTAAAAATAGAATTATCCCTGGAAGGGTTAAGGGACTATCAGTCTTTCACACATGAATATAAATTAAAGTATACTAGCTAACATTTATATAATGCTTGATATCCGTTATCTAATTTGATCCTCATAAACGACCCTGTGAAGTAGCTAGTACAAGTGTTATTATTCCCATTTTGCATGTGAAGAAAATGAAATTCAGGGAAGTCAGGGGATTCACCTGACGTTACTCAAATAAATAAAGAGTACAATCTGAACAACTCTTCTGGCTCCCAAACAAGCTCACCTTACAGAACACGAGGCTGCTGGTTGTCTCCTCCTAAAACCTGCCTGAGGTTACCTACACTGAGGAAATGTGTAGTTTGAGATCAAGTAAGTACTCTATTCTGCTCCCAAAAGTGAAAGCATTACAATGAGGTTGGGGTGTTAGGTAAGCAGAGGAATGCTAGGAACCAAGAGATGTGACATCAGGGAGTGAACAAGTTCAGGAAGGAAGTGAGAGGGTGGGAAATATTTCCAAATTTTGCTCAACTCTGGCCCAGTCCCAAGAAGGGAAATGAAGGAAGATTCTTTTCTCCTTCCTTCTCCTTACACCAAATAGCCCACACAGAATGCACATATTCCACTACAGCTCACCCAACTCCCAGCACCCAGAAGTCACCCTGGGACCAACAGCTCCCAAAGCTCAGCTTTAAAAAGGGATTAAATAGAGCTTTTGTGGTCTGGCCTGAAATCTTAAGCAACACTCAGAACATTGTTCCAGTTTGCAAATAGATTTCATATTCAAAACAACAGACAACCTGGAGAATACAAATCGTTGGTAAATTAAGGAATGCCTATGTCCAGGACTGGGGACATTCAGCTGGTGGCTGCACTCATTCAAATAGTGGAAGAGATCAAGTTCTTGGCATCCCTGGACAACAGAAGACAATCACCAGACTGACTTATTTGGCATAAAATCTTTTGGATTATAAGGTCCTTGAAGACAGGGAGTTTTTCCCCCATTCTGTATTTCCCTATGGCTTTTCAATGTCTGAATCCAATATGCTACAGCCACTGCACAAAATGGTTGTAAAGCAGAAGGAAAAGAGGATTGTGTGTATAAACTGGGGAACAAATTATGGTATGTGAGAGGAATGGCATACCTCTGTGCCATAATAAATAAGGAAACTGATGGTTTCAGAGGAACCTGGAAAGACAGATAAAACTGATGAAGAGTAAAGTAAACAGAATCAGGGGAACAATTTATACAATAACAACATTGTAAAGACAAACAACTTTGTAAATCTTGAGATCTCTTATCAGTGTGATGAAGGACCAAGATTCTCAAGGATTGATGTTAAAGCATGCTACCCACCACCTAGCAGAGAGGTGCACAATGAGATATACATTCTTGGATATAGCCAATGTAGAAATTTGTTTTGCTTGACTATGCCTATTTTAAAAGGTTTGTTTTTCTTTTTCTTGTTTAAATGGGCAAGGGGAGGGAGGTTGAAAGAAAAGAAAATAAATTCCTATTTATTGGAAAAGGAATCAGGAAGGTAGTTCTCCCATATGAGATCTGGCTCCTGCCAACTACAGTGGAGAATTGGCCAATTTAATCAGAGGAAATGTCAACAGGAAAGGGGTAGCAATCTCCTTAAGGATGGTGAGACCTGCCTATCATACTAGATTACATACATCCTTTCCCTGCCATGTATCCTTGAATAAAAAATTATGGTAGAACCAAAGCTCTCATAAGAGTATGAAAAAAATCTGAGAGCAAAAGTGGCCAGCAAACCTAAGATAACTCAACAATGTGACATGGCATATGGAGGGGGGAAGAGGTGAAGGAGAGAAGGATGTTGATGTTCAGTCCTGTCCAACTCTTTGTGGCCCCATAGACCATAGCATGCCAGACCCTTCTATCCTCCAATATCTCTCGAAGTCTATTCAAGCTCATGTTCATTGTTTGCATGACACTATCAATATCATCCTCTGCCATACCTTTTTCCTTTTGCCTTCATCTTTCCCAACATCAGGGTCTTTTCCAATGAATCCTATCTTCTTATTATATAGTCAAAGTATTAGTAGTCTTATAATTAGTATTATTATGTAGTCAAAGTTTTAGCTTCAGTATTTGACCTTCCAATGAATAACCTGAATTAATTTCTCTAAACATTAACTGATTTGATCTTTTTGCTGTTCATGAGACTCTCAAAAGTCCTCTGCAGCACCAAAATTTGAAAGTGTTGATTCTTTGATACTCAGCTTTTCCTATAGTACAACTCTCACAGTTATATATTGTAACTAGAAAAACTATAGCTTTGACTATATGGACGTTTATTGGCAAGGTGATGTCTCTGTTTTTCAGTATACTGTCCAGATGTGCCAAAGCTTGCCTTCCAAGGAGCAAGCATCTTTTGATTTCTTGGCTATAGTCACCTTCTGCAGTAATCTTTGAGCCCAAGAATATAAAATCTGACACTGCTGCCATTTCCTCTCCCTCTATTTGCCAGGAAGTGATGGGACCAGTTGCCAAGATCTTAGTTTTTTTTTTTTTTTGTTTTCATGTTAAACTTCAAGCCAGCTTTTACACTCTCTTCTTTCACCCTCATCAATTAATTTCTCTTCTTAATTCTTCTTCACTTTCTACCAGAGTGGTATCACCTGCATATCTCAGATTGTTAATATTTCTCCCAGCAACCTTAATTCTGGCTTTTGATTCATACATCCTGGCATTTCATATGATGTACTCTGCATATAAATTAAATAAATTAGGTGACAATATGCAGCTTTTTCCTATTTCTTTTCCAATCATAAATCAGTCAGTTGTTCCATGTTTGGTTCTAATTGTTGCTTCTTGGCCCACATACAGTTTCCTCAGAAGACAAGATGATCTGATATTCCCTTTTCCTTAAGGATTTGTTACATTTTATTGTGATCCACATAGAGAAAGGCTTTCGTGTCATCAATAAAGCAGATGTAAATATTTTTCTGGAACTCATTTACTTTCTCCACAATCCAGCAAATGTCGGCAATTTGGTCTCTAGTTCCTCTGCCTCTTTGAAAACCAGCCTGCTCTTCCACTAATTCTTTGTTCACATGTTGCTGAAGTCCAGCTTGCAGAATCTTAAGCATAACCTTGGTGGTGTATGAAATGAGTAATTTGATAATTTGAACCTTGATTGGCATTGCCCTTCTTTAGGATTGGGATGTAAACTGATCTTCCTCACTCCAGTGGCCACTATTAAGTTTTCCAAATTTCCTGGCATGTTGAGGGCAGCCCTTTAATAGCATCATCTTTTAGAATAGATAGAGAAATAGCTAGATGAATAGATAGATAAATAGATGAATGATGAATGGATGAATAGGTAGATGGGTTAATGAGCAAGAACAAAGGAAAGAAGAAAGAAATTTTAGTTATCAGCAATAGAATCACAGTATCCAGTGAGGTAATCACACCACCGTATTCTGCCCTGGTCAGACCACATCCCGAGTACTGTGTTGAGTTATGGGTTACATATTTTAGGAAACTGAAACAAGTCCAGAAAAAGATGATTAGAATAGTAGGGAGGACTTGAAACTGTGCCATATGAATATTATTTGAAGGAATGAGGATATTTAGCCAGAAGAAGAGAAGACTTGGAGTAAAGGGAGGGAGGTTGGCATGATAGTCAATGTTCAGTCATTTTTAGTCATGCCCAACTTTTTGTGACCCCATTTGGCATTTTCTTGGCAGAGACACTGGCATGGTTTGCCATTTCCTTCTCCAGCTCATTTTACAGATGAAGAAACTGAGGTAAACAGGGTTAAGTGATTTGCCTAGGGTCACAAAGCTAGTAATTGTCTGAGTCCAGATTTGAAATCATAAAGATGAGTCTTTCTGACTCCAGGCCCAGCATGCCACCTAGCTGCCCACATTTGGTTGGCATGATAGCTATCCTCAAATTTTGAAGGACTATCATGAAGGGGAGAGATTAAATGTTTTATTAACCCCAGAAAGTAGACCCAGAAGCAATGAAAATTATAGGGAAGTAGATTTAGTTCAATATAAGGAAAAAAGACTTCTCCAAAATTAGAGTTGCCTCTAGGTGTTATGGGCTGCCTTGAGTGGGAGTGAATTTCCCATCCCTGGAAATCTTCAAATAGAAGGTAGATTATCACTTGCCAGGCCTATTCTACTATATGTTAGTCTAGAAGAATTCTCATCCCATTGCAGCTCAGTGATACTAGTATTCTGAGTCAGGGTAGGGAGGGTAGAGAGGGAGTTTGATGGAAGGTGAATCAAAGAATGCATATAGAAGGGGAGGGGACACGTCCACCTACTTGTTCCAATCTTCTCAAAGAAGAAACTTCATTTAACAAGTCTTATCTAAGGCTTCACTCACATAGAGAACACCTTCCTGCACTTCTCCTCAGCCCCATGATTATATATACTCCCTCATGTGTTGTCTCACTTCCTTTGTATTATTCCATTATTTCCAATGTCTACAAATTTACCTGTAGCATTACCCATTGACTATAGCTGTCTATAATAATTATCTATGGCTCCCATGTATTTATCTCTAATATCTATTGAAATAGAGTATCTACCATACCTCCTGGATCTATTTTCATGTCTCTTTTTTTCTGTAGTATTTAATCTCTATT
This sequence comes from Vombatus ursinus, assembly GCF_900497805.2. Lineage (NCBI taxonomy): Eukaryota > Metazoa > Chordata > Mammalia > Diprotodontia > Vombatidae > Vombatus > Vombatus ursinus. The sequence continues at coordinate 31,255,764 of NW_020948983.1, read as the reverse complement.
TTAAGATGACTGCCTTTTTTTTAAACCCTCAAACTGGGACAGTTCCCAGGGGGGATGGGCTTTTGCTTGCAGGCAAATGCACGAACTGATTCCACATGTGCTGTGCAGCTAAATGTTAGGTAGGACGGATCCCCTGAATGTTAGCTCAGCAGAATTGTGCATAAGTGCCAAAGCCAAAGAAGTTTCATTGTCAAGGAGGTGATTCTTGGTGAGAGAGGGGCATTTTAAGGGTGCATCTTTGCTGCCTACAGATTAAGGAAAGTACTGGGTAGGAAATGGCAGGACAAGCACAATGAATGCCACTTTAAGAAAAAGAAAATTGACCTTAGAGTTGGAAGATCAGGATTCAAGACAGAGCCCCCACTTACGGTATGAACATTGCTAAACTCTAGATCTGAGTTTCCTCATCTGAAAAATGAAACAAGGATAAATGCAGTCATGTTATTCTTTGTAATCATAAAGTGCTCTATAAATGTAAATGGTTAGAGTGTGGTTATATATAGACATAGATATCTAAACCCTTGGGTAGCAAAGCAAATGGGTATATCTTTCTAGGTATCCCACTTGTGTTTGGAGAAGTGTTCCACATGAGGTAGTGTATGGTTTTTCACTAATTCAGGTAGGAGAGGGCTAATCAGTCAGGATGTATTTTAGCATATATGCCTAGGCTTGTAAGAGGCTAACAAGGAAGGAGACAGTGTGGAGAGGATATATGGTGTAAACGAAAAACAGTCGGCCAAAGGAAAGAGGCTTCGTTTCTAATTCGAGCTCTACTATTTACAAGACACATAACCCTGAGGAAGTTATTACACTCTAGCTTTCTAACTAGAGTTTTTAGATTTTTTTTTAACTTTTGTCTCTCAAAATTCTTGTCTCAGAAATGATAGCATTATTTTATTCATGTGACAAAGGCATGAGCTATGTATTTGGAGAATGAAAAGATGATCATGGTATAATGAAAAAAACATTGCACTTGGAGTCAAGAGACTAGCCTTAGTTCTATTACTTACTAACTACATGACCTTGGGCAGTCACTTCATGTATTTTAGTTTCTTCATCTGTAAAATGGGGATAATAATACTTATGCTGCCTACTTTATATAGTATTATGAGGAAAATGTTTTATGAACCTTCAAACACTTAACAAACATAAGTTAACCTTATTGTCATTACTGTTATGATACTGTTCCTGTCTTTTAAGTATAAAAATTAATAAGAAATATATATAATTATAAGATGAAATACAAGTAACCTAAGAGTATAAGATAAATAATCCTATTTGTTTAATTATCTAAAATCAGAGTAAGAGGTGACAACTAGTTAATTCTTTAAGAAAACCTTCAAGAATCATTTGGTGGGGGCCTTGAAGGTTGACTAGAATTTTCAGCAGGAAGAGCTAGAGGATGAGAATTTCAGATGGCAAAAATAGCATGGGCTAAGGTTTAAATGCAGGAAGGCACAGCAAAGTGCAAGTCATCCAGTAGAGTATGTATATATACATATATGTGTATATTCCTGTAAGTATATGTGTATGTATATTTATATATATACATATGTGTGTGTATATATGCTTATAGGTATATACAATGTGTCATACACATTTGTGTTTATGTGTATGTATGTGTATATGTGTGTATACATAGTGAGAGATAATTCCTCCACTTCTCTTTCCTCATACTGCTACCCTTATTCAGGGTATTACCACCTATTACCTAAATTAAAGTCATAGCCTGGTCTCCCAGGCTTCAGCCTCTCCTACTTCCAAATCATTCTTCTACTGCCAAAAAGTCCCTTTCTAAAGCACAGGTCTGATCATGACCTCTCCTTTGCTCAAAAACCTTCTGTTGCTTCTTTTTGCTTATACTCCAGAATTCAAACTCCTTAGCCTGGCATTTGAGGCCCTCTAGAATGAGGTTCTAGCCTATCTTCCCAGTCTCATTTCACATAATACTGCTTCACATATTCTACGTTCTAGTCAAAACAAATTACTAGCTGTTCTTCAATTTCAACATATCATCTCCTGCCTTTGTACATTCAAAGAGGATTCCTGTATGCCTGTAATGAAGCTCCTTCTCATAGCTACCTTCCATAATTTTTATCTTCCTTCAGGTATCTGATCAGATGTCATCACACATATCACCTATCCCCAGCTGAAAGTGCTTTCTATATATATGTATATATATGTATATATCTATCCTAGCACATGTTAGCTAAGCTATATATATATGTGTGTGTATGTATATATAGATATATATGCTAGCACATGCTAGCACAATATCTTACACATTAAGGCATATCTGTTTAATTAAATAGCCAGTGTTATACTTAAGAAGTTTACTGTGAATGAATGAATGACACTGGTGTCAGGAATAGACTGGACGGGGGGGGGGGCAAACTGAAAGAGAGGCTATTAGTTGGGAGAATATTGCGATAACCAAGATAAGGGATAAAGGGTATTCATACTAGGGAGATATCAAAGAGAAGGGAAAGGAGGAGATGTATGTGAGAGATTCTGTGGAGACAATCATCAGGACTCAGCAACCAATTGGATGAGGAGGACAATGATCAGAGAAGAGTCAAGGTATGGGTACCTGGGTTCCTGGGAGAATGATAATGCCATTAATAAATAAGAAAGTTAAGAGGAACAGTGTAAGGAATGGTATCTTTTGTGAATTTTCAGGGTGACCTGCATGTCAGGTTGAATTATTCTGATTTTTGAAGTAATGGGAGCATTTTGCTTTTCTTCTCCCTCCCCTACCCCACCTTTGTCAAGGAGAGAGAAATTCAGTAGCAAGTGATTACTAATGATAGGACCAGAATACCCCCAAACCACCAGGTCATCAAGAGGCTTCCTGATTGACTGAGTAAGCTAGGTATTATACAGCAGGTAAATGAGCTTGCTCAGCAAACTGGGGAAGACACCATCCTCCTCTGGGGGAAACAAAAGAAATAGACGTCCATTGTTTAAAGCAAGAATTCTTAAACCCTTTGGCAGTCTGGTGAAGCCTGTAGAACCCCACACCCAGAACAATATTTTTAAATTACTGAAGGTAATCCTAAATTTTAACTCAAGGTTAGTAAAACAAAAAACAAAATTGGTTTGTGTGTGTGCATGCATGTGTGAGTGTGTGTGTGTGTGTATGCATATGTATGTTTTTTGGGGTTTTTTCCCTCCATTCAAGTTTGTAGACACCTTAAAATGATATTAAAAAGCCCTTGTTCATGGAGCAGCTAGATGGCACAGTGGATAAAGCTCCAGCCTTGGAATCAGGAGAAATTGAGTTCAAATCTGGCCTCAGACAGTTGACACTTAACCCTGATCCACCTCACAAAAAAAAAACAAAACACAAAAATAACAACAACAAAAAAAAACCACCTTGTTCTAGAAAGAATCATGAATGGCCAAACTAAGCTAGAAACCAGATAAAACAGCTTAGGTAATTCAAGGGCCATCTAATCTGAAACTAGGTAGATTTATTTTATTTGCACTCCTAATTTGGTGGCACAGTGCATAGAGCGCTGAGCCTTAAGTCAGGAAGACTCATCTTCCTGAGTTCAAATCTGGCCTCAGACACACACTAATTATGTGACCCTGGGCAAGTCACATAATACTGTTTGCCTCAGTTTCCTCATCTGCTAAAAAAAAAAAGGGCTGGACAAAGAAATGGCTAGCCACTTCAGTATCTTTGCCAAGGAAACTCCAAATGGGGTCATGAAGAGTTGGACATGACTGAAATGACTGAACAACAATTTCTAATTATGTTAGTTTGGCATATATGTTTGAACTTGTATGTTCTTTCTCTTTGTATATAAACCCATACAAAATGCATTCTTGTGGTCTGGGGATTGTGGAGACAATATGGGAAACTGGCAAATAAGAAGGCAAATAATTCTAACAGTTAGAACTGTCCAATAGTGGAGTGGAATGCTTTGGGAAGCAGTGACTTCCCTATTACTGAGGTTTTCATGAGGAGGCAGAACAATAATTTGTTGGGGATGTTGCAGAGAGAATCCTTGAGCAGGCATGGAGTTGGACCATGACTTCTTAAGTTCTTCCTGGCCCTGAGATGCTGCAGTTCTAGGTGGTTAGAGCCAGGCACCAAGATATAATGGCAAAAGCAGAGGAGAAGGAGATAAGGGATCAAGAGCAGCAAACCTCTGAAATCCAGAAACCAAGGTGACATAGGAATTCAAAAGGATAGGGTTCTCAGGGCTTTGAGCTGAGAGATCAGTGATTAGAGAAGCTTAGAAAGTAGTGAAAGTTGCTCTCTTTCGCTGCCAGATCGTCGCCATCATAGGTCGCATGCACACTCCTGGGAAGGGCCTGTCCCAGTTGGTTCTGCCATACCGCCGCAGCGTGCCCACGTGGCTGAAGCTCACCTCAGATGACATGAAGGAGCAGATCCACAAGCTGGCCAAGAAGGGCCTGACGCCCTCCCAGATCATGTGTGTGTGATCCTGAGGGATTCTCATGGTGTGCCACAAGTACGCTTTGTAACTAGTAACAAAGTTATGAGAATTCTAAAGTTCAAGGGACTTGACCCTGATCTTCCTGAAGATCTTTATCACTTGATCAAGAGAGCTGTTGCTGTTCAAAAGCATCTTAAGAGAAACAGAAAGGACAAGGATTCTAAATTGCGTCTGATTCTGAACGAGAGCCGAATTCACCGGCTGGCTCAGTACTACAAGACCAAGAGAGTGCTCCCATCCCATTGGAAATATGAATCAACTACAGCCTCTGCTCTGGTTGCATAAATTTTGGTTTATGCACTAAAATAATAAAGTCACATCTAACTCAAAAAAAATAGTGAAAGTTGAAAGTCCTGGGGACAAAAGTAAAAGTCTCCTAGATTGTTTCCAGAAGGAGTGCTATTGACCCAGGGAAGTGACTTGTTACAGCAAGATTGATTGACTGGGGTCGTATCCTTTATAAGGAGATTTGGTTTGGAATACAATGACTAGTTTTTGGACATGTTGCACTTGAGGCACCAGGAAACAGTTGGATCCAGTTGAAAATGTAGATATGGAGCATTGGAGATAGGTTGGGGATGGTTATACATACTTGGGAGCCATACTTACATCTGAAGCCACGAGAGTGAAATGACAAGATCACCAAGAGAACATATATATATATACACACATACATACACATATGTATGTATACACACATACATATATGTGTATATATACTTAAAGGGTAAAAAGAAAGAGTGGGAATAGTCAGAGAGGTAAGAAAACCAGGGAAATACAGTATCAGAAAATCTAAGGAATCGTCAGATGAAACAGAGAAGTCAAGGAGGATGAGCCCTGAGAAAAGACCACTGTGTCTGATGAAAAAATTATAAATGGTGACCACTAAGAAAGTGTTTTCATTGGCGTGTAGGGACAATAGTCGTATAGTAATAAAAGAGAGAATGACTGGTGAAGAAATGGAGACTTTAGAGAAGCTTAGTGGTAAAACAACAGAAAAAAAGAATGGCACTTCAAGGAATCAGGATATCCGAGGGAAGGTGTTCTGTATGGGGTTTTTTGGAAAGAAGAAACATGAGCATGTTCAAAAACAAAGGTAAAATAGAGACAGTCTGTCTGAAGATGCAAAAGGAAGAGAGGATAATTGACATATCAAGGTTATGGAGGAGTCAATAAAGAGGAGATGAAGGGCAGAGTATAGTGAAATTGGACTTGGAGTCAGGGCATCTGGGTTCAAATCCTAGCTTTCCATTGATTAGCTTTGTGATCATGGTCAAATCATTTAACCCTTCTGAGTCTCAAGTTTCTCATTTATAAAACTGGAATAATATTCATACTACCTAACTCAAAGGACTGTTGTGAGAAATGTATTTTGTTAAGCTTAAAGTGTAGTAAAGGAATTAGTCTTGGAAAGGACTTCTTTCTTGAGTCAAAAGGGAAGCTGAGGAAGCTTATATCAGGTGTCTTCACCCCTCTTGTTAGGTCACCTTATAAGACTGAAAGAGGAAGAATGATCCCCTTACCCTGATTCTGGTCATCAATTCTTCATCAATTCTTTACATAGTAGTTGTCAAAATAATTATCTTAGTGACCTGACTATGTCACTCCCCAGCTCAAAAATTATATCTGTGCCTCTCCTACCCCCCCGGAATAAGATACAAACTCCCTAGCATGACCTTTGAGGCCTGGCCAATCTGACTCCCATCTAACTTTTCTATTTTTATTTCACACAACTCCCCTTCACACACTCTATTCCACTCAACTTGGACTACTGGCTATTCTATGAACTCCTCTGATAGTCTTCAACTTCTATGCAGTCACATAGGACATTCCCCATGCCTGAAATTCACTCTCTCCACAACTCTGCTTTTTGTGATTATTGTATTCCTTCTCTGAATCCTCCTTCTCCATGAAACCTTCTTTGATTCTTAAGTGTCCCACTAAAACGCAACTCTCCTTAAAGTTTCTTAGAGTATTTTGTTTGTATATCTCTTTTGCTTTTACCATAAACTATCTTGTATTACACTTACTTTATTTTTGTATAATCCAACAATTAGATTGTTAACTCCTTATAGGCAAAGATCATTATTTTTTTTCATTGCACATTCACATAATATGTTTGCATGCAGTAGGCACTTGATAAATGCCTATTAAATTAAATTTAATAGAGAGACATGGACAGGCTTGTATGAACTGATGTAAACAGATCCATGAGAACGTTTTGTGTAATAATGCTGTTGTTGCTTCAGACAATTTTGAAAGCTAAAGAATTCTAATTAATGCAATGACCAGTGATGAAGTATGCTGTCCATCTCCTGACAGTGAAAGAAACGATTATTCCTTTCTTGGATTAGTAACTAATTATTGAATCAGGACCAAGTTTTTTCCACTTTTCTACTTCCTCATCCAGAAATCAACCAGTGTGGAAAATCTTTCTCAAAGACTTACTTAGGCTAATCAAATCTTTGATCTAATCAAAGATAGTAAAAGACATTCTAAGTTTAGGCTAATGGGTAGATTCCTGCTCATTATGTTTACTCAGACAGGTCTGAGAAAATGTGAAGTCTCCCTTTTGTCAGAGAGATGATATGGAAATTGTTAAGTCTCTTTGACCAAGATTTGGGTGCTTAGTGTCACACATCTCAAGATTCTCACTGTAATATAGCCCACCTCTCATTATAATATTCATTGTCTCATTAATTGTTAACCAGTCAGAGTTGATTGCCACCCTCAGGAACACCTGCTCTTCCAAGGGCATATAAACTGTGAGCTCACTGTCATGAGAGTCTTTGGCATTCAAGAGTACCACTGACCTCTTTTATTAATAACATGCTAGCCTTATTAATAAAATGATTAAATTACCCATAAATTACATCTCTTGAACTTTTGAAACATCACAACAGAGATGTACTAAGAGCACAAATTAAGACACATATTTTTGGCCAATGGAGGAATTTGTTTTACTTGAGTATGCCTGTTTGTTACAAGGGTTTTTCCCCATGGGGGAATGAGAGGAAGAAAAGCCAATTTTTAATTTTAAAAATAAAAATATGATTTAATTTTAAAAATAAATTGAATTGGAGTAATGAGTGGTACGTGATTATGAGTGAATAGGCATGCATGTTGTTTATATATCACTCAGAGAGGCTTTTTACAAATATAGAAAATGCCTGTGGAAGGGCGTGCCTAAGGTTGAGAACCAGAATGCTAGACGTTTTTTCCCCTCCATTCAAGTTTGTAAACACCCTAAAATGATGTTTAAAAACTCTTGTTCTAGGGAGAATTATGAATGGCCAAGCTAAGCTAGAAACCAGATAGAACAGTTTAGGTAATTCAAGGGCCATCTCATCTGAAACTAGGTAATTTTATTTGCACTCCTAATTAAGTGGCACAGTGGATAGAATGCTGAACCTTAAGTCAGGAAGACTCATCTTCCTGAGTTCAAATCTGGCTTCAGACACATACTAATTATGTGACCCAGGGCAAGTTACATAACCTTGTTTGCCTCAGTTTCCTCATCTGTTTAAAAAAAAAAGGCTGGAAAAGGAAATGGCTAGCCACTTCAGTATCTTTGCCAAGGAAACTCCAAATGGGGTCATGAAAAGTTGGACACGACTGAACAACAATTTCTAATTATGAAGAAACAATAGTAGCTAGCATTTTAAAAGTGTTTTAAGATTTAAGACTGCTTTTGCCATTTTATCTTGGTGCCTGGTTCTAACCACCTAGAACTGTAGCATCTCAGGGTCAGGAAGAACTTCAGAGTCATGGTCCAAATATTATCTCATTTTAATCTGACAACAATCCTCAGAGGTAAGTGCTTTAATTGTGCCCGTGTTCCAGATAGGGAAACTGAAGTAGGTAGAAGTGACTTGCCTAGGGTCACAAGCTAACAACTGTCTGAAGCTAGGTTTGAATTTAGAACTCCCTCATTTTATACATCATAGGATCATAGATTTTGAGCTGGAAGAGATTTGGAGATGATCTAATTCAGCTCCTTAATTTTATAGCTATTGAAACTAAGACCCACAAGGGTGCCACTAGTTAAGAGCTGGTTATGTATCTAGTTAGTACAACCATAGGTAGAACCTAGTTCTTCTGACTCTTGGTCCAGTGCTTTTAGGCTCAAGTGACTACTGGTGTGGATAAAGGTATTATTCAAGGCCAATGTGAATCTGGTGAACAGATCTGGCCTTGACATGCAGGAAGTTGGCACAGAGTGTATGGAATTTTGTTTCCAATCTGACAGATGCAAGCTGTAGCTTTCCATCTGCCTCCCTTCTTCCCATCCTTTAGCACCTCATTGTTTGCACAATCCATGTCCAGATACATCCCCTCACCTCACATAGGGAAACTGGCATGGTGAAAGGGTACAGACCTCAGTACGGAAGAAAGACCACACTGTTCAGATAACAGAGGTACCACCCTCTTGTATAAACCTCAGCAGACGAGGTTCCCAGGTCTCAGTTTGATGTCTAGAGAAATTTTTGAGAAAATCAAAATAGAGTGGTTATAACAATACCTACTGAAGTATACCCCTGAAGTAACTAAAACAAAGGGAGAGCCCATGGTAATAACCAGAGTGACTACTCCCTCCACCACCACTCTGTTCATCAGTTCTGTCCTATTTTTTCTTTCTTCTCTCACCTTCCTTCATAATTTCATGAGCTAGAAATCACCCATCGGAAAAGCGGAAACACTTTGAACAGACCCAAATATAATAAAATCACCTTAGTCAAAGATTCTCCAAATGGACAGAAAATAGCAGTATTATAAAGAATCTGTGGAGAAGATACCAAATAGATGATTGAAGACCTTCTGTCAGTTCCTAGGAACTCAGCAGCCTTGGGCAAGATTTTATATCTCACCATCTGCATTATAACTGGCATTCTCCATTAGGCAAATCTATTCCATCTTTCTCTTTATCCACAGGTCTCGTTCACTCACCAAGGAATATATGGCAAAAACAGATATGGGGAGCACACAGTTCATCACAGCAACATGAAAGGAAATGAAACAATTCCAAGTGAACCTCAAAGGCAGAAGCAGATTCTCTTTCTAGATTTCTCTTTCACAGAGTCTCCAACTGATACACTTCCCTTGGTTGTTGTGGAAAGCAAGGGTTGCACGTGTGCCTATAGCTGGCATGGTGAAGGATAGCTAGTAAGCATTATGTTGTAATTTTGGTTATTCTCTTTTTAAAAATATTAGGTCTTATTATCTCTTCCATGAGAGTTCTTATCTGAGCCCGCATCATGACATAGAGGTAACCTTTGGATCTCAAAGATATTTAATAGAATATAATTTCTAGAATTTCCTATACAAAATTAGAATGACTTCAAGGAAAGTCTAAGGATAGACTGATGGGTTGCATGTGTGAGGGGAACAAAGAAAGAGAGGAAGGAATGGAGGTAGGAAAGGAGGAGAAAGAGAGAGACAGAGACAGAGACAGACAGAGAGAGAGACAGAGGGAAAGAGACAGAAAGAGACAGAGAGAGAGACACAGAGAGAGAGAGAGAGAATTGGCTTTACTTCAAGGCTCTGTGATTTCATTAATGTGAGCACTCACTACACTGATGCAGGTTGCAAGCCCTTCACATTTTGGATGATGGCTTAATGAACTACTGTAACCAAGTAATCACCTGTTCAATCTTCTGGTACTTAAGCCTCTCCAAGTTTAACAAGGCTTCTCACTCTCTCTCTCTCTCTCTGTATGTCTTTCTGTCTGTCTCTGTCTGTCTGTCTGTCTGTCTGTCTCTCTCTCTCTCTCTCTCTCTCTCACACACACACACACACACACACACACACACACACACCCCTATAGCAAGGAAGCAATACAATTCCACAATTTGATGGCAGACCTATGTCATGGATGGAACAAGTATAAAGAAGAGGGCATATAAGGAGAACATCATCACCTGCTTTATATTCCCAGGTGAATCTGCTTGTTCCAATCAACCTCTTCTCTTCCCAAGGCCTATACGTCAACTGAGGAATCAATGGTCCCCGATATCATTGCTTTCTGCCACCCATTCTTATATACAATCTATATCTACTTATGCCTATACGCAGTCCTTCAGGCAGTACATGTCAATCTGAGCTATTGATGCTGGGATGCACTTGTGGAGACTTCTTTTCTCTGTTTCTTTCTTTCCAAAACAGTAGAGAAAGCCAACAAGAACTAATAATTTATCAATTCTCCTTAATTGATTTTTTCTGAGAAAAGTACATCATAAATAAGCATACAGATAGATAATACTAATTGACATTTACAGCATTTTAAGTTCTGTAGAACATTTACCACACATCATGCCATTTGTTTTTCTTTTGCCTTTCACTTAGCATGGTGCCTGGCACATAATGAGCCCTTAATAAATGCCTTTTGACTGAACCTGACTTGATTCTTCCAATAAGCTTATGAAGTAAACATTGTGGATATTATTATCAACATTTTCCAGATGATGAAACTGGGGATCAAAGGAGGTTGTGACTTAGCCTCAATCACATAAGTAGTAATTGTAAAATGTGGGATCTGAACTCAAGTCTCTTCTAATTCTGCATCCAACATCCTAGCTGATATACCATACTCCCCAGTTAGATAAACAACAATCAGATCCCTGAGCAGGCATGATGTTATCCATTCAACTAGAGAAGATTTTGTTGCAATATACCCACCGATTTTTAATGATAGACCATTCTTCACAGCAAGGAATGGTCACTTGTTCATTTTCCTTGCCTATTTCATTCCCCCAAAGTCTCTACTCTCAAGGCCTGCCCTTCCCACATTCATTCTCTCCCATTCCTTACTATAGGAGCAACAAGCAACACAAACAAAAAACCTTCACAGCAGCCAAGGAAATACTACATCCAATCACAGGAAATACTGTAGCCAAGGAAAAAAAAAATCACCTTCCCCTTTCCCTGAATGTGAATTCCACTCCCATCCTATATACATGCCAATGTCCCATGAGTCAAAGAACAAAAGTATGGCTCTGGTATTTATTAGCTGTGTATGACTTTTGAAAACTCACTTTATCACTTGGTCCTCAGCTGCATCACCTACAAAATGAAAGGGTTAGACTAGGTGATTCTTAAAACCCCATTCTAGCCGTAATGATTTGTGATGAAAAATAAGCTGCAATGGAAGATAAAGCTAGCTTGACACGAAGATTTGCCCCTACTATCCTCACAAACTGAAAGCTGGTGCCTGGGGATCTTAATCTGACAACCACTCTATAGCCCAGGCAGGCAAGTACCAAAGGATCCTACGACTCAGAGCTAGAAGGGCCCAGGAGGGCCACCAAGTGAAGCTCCTCATTTTATAGAAGGAAACTGAGTTCCAAAGGTGACATGTAAGCCAATGTCACAAGCTAGTAAGTAGAAGGCTCAGGATTCACCCAGGTTAGTTTCAACTAGGTGAAACTCAGATTCACTGATTCCCAGTTCAATGCTGTTTATACTATAAGATAAAAGCAAATGTTGAAAATCTCCAAGAAGGAAGAAAAGGATGATCAAAAGGAAGATTAGGAGGAGGAAGGGAAGAGAATTTATGACCATGCAGCAAAATAAATAAATAAATAGAATCTATTAGGAAATAAATAAAGGATGCCAAAAGAGACAGCAGCCTGAAACTGGCATAATTTTCCTCCCTGCTGCAGTAATGATCTGATTAGGGCCCAATCCTATGATATCCTTCATGCACTAACTCATCTTCACTGAGTTTAAACTGGTTCTGGAAGATGGATGGAGAAGACGCAGTAGCGAGGCTCCAATTCAATACTAGACCCTGATTTGGGGATTGCACAATCCTTTCCACACCTGGAGCCAAAGCTCCTTCCACAGAGTCCTTTCCTGGACGACTCTAATAAGTCTTAGCTCTTTGTTTCACCAGGTGGGTCTAAAGGAGCCCCTAGCCCCATATCTCTTTGAAAATAAAATCCAAGGGGCAGCTAGATAGTGTAGTGGATAGAGCACCGGCCCTGGATTCGGGAAGACCTGAGTTCAATTCTGGCCTCAGACACTTGACACTTACCAGTTGTGTGACCCTGGGCAAGTCACTTCAACTCACTGCCTCACAGAAAAAAAAAAAAAGCAAAGAAAGAAAATTAAACCCAAGCAGTGCTGTTTGGATTTTTCTTCTAGTGTATGTTCTAGCCTGGCCAAGGCCAGAAGCCTGGGGCAGTGCCTGGCCTGGGACTAGCCAATAATACCAAAGTGTTGTCTTTTTCTGAATATATACAACATCTAACTTGGTGGTTCAGAGGCAGCTGAGATAAATTAGCCAAGCAACATATTAAAACGGGAGATGGCAGACATTCTGATGGGAGATATCACCTATTAGTAGCTACATCGCAGCTGTCAAACAGAAAGTAATAGGAATATAATTCCAAGGAAAAGGTATATGTATTCAAAAGCAGAAGAGAGAGCCACATCCTCAGCCTCTCTTGTGCCCTCTAGACCCTTTGTTTTCCAGGGATGCTTTCCAGCCTCTGCTCTATCCTATTAACCTACTTCAGTTTCTCATAAAATCAAACACTGCTTAGGCTCAGTTTTAGTTCACCCAGGCTCAACTACAAAACTGGCTTTAATACCTTATGCTTCATGTTTCAGAGCACACTTACAATGAGTCTGCTAAGTCCTAGTGATTCCCCAGTAAAATGCTATCTCTGCAAACAGCTAGCCCGAGGCTGTGGACTGTTATTTTTTTTTTTCAGTTTTCCCTGTAGTTGGCTATAGTTCATGATGCTGAGAGGAAGCTGGCTTTTAAATATCTTTATTTTAGCATCATTCTCTCCCACCCCCAACCTCCACCACCCATTCTTGTATCAAGATAGGGAAGTTTCCCTTTTGTGTGTTCTCAGTTACTTTTAGGTAAGGCAGCCAGTGGCTCCAGGGCATCTAGAAATAAACACATTTTACTCTTATTGCAACAAAATCATCGCTCAATTTGCCCAGCAATCTGTTTGGGAAACTTAGGGAGATGGTGGCAGGGTGAGATGGCTGCAGGGTGAGTGAGAGAATCTTTAACAGAGATGTTTTTGTGTGGGGAGACAGAAAAAAAAGTATCTCGTGCTTCTATACTACTTTGAAGTTTATGGAGAACTTCTATTCGTTATAACCCTATGAGGCAGGAAATGAAAGTATTGCCCCCATCTTACAGACGAGAAGACAGACTGAGACTTAAAAAAAAAATCAAGAGGCTTGTCCATCATTACATACCTGTTATGGGGCAAGGATGCCAACTCAGGCCTTTGCTCTGAGTTCAGTGTCTTTTTGTTACATCCTATTGCCTCTCAAACTAATCTGTAAGTTGAGCTCAAGGCAGCACACATTTTATTAAGCACCTGCTATGTGTGGGGCACTGTACTAAGATACAAAGAAAGACAAAAGGAGTCCCTGCTCTCAAGGAGTGTACATTTTTAATGTCACTGAGGGAAATCTTGGAGAAGTTCCCAGGCTAGGTGAAGGGTCACTTGAACACAGTGTCTAAGTGATTTGTTCCCAGCAGCTTACTAAACCCCATGCTATGAGTTTTCTCCTTACTAGTGCCCTTATATTCTGCTCAGTCAGAATTTCCTTTTAGACAAAACAACATCTCTCAATGAAGTGGAGAAGAGAAAGTCAGCTAACGTATTACACTGCAGTGTCAATGAGAAGTCCTCCACTTGCCCCTCTGAAAAATTAAGGGGATATTGTCACTAATTAATAAGATTCGACAAGTGAATAGTTCAATTGGTTACAAAGACACCAGAGAAGCAGTGAGAAGCTCAGGAGAGGAATGATAAAGCAAATGATCTGAGAAGCTGTTAAGAGGGCCCACTGAGCTACTACAGTTCCCAGAGAGAACTGGAAGGAAAGTCACAGAGAGAAGGCAGGTTTACATAGGAGAGGGTGTGTATGTTTATATCTCATGTTGTTCTCTCTCTCTCTCTCTCTCTCTCTCTCTCTCTCT
>NW_020948983.1:31208605-31241333 GCF_900497805.2 Vombatus ursinus | reverse complement strand
TCTCTCTCTCTCTCTCTCTCTCTCTCTCTCTCTCTTTCTCTCTCGGTGATGTTTACTTCAAAAGTCACAGTTGGAAAGATTATTTTTAAAAAAGATTAAGTGGTTAGATCTTGGGGAGTTAGGAAAAATTAATCCATCAGTAATCATAATGAAAATTAATCTGAAGAGTTAATTAAGCAGGCCAAGGTGGGCTAAAGCTTCATAGGATTTAGAGCTGGAAGGATCTCAGAAATCTTGCAGTCCAACCCTCTCATTTTAAGCATAAGAAAATGAGACCCAGTGAGGTAAAAGATTTGTCCACAGTTACAAAATAAATCAAAACAGAGCCAGAGTTTGAAGCCAAGTTTTCTGATTCCAAACATTTTCTATATATTTTTCCAATATTGTTTCCCTCTCACAGACACTAAGATGGTACCCAAGAAAGGGAAAGAGACTAAAATGATCCCGTGTCTTGGTGATTTCCCTCCCTCTGATATCAGAGCTGCCCCACTGCTATCTGGCTGACTTGCTTCCACTGCTGGTCTAGGGGTGCTTGAGGGGGACTATCACACTTGAATATGAGACAGCATAGAGGTAAATGTACTAAGCTGATTATTGAGAACCTGGGTTCTAAGGACAGCTTGGACACCGACTAGCTTGAGATTCACAGTACTATTTGACAAGAAAATCAAGGTAATTATCTAGATTTCATATGTCTTCAAGGAGCTGACATTCTACTGAGGTTAACCTAAGTAAGTGCAGAGTACATATCAGAAAACGGCTTTTTTTAAGGAGTGTATCCTGAGTTGTTCTTCAAAAGAACCTAGGCATTCTAAGAGGTGAAGGGGAGGATGAAGTGAATTCTAGGCATGTGAAGAAGGGGGCACTTGTGTAAAAGCCAGAGAGAGAATGTTATTTATGGGGAAGAGCTAACAGGCCAGCGTGAGTGGAACAGAGAAGCAATACAAAGTAATATGTAAAAGGGAGATGAGAACCAGATTGTGGAAGGCTTAAAATTTTAGGGCTGAGGATAATTAAAAAGCAATTAGACATTGGTTTGTATGACAAGTATATAGGTGAAGCTCTTAGTGGATAGTGCTACCTATATGCATGAGTAGTATAACATAGTAGTGAAAAAAAACATATATCCTTATGCTACATTCAGAAAGTCATGATATATGGGACAAAGGAAATAGGAGTCCTGTTTCTTCTGCCTTGGTGAAAATATACCTCTTGTCATCATGTTTTAGAATGGACCCTGACAAGGTGGAAAACAGGAAGATGGTGTCCAAGTTAACATGGGAACTGGAAAACATGCCATATGAGAGTTAGCTGAAGGGGGGAAGGGATATTAAGACTAGAGAAGAGAATGCATGAGAAGACCAAGGCAGCTGTCTTCAAGTATTTGAAGGGCTACCATACAGAACTGGGATTATGCTTAGCCTACTTAGTACCAGAAGGGAGAACTAGGAGCAAAGAATGGTTCAAAGAGAGACAAATCAGTCAGGTCAATGAGCATTTATTAAGCTCTTTCTGTGTGTGAGGCACTGTGTTAAATTCTGGGGGTACTAAGAAAAGCAAAAATGGTCTCTGCCCTGAAGGAGCTTACATTTTAATGAGGGAGGCAATATGCAAACTATGTACACATAAGAAAATTGAAAAGAGGCACTAGCATTGCCAAAATCATCATAGATTTCCTAAGGACATAGCAGGTCGTCTGTACCATAGGGCTTCCCACATAATATACTTGGCTGTCATGTTTAGTAGGGATTCCTCTTCACTGTAGCCTTGATTATATTACCTCTGAGAAAGTACTTCCAACCCTGAAATTCTGTGAAGACCCTCTGAGCTATAAATTAATTGTGCTTTGGCCTTGATGAGTCAATGCCTTTATTTTTTCCACTTTAGGATCTGGCATGCTGCTTGTGAAACTGAAGAGTGAGGTGCAAAAAAGAAGGAAGTTTTAGATTGGCTCCTTATTACAAGGGAAGAAAGAAGAGAATTCCAGAAGCATTTAGCCTGAGAGAAAAAAATGATTTGTGTTAGGTTATGTGTGTGTATATATGTATTTGTATGTACATGTGTATGTATAGGTATATATATGTATACATGTATATGTATGTATATGTGTATGTATAGGTGTATGTGTACATATGTATATAAGTATATGTATAAGCACACATATATGTATATATATGTGGGTATGTGTGTATATGTACTGTATTATATAGTTATAGGTATATGTATGTATACATGAATCTGTATATGTATGTGTGTACATGTATATGTATGTGTATATGTATATAGGTATAAGTGTACATGTGTATATGTGGGTGTATATATATATATGTACTTGTAAAGATATAGGTATATGTATGTGTAAATGTACATGATGAACAAGATTTACATAGACTATGGTAACTAAGTAATTTTTTTTCCTTTAGTTGTTATCTGTATTCCTCTATAGTAGTAAAGTCTTTTTGAAACAAACCCCAACTAGAAAGGTCCCATACTGTCTTGGAGAGACAATAAGGAGCTGAGAAAAAAAAATGTATTCTTCCACTGGTCAGCCGGGAATATGAAATACAGAAAACTGAGGGAAGGTGGTGGTAGTTCTATTCCTGAAAGAGGTACCAGTGTGCTAAGACCTGGGCTTAATGGCTGCGGAGTTAGGGGGAGTGAGTGGAGAAGAGCAAGGTAAAGCCATTTGCTCTGTGGTACCATGATGAATGTCATAGCCTTGTAATCAAAACACCTGTGAGCTACTCTAGATTTTCAGATTGGTCTAAGCACACTAAGAAGCCACAAAAGGCTCCTCCATGCCTCTGAACCTTCAACTTGGCTACCTTCCCTAAACTCTTCGAGAGATCAAGCCAGGAACAGATCAGTTCCCAGCCATGGTATTTCCACATCACCTCCCTTCATGCACTCTGACTTCTAACCAAACTAGCTTATTTGCTAGACCCAAATATTCCATTTCCTTCAACCTTGCCCTTACATGAGGGTCCTGGATGCTTGGAACTCACCCTCACTAGCTCATCCATGCTCCTTGGAATCTTTAACTTCTTTCAATGTTCAGCTCACATCCCATCTTCTAGGAATTTTTTCCTGGTGCTCCTACCCCTTCTCCCCATCCTGGGTGTTAACGTTGTCTCTCTCCTGAAATTATTGTGTGCTTCCTTATCTGACAACATGATGTCTTCCCCTCTTCCCCCTTCCACTAAAATATACCCTGATTAAGGCAAAGGATTATTTTGTTTTTGTCATTAAATCCCAAGCTCCTAGCACAGTGCCTTAGTAAGCACTTATTGAAATGAACTCAATTACATATACACCTTGGACTGGGATTGAAATAGATTCCCCCTACACACCCCAAGAACAGAGAATTGCAAGTCTGCACCTGCCTATAACATTCCCCAAAAGAGTGGGGGGAGGGGCAAGCACAGCAGAATGGAGTAATACTTCCCATTTGGTCTGAACTGAAGCAGCTTTAAGAAAATCTCACTACTTCACAGAATCAGTGACTGTATTCAAATAACTTTGGACCTTGCCTAGCCTGTGGGCATGTGTTAAGATGTCTGAAGTTAAATTAATTTGGCTCTGATTATTATTGTTGTTGTCAATAAAAAGTTATTATTCACTCCGTAGATATTTTAATTGCCCAGATGTCCAGGAGCTGTCACTTTCTATTAGGAGTTTAATGGCCTTAATATAAAGAGTTGTAGAGCAGAGAGGCAGAAGAGTCCTTAAAAGGGTATCTAGTCCAACCCTAGCCTCTAGACAGGGTTTCATCCAAGTTGTCCTAGACTAATGATGCTATTCTCAAGGATCTTTAAGCAGGCAGTCTATAGGCTCTCTAGGTGACTCTTTCTGGGTGTATAATTAAAGGAGATCATAGATATAAAGCACTTTAAAAAACCCTAAAGTTGCTTACAAATAGCATCAATTGTTATCATTGTTGCTTTCAATATTTAGTGTTCTCCAAGCTAAAAAGCACATCTACCTATAGAACTTGAATCTCTGCTGCTGCAATCCCATTCCAATGGCCTGCAGAAATCTCAGGGGTTACTTTTTAGGATATGCATACAGTCAGCCTCCACTGCACTGGAAGGAAGGCCACACTGCAATTATAAACCTCTTATCTTCTTCTCCTTTGTACTTTCTATGGTGCCTAATATAGTGCCTTGCAAAATGCCAAAAAAATATTGTTCAGTGAATAATTAGGAGGTTAATTTACCAAATGATAATTAATTACCACAGCAACATATTGCTCACTATGTGCCAGGCACTGCGCTAAGTGCTTTAAAATAATTATCTCATTTGATCCTCACAACAACCCAGGGAGGTAGGTTCTATTATTATTCCCATTTTACAGGTGAAGAAACTGAGGCAAACAGAGGCTAAGTGATTTGCCGGGGTCATACAGCTGGTAAGCGTCTAAGGTCACATTTGAACTCAGGTCTTTCTGACTCCAGGTCCAAGTGCTCTATCCATTGCACCACCTAGCTGCCTGATAAATTGATCCTTTGTTTCCATTTCTAAACTTTTCACTTGTCCTCTGAGCTTTCCCCTCTTTGCCTCTGCCTCTTTTCCATTGTCTATAGATTAACTTGATTAAAACCCACAACCAGCCACCTCCTTGCTCTATCATACCCTTACCCCCACACACATAAAATTCCATTTCTTGGGTCACTTGTTATATTTGAAATGATTCCTCAGAATTTCTCCAAGTGTCCCCTACTGCCATCATCGTCCTCCCCCCAAGCCATTTCCACCTGTCCCAAGGGGGAGTTGAAAAAGGGAAAACCACATGCAAATATAAACCTTAAGAAACTCGACACCTTAGAAAGGTAAGCACCTTTTCAGAGAATGGATTTTTATGTCTGAGTCATATGTCTGTTTAAGTTGGGCTGCTGGGCCCCAAGGCAGGCAAAGTCTACTTTATGTCTCCTCTAGTGCTAAACACACTGTGAACGCTCAACGAACAATAAATAATAATGATGATGATGGCAATCAGGAACAGTAGGCTGACCACTTTGTCAAAATCCACCTGCCTTTGCCACTTTCGTGTTAGCTCTGAGCTACAACTGCATCAGGGGCACCATCCCATCCCTTGCCTCTGCCTTAAGACACAGACCAGAGCAGAGAAGCGGGCACACTGGGACCCTTTTAAAAGGGAGTTGGAAAAAAAAATCCATAGTTGTGCTTTCCCAGAAGCCTAAACGCAGGCCCCTTTCCCAGATACTTCAGGAATAGGATGGTTCAAACCTCTTCTCTTCTCTGAAGGTCTCCATGAATCATAGAAGATGATCATTCATGGAGATAGTGACCCAAGCTGCCTCCTCAGGGAACTCTACATCTCTTCCTGGAAGTGAGCCCTATCCCCCACCCCAGAGGCTTCCTGGGAATGTGGGGATAGATTTGGTATTTCTCACTGGGGCTGAGGAATGGAGTTGGTTTCCAAGAAGGCCAGCCAAGAACCCAAGTAACACAACTCTCTCACCTGACTCTCAGCTGACAGTCACACAGCCTCCCCCAAATACACCAGGTCCTCAACAGAGGAAGCTAAAGAATCAGGACGGAGACAATAGGTTTCTACCTAATAAAGTCCTGTCTCCCAAGCAGATGCACAGAAACCCCGTGGCTGTAGACCTTTCTTCCCCCAACCTACATACAACCCTAATCATCAGCCCTGCCCCCAGTTGTGAGTAATAACTTGTATGACAAGAGTATATGTGGTCTCCTTCACCATTAAACCTCAATTCCCAGTGGCTAGCAGCCCACGCTCCTAGATGGTTACTCTGCCATTTTTTCAGTCACGTTATTTATTTTTTCTGTCTATTTTTTAAAGTGCTTTCTGCCTATTTTTTCAAGTTAGAGTTTTAAAGTGTTCTGCCTACTTTTAAAGATGACACAGAAAAATAATCATAAAGTTGCGGTTGAAAAATCTATAGGGACAAGATGGAGAGCAAAACTATCCAAAACTATCCAAAATAAGAAGGATAAGTGTTCCTGATCAGAATCCTCATGGCAATCCTATTCAGTGAAGTCAATTCAATAGCGTTTACTAAGATTTGGGGAACATCTTGTATATGAAGGGCACTGTTCTAAGAACTAGGAAAGAAATAAAGATTGAGTAATAAGTGGTTTCTGCCCCTCACAGAGCTTACCATGGAGTAAGGGAAAACTGCTCATATACAAATGATACACAGTGAACGTAAGAGAAGTACAAAGTGATACAAAATGATACAAAAGAACCTAAGAGAAGTACAAAGTAGTAGGCCAGGTCTTAATAGGAAAAAAACATTATCAACAACCCAGGGAATCCTTCATAGATGAGGTGGCATTTGATCTGGCCCTTAAAAGGTTAGGTGAAATTGAAATTCCAGTAGCCAACATTGCACCAAGCCACTAGAGGCCCTGAGCACTGCCCTCTCAACACTTAAAGAAAGGTCATTCCTAAGACTGGCAGCATTACTAAACCATTTTAGCACAGAGGTTGCTAAGCATGGAAAGCAAGACGGTTAATAAATGTTTGTGGAATTGAATTGAATTGAATTACATGACCATGAGTAGCATCTCCTTAAAGACCTGCAGGTCCCAAATGACCCTGAGAGAGATGTCAGACACATAAAAATTAGAGCCAAATCAAGGTCCCATTACAGCCTACTTTTTGTCACAGGCAGATGGCACTAGGTGGAAAGAGAGGGGCCAAGCTCTGGCAGTCTGAATCTGGCCAGAATCCAGTATCAAAGGGAAGTGTCCACTAGAGAAAGCAGGCAAACTTTTAACCATCTCAGTAAATCTTGCAGAGTAAGGCAATGAGAGAGAGCCACTAAGGAAATCAATTCTTTCCCTTAAGAGGGCAAGGGCCAGGTCCCAAGGATTTCTGCTTCTGTAGGAAAGTAGAGCTCTGAAATCATGGGGCTTTGTTTTGCTTGCCTGATGCAGAGTGAGGAAGGCTGGGATGAATTAGCTGAAAAGGAATATTTAATAGCTGAGCCTTATATAGTCCACTTCAATCACTGATTGGCAGAGAGTAGCTGCTTGTATAGGGAGAAAAACTTTTCCCACAGAGAATTGAGACCTCTCCCCTAAAGACGTCTGACTGGTCTGAAAGAGATTTACCCCTCCTTGAATTAACTGTACATTGTTTAGGAGAAATCAACACAAGGGAATGGGATGAGAAATAAAGAGTCTGGGAATGGGAGTGACCCAAACCCACTGGATGTTTAAAAATAGTAACAGATAATATTTTCGTATCCTTTTAAATTTTGGAAATTGATTTATATATAGTGTCTCATTTGACTTGATTCCCACAACAACCCTATGAGGCAAGAAAGTTTAATTTACTTGTTTAGGGTCTGATAGATAGTAAGCACCTGAGGCAAGATTTGAATTTGGGTCTTCTAGACTCCCAGGTCCTCTATACCAGTAGAGTAGAACTCAAATAGAAACAGGGGCATTAAGTCACACATCAGGATTCCTGGCCATGTACTGAGTTAGGACACCACAAATTAACATTATCTACATTTTATTGTATTTTTATTTATTCTATTAATTATTTCCCAATTACATTTTAATCAGGTTGGGCCACACTCCTGGGTGTTGCTAGACATGTGTTTGAGTCCTCTGTTCTACCACCACCTCCACCCTCTCAAAGAGAATAACTGGATACCAACATCACTGGTCCTCATACCTCCATTGTCCTCTCACCAGGAGTGCCTAGCCACTGGAAGTATTCCCCTGCCCTCTACCCTCACCCTGCCCCAATGTCCAGGATCATGTTCATCATTAACTCAGACTGATAGCATTTACTGGGGCAATAGAACCTACTTTACCTTGACAAGGTTCCTTTCTGTTTCCCAGCCCTCAGCTCATCTAATAAAGTTCCTTTACTACACCCAACTGACTGGCTGGGCTGGATTTGGGGACTTTCTCACTCAACCTAACCTCAGACCATACCAAAGGCTCAGAAAGGATGGGGATGTATGGACTATGCTAAGAAGCACCATTAAGGATTCATCCCTACAATGAGCATCCCCCAAAACCACATGTATCCACCAACCTCTGACCTTAAGAATTCCAAGATCACCCAGAACAGGGACTAAATGGCTTTCAGTTATATGACACAATATACCTGGTGGTAAGAAGTGCAGTAGATAAAGCACTGACCTAGAGTCAGAGAAAATGGTTCAAATCTAGCCTCAGACTGTGTAGTAATTGTGTGGCCCTGGATAAGTCACAACTTTTGTCTGTTTCAATTTCCTGATTAGTAAAATGGGGATGATAATAGCACCTACCTCCCAGGGTTGTTGTGAGGATAAAGTAAGATAACATTTATGAAGTGTTTTGTTAACCTTAAAGCACTACATAAATGCTAGGTATTGTTATTATCATCATTATCACTGGCAACATTTTTCTATTCTTCTTAAGTACCTCTTTTTTTCTTACTCTTGTCTTCTCTCCTTCCTCCTTCTCTTCCCTTTCTTTTTCCTCTTTATTTACTTCTCATACCCCTGCCCATGGAAATGTACCTACCTGTGGCACCCAAAATCACAGAATGTTAGATCTAGTCATAGGATCATAGTTTTAGAACTGCAAGGGTCCTGAGAAGTCATCTCTCTCATTTAACGGAAGAGGAAACTAAGGCCTAGGGATGTTAGGCAGTAAGCATTAGAGGTGGGATTTGAACCTAGGTCCTCTAGCTCCAAAGCCGGTGCTTTTAATCACATTAACTTTTTGGGCCAACTCCTTAATTTTGCCGGTGATTAGACGTGGTGTGCCATTAACACCAATTATTGGCAGATTCTGAACTAAGAACTTAAGTCTCTAGATTCCCAAACCAATGGTCTTTCTACCACATCGGACTGTCTCCCATTCATTAATCTTGCTGGTGGTCCTTGGGGCTAACGAACTTACTGATCCCTGCTCTGAAAGGTTCTCAAAGACTATGAGTACTCTCTGAAGAAGTTATAGATCTCAGAGAGATGAAGTGTCCCTCCTGAGAGAGACTGTCCTTGGCTGGACTTGAGAAGGAAGTATGATAACAGGAAGTGGAAAGGCCCACATAGTCTCTAGCGCTCCATATATATTCCTGGGGATGAAGTCGAATCTGCTGGCCTGGAAGAACTGGTTCTGATTCTCTCATCCCTCCTTCCTCACATGAGCCTGGAAGATGCTTGCAAACAGCTGCTACACTTGCCTAGGTCCTCAGCTCTCTCATCCCTACTCTCTTCTTCCAAGAACTTGGATCAGGTGTTTGAATAACCAGCAGCAGAGGGAGCAACCGTCCCCACCATGCTCTCTCCTCAACCCATTGGAGGGCAATATTTCCTGCTGACATTTCTAAAAAGAGAGTAGGTGTATGCTTGTGGGAAGAACAGAGACAGGATGGACTGGGATAGGATGATTCGTTTTGTCATGAGAGTAGGCAGAAAAACTCCATATGTCCAAGCGGCTCACATCTCTCTCCCTTTCCCTCCCCACTCCCCATGGTCTAGAATAGATCCTTGCTAAAGATGGTCTATTCTCTCATCTGAAGCCATGGAAGTGATTTTTCAGGGGAAAAACTCAATTAAGAGAGAAATGACCAAAGGCTTTGGGGGAGATCAGGGTCTAATTAAGACAAATCACTCAACTGACAGGAGAGAGCATATTCAGTAGTGGCCATACCGTAGAATCCAGGCCTTTTAGTCTGTCTAGTAAATCTGGGAGAAGCCAAGGATTGCTCCGACTTCTCTGCTGCCTCGGACTCTTGGCCATGACCTGCACTCCTTTTGACAAAATGCTCTTCCCCTTAATTTTGAAGCCCCTGTGTATTGCAAGGGAAATTTAATCCATATGTTTCTGATTCATTTATACTTAACTCATCAACATGTTGTTTCGTAAGAGCTGTTTCATGTCCAAGTTCCCTTTTGGTTTTCTTTCTTTTTTTCTCCAGCTCTTAAAATCTTGGGTTTTTTCTTCGAAACAGGAAATCATTCTGTGCCAAAAGTAAAGGAACTTGAGGCCCAAAGGTTCAAATTGGGTTCAAAGCTCCTGCACCCTAGAGATTCCCCCAATTGACTAAGAATTTGACACACTTTACCCTTCCTTTTGTTCCCAATCTACACTACAGCACTCTTTCCTGAACACAGCTGGACAGTGGTTCAGAAGAACCTTGGGGGGAAAGTTTATGCAATATTCTTTTAAGGTAAAGTCTTTTGCTCCCTCATAGGTCCATTCAGCTCAGAGATAAAGGAAACTGCAGGCTGCATGATGGAAAGGAACTGGTCCAGGAGTCCAGTTCTGCTTCATTAAAAAGAGTGTCTATACTCAATCCAAATTACTACAATCAGGTTCCACTGGAAATAACCCAAAGGTCCTTGCTCTATTTTGGGCTTTTTCTAAGATCTCTGGAACAGTAAGACTACTTGAAAGGTCTGGGCCAGATGCATGGAAAACAATGCACTAATCCAGATCCTACTTTTCTTTTCTCTACTCGCCTCCTAGCCATGCCACTATTTGTTCTTCTGCTTGGGAAACAAATAAAGCCTCTTTGCTGACTGATCGAAGAAAAGTATGGTCAAGTGGCAGAAAGTGAATAGTTTGGGTCCCTTAAATTGTATGAAAGGCCTTTACCTGCAGCAGATATATAGGTGTTTGGAAAATCTACATCCTTTACTTATTGATAAGAAACGTGTTTGTGCATCTAAAGGCACATTAATATGTCTGCATATATTTATATTTCCTTGTAAATATAATATAAAATATACAAATAAAATAATATAAATATAAATCCATGCACACACGCACACACACACACACACACACACACACACACACCAACTTAGATAATCTATATTCAGGGCATTTTTCCTGAGATCTGGGGAATATGGAACAATGTATCATGTCAAACATTGTTAAAATATATATTCATTTGTTTAACAAAAATCTTATACCTAGAGCTTTTTTAGTATGCAAAGTGTTTTCATATTATCTCATGTGATCCTAGGTGAACTAGTTTGTTATCTCCATTCTGCAGATGAAGAAATGGAGGTACAAAGAGGAGAAATAAGTTGCCCAAAGCCACATACATAGCTATTAAGTGGCACAGTTGAGACAAATTCTTTCTTCTAACTCTTACTTAGATGAGTGCTTTTTTACACCAAGCTGATTATTAATTTTTTAAGCATGCAACAAGGTCAGTAGAGCAGAAGGCCTGGCAGCCAACATAACAGAAACCATAGGTCAGAGCTATGAGGAAAGATGTTAACAAAAAGTAGATATAGGAGAAGGGAAGACAATGGAGAGTATACAAGTCACCCATGCCCAAGATGAACAAATGGGAGGCCCAGACTCTACCTTCTGTTCATAAGGTCAACTTCTTATAAGTGGAATGGAATTCATTTCAGTTCAACAGACATTTATGGGAAACTTCAGTTGTGTCAGACTTGCATTACACCAGAGGCTGTGTTGGTTTCCATTACACCAGAGGCTTCACCTTTATACATTCTTGCTTGAATAAAGCTATCTCTATGATAGTGGGGACTTGCTCCTTCTCCAAGGTCCTCTTGCTTGCTTGCTTGCTTATCACACTTTTCTAGACCTTCACAACTCCCAAAATCACTATCCACAGAAATCACACAGAACCCTTACTTTGTAACTTAGACTTAAAAATTAAAAGGGCTCTATCTTCTTCTCAATCCTCCCTGCCAATGATAGTTTACTTCTAGTCCCATACTGTAACAATAGGGCAACTCTATTTTTGCTACCTGGCAAAATATTAAGCGAGCTTAGCCCAGGGCCTAAAGTACTACATCCTCTTCTTCACCTCTGCCAGTGGTCTGTTTCAAGACCCAACAATGGTCCCTTAACCTCTCCATATCTTCTAATTCCTAGCTCTGAAATAGCTGTATCTCAGTCCTGGTTCACAGGAAGTTTGCTAGAAATAAACTAAAATGAAATTACAAAGCACTTGGCCGACATGTTTTATCTGAATGTTAACTGTCCACATTGATAGTGATTAAAAAAAAAGTCTGTTCCCCAAAGACAGAATGAACCTTAAGGAGTCAAGAAAAACAGTTGTGTGTGGATATGGGACAGTTGGTCCTCCCAATCTAGTGAAGTTCATCATTCACAATCTGAAAAGGGAGACCCCAAGGAAATACTGACTCAGCTGAGTCTGGATGGGATAAGAAGCAAATCCAGCCTGACTCTCTGGAAATCCTGCTGCTAGCAGAATTAGGGAAACTTTCCAAACTGCTCCCCCGAGGTGACCCTATGTCTGGGTCACATGTTTTCTTCATTTTGCTCCCACTCATTCTCTCTTGCTAAGGACAGTGTCCCAGAAACTGGTTCCTGGTTTCCCTGGAGTTTCATCTGTTCCTGCTGTTTCTTCACCTCATGGAGTCAAAGCCACCTCTCCAACTTTCATAGATAGGTGGGGGGGGGGGAACAAAGCAATAGCTGCAGGAGGAACTTCGCAGTTCTCCTGAAATAATGAGGAGCCCCTCTTGCTGAGACCAAGGGAACAGGAAGAGACATAGGTTGAAAGGGGCTCAATGTTATTATTCATGAGTAATTTTTAAACAAAAAGTTTGAAAGGTATTGATGGTAAGTCTAGTTGAGACAGCTAAGTGGCATAGTGAGTGGCTATGGAGTCAGAAAGGACTGAACTTCCTGGACTTTGGGTCAGGAAGATGGGATTGAAATCCTACCTCAAATACCATCACTAACACCACACCTGAAGACCACATACTCACTGGCACTACTGGTGACTTCCAACAGTCAGTCAATGATTCTGCCACACAGATGGCTTTTATTCACTTTGTCTTTCTTCACATCTGATTTCTTTGGCATAGAGAATTGCTGGTAAGGTGATTCTCTCTATCTATGCAGATTGGCAGCACTCTATTTTATATGTAGATAGATAGATGGATAGCGATATATCTGTATGTATAGATATATAGATAGCTATAGACATATCTATACATACAGCTGTATGTGATTATATTGATATTATATAGAATTATTTTATATAACATATAATATTTAACATAATTTAATTAATGTTTATATTATGTGTGTCTACACACACATACACACACTCACACACACACGTGCTTAAGGCTAAGTAATTCTCCCAGAGTCATAAAGTCAGTGTGTGTCAAAGGCAAGACTTGAACCCGGGTCTTCTCAACACTGACACCAAATCTCTTAGCCATTATGCCTTGCTGCCCTGTTATCCAGCAGAGAAATGACTAACCATATTGTCCATTAAGATAACAATACATTATGATTACTGGCTGCACAGAAAGTATGGAAAAACATGCAGAGGAAGACTTACTCTAAGTGTTCAGGGAGCACAGCAGGAGGGAGGACAGAATGATAAGCATATACTAATAACCCCTATCCCCCATGGCAGAAAGATAATTAAGGTCAATAATATAAAATATTATCAGGTCCTTAGATACATAATAATGTTATCATAAAGCATTTTATTACCTAGTTTAGTAGACAAATATTTCAACATCATGTTTTATAAACACAACCAGTTTGGCACACTGAATTGAATGCTGGGTTTGGAAATTAGGAAGACCTGAATTTAAATCCTTCCTCTGACAGTTACTAGATATATGACCTTGGACAAGTTACTTGACTTCTGTTTGCCTCAGTTTCTTCATCTCTAAAATGGGAGTCATAATAGCACCTGCTTCCCAAGGTTATTGTAAAGATCAAATGGAGACCATCCAGAGAAAGAACTATGAAGTCTGAATGCAGATCAAAGCATACTATTTTTTTCCTTTTTTTCTTTTTGTTGTTCTTTCTTCTGGTTTTTCCCCTTGGTTCTAATTCTTCTTTACAACTTGACTAATGTGGAAATATGTTTAATATGATTGTACATGTATGACCTACATCAAATTGCTTGCAGTCTTGGAAAGGGAGGAGGGAAGGGAGGGAGGGAGGGAGGGGGAGAAAATTTCAAACTCAAAAGCTTATAGAAGTGAATGTTGAAAACTAAAAACAAATAAGTAAAATTTAAATAAATAAAACAAACAAAATTAAATGAAGATAACATTTGTAAAGCACTTAGCACACTGTCTGGCACATAGTAGATGCTATATGAATGTTAGCTATGACTATTATTGCTGTGATGATGATGATGATGATGATGAAGTACATTAAACTCATAAATGGAGTAGGAACCCTTTGCTGATATAGAAAGTGCCTAGATGACTTTCTTACTGAACTGACACTCAAACATGAGAATTCTCCACTTCTGTATGATGGCCAGTTAGTGTCCTGAAGTTACCTCAGTTGTCAAGATGAAAACTGGTTTTACTTTGATTTCCCTCAGCCTCCATATTTGTTTTCTCTCTTCTTCCTGAGCTGCACACGTTAATTTTTTTTCCAGATAGATTTATGAAATGCTTCCACTAAAAGGGATGATTTGTAACAATGATGTCAGCAAATTATTTGTTTTACCAGAAAGCAGAATATGTACTTTGCTTTTCTGAGTCTACCATTATGGCTTCATCCCACTACAACGTTGAGCCTTTCTTACTAAACTATTTTTAGCTGTGGACTTATAGTACAGGATTATTCCATTTCACAGCCCACATTCAAGTGTTCTGGCATATAATAACAACAACCACTGTTTACTGGTATAAGAACAATAATAGCTGACATTTACATAGCACATTCAGATACAGTCTCACTTGATCTTTACAACAATATTGTGAGATAAGTGCTATTATATTTTTCTTCTTCTTATCAGTAAACTGAGGCAGAGAATAGTTAAATGACACACCTGGGGTCGTACAGCTCATACGTGTCAGAGGCAGCATGCAAAACCAGGTCTTCTGACTCCATATCCAGTACTTTTCCATTTTTTCATGTTGCCTTACTAAACTAAGACGATGTGAGTGTCTCCTCAAATTATATGTTCAACCATATTACTAGCTAGCACTCTACACAACTTTTCTTCAGTTTCCTCCATGTAAAAAATGGGGATAATAATAGCACTTACCTAAGAAAGTTATCGTAAGGATCAAATGAGATAATATTTGTAAGGCTCCTTGCAGTGTCTGATACATAGTAGGTGCCTTATAAATGCTTATTATCTTCTCCCTTCATTATATCAATTTTCCTTTATTATTCATCTGCAATAATTTGGGGTGGTCATCACCCTATCCTCAATTGACAAAATCAATTTTTCAGGCTGATAAGACTACCTGCCATCTTTCCACTCCATTAGACACAGATTTATCTGCACATTAGTATCATCAACAATAAAAACATCACCGTTACAAGTAGTATTTACAAAATGTGCAGTGTTTGCAGAGAGCTATTCTGTGTGGTGGATAACACCCACATACACACACACGCACACACACACTCACACACACACACACCCCAAGAGGAAAGTAAGTCCCTGGCAAACCACTACATGGATCATTTATGTTATTCCTCATCTGCACACAAAACTAATGGGTTCTATCACATCTGGGGTTTCGGTCAATTTCCAAACAAGGTCTAGATGAGTAGAAGGTCATGTCTGTGTATATCTCATACTTTTAGTGGCACTAAAACAAAATGTTCTCCAATTCTGTAAGATGTCCAACTTATATAATGAAACTGCCCAAGGTGGGGTTGAATCCAAAGCTTGGTCCAGGGAAAATTCTACCATGAGTGACTGAGTTCTGAGATATCACCAAGCCTAGACATAAGGACAGGAAGCTCACTGTAGGAATCTCAAGAGGTAGTTAGACTGTTTCTCAGCTACTTGACAGCAGGTTTGGATTACTGCCCAATGCCCTCATGGAACAATAGTGTGGGATTAAAGTGTGGTAGCCCCTATACTGCACCCAGACATTTAGCAGGGAGCCAATACTGAAACCCCTAGAGCAACAAAGATAAATGTTCTTTCACATTTATCTCTGATCCTTTGGGAGTTTCAGTGCTTTCCCTTAGGAAAATCCTTCAGTAGCTCCTATAAAAGTCATTACTGTGAATTCTTACCAGGGTTATTTATCCTTTTAGCAGCAGATATGACAGCAAATCCCTCTCCAGTCATTTCTGGGCTCTGCCACTCCAGACAGATAAACAGGCACTTAACTATCAACTTGTGAACAACTTCAAGGATTATTTTTATGATTATCATTTTCCTCCTCTCTCTTCCTATCCCTCCTGAAGAGGAAGGATGGAAGGGAGGAAGGAAAGAAGGAAGGGAGGGAGGGAGGAAGGAAGAAAAAAGGGAGGGAAGGAAGAAGGAAGGAGGAAGGAAGGGAGGAAAGAAGGGAGAAAGAAAGGGAGAAAGAAAGGAAAGAGAGAAATAAAGAAGAGAGAGAAAAGAAGAAGATATTACCATCTCAGGCTAGGTAACAATAAAGCATAGACTAGGCATCTCTTTCCTTGTTCCCACCCCCAGACTCTCTAAAGTAAGGGTTTTACTTCTGGGCCAGTGGTAATGGCTTAGGGTTATATAGTGTCAAGATCACCAGATTCAGTCAACAAGAATTAGTTTCAATTGGCAAGGTCATGGTTGGGTAGAAAGTAAAGAAGTCTACTCTGGAGATAGAAAATCTGAGGGAGCATCCTGGGATTTTACAGAGCAGCGTCAAGACCCAGGCTCCAAGAGTTCAGGGAGGAGAGCTTTCTGAAGTAGCCAAGAGAGGCCTCTGGCAATACTGGTTCTGACAGTTTCCCAGGGGCTTCTGCTGCCTTTGATCTTGGACAGCTCAGGCCTAGCATTACCTATCTATTCTTGGTCATACCCACTGCATACAAAAGGCACTTATAAATCTCTGATTAGCCTTTTTCCCTGTCAGCATTTCTTGGCAAAAACATCTACTATGGATTGATTAGGAAGCCTAGAGGAGGATCAAAATAGCCTGAAGTCTAGGGAGCTGGTTTCCTGGTTTCTATCTTATGACTGTTGTTATCCTGAATGCCAGGGATTCTTAGTCTTTTCTTTTTATATCATGGACCTTTACCAATCTTTATGGTAAAGCCTATGTCTCAAAATAATGTTTTCAATTTCATAAAATGAAATACATAGGATCACAAAGTTAACCAATTATATTGAAATATAGTTATAAAATGTATTTTTTAAAAGTTTACAGTTAAGTTCTCAGGCTAAAAGTTCTCAGATTAAGAATCCCTGCCCAAAGGGTTGGTCAGAGGCTCTAGCCATAAAATCCTGAAATAAGAATCTTCAACATCTCCAAAGCCTTGGCCATTTAGAAATCCGGCCTGCAAAGATATCAGCCTACTTTATGATGCAACAACTAGAAACAGAAACCCATTCTGCATTGGTAAAGCTAGGGGAAAATCTGGTGCTAGGCAAAATTCAAAAGTAGATGAAGTCTGCTTTTCTATACAACTCCCTTCCAGAAACTCTCTGCCTAATTCAGTGACATGAATTCAATTCAATTTATTCTTTTATCTCATTTGATCCTCATTAACAACCCTGTGAGGTAGGTAATGTTATATCCCCAATCGACAGTTGAGGAAACTGAGTCAAACTGAAGTTAAGTGATTTATCCAGTATCACGTAGCTAGTGAGTGTCTGAGGCTGGATCTAAAATCAGGTCCTCCTGAACCCAGGTCCAGCCATCTATCCACTATACCACTTAGGTGGCACAGTGGTGCCTACGCACCTAATTCATTTTAAAAAAAAAAATTTAATTTTGGAGGCAATGGGGGTTAAGTGACTTGCCCAGGTTCACACAGCTAGCTAGGAAGTGTCTGAGGCTAGATTTGAATTCAGGTCCTCCTGACTCCAGGGCCGGTGCTCTACCCACTGTGCCACCTAGCTGCCCCCCTCAATTCAATTTA
Source organism: Vombatus ursinus (assembly GCF_900497805.2). Taxonomy (NCBI): domain Eukaryota; kingdom Metazoa; phylum Chordata; class Mammalia; order Diprotodontia; family Vombatidae; genus Vombatus; species Vombatus ursinus. Next base: position 31,223,531 of record NW_020948983.1, on the reverse strand, counting down.
ACAATTGCCATCTACTATTGGGCTAGCAATGTGCTAGGCATTGCTTTCAAGGAGGTTATGTTTTACTATAACATGTGCAAAGATATCTAGATACAAAATACATAGAAAATACATTTGAAGCATTGGCAAGGCAGGAGGAAAATACTCCTAACAAATGGGGGAGATATGAAAATTCTTTCAGGTTTCCAACCTGATAATACTATTTTTACCCACCCCACCCCAACCCCCCAAAAAAGGATCTGATCTTACTAAAGTTTATCCAGGTGTTCATATTGACAGTGTGACAATAAGAGCATTGAACGGCAATAATCACACATTTATGTTATACTTTAAAATGTACAAAGTTACGAGGAGAACGTTGTACACAGTAACAGCCATGTTGTGTGATGACTAAGACTTAGCCCTTCTCAGCAATGCAAGGATCTAATACATCTCCAAAGGCCTCGTGATGGAAAATGCTATCCACATCCTAAGAAAGAACTATGGAATTTGAATGCAGATTGAAGCATACTATTTGCCATTTTTTTTTCTTCTGTTGTGTTTTGTTTCCTCTTTCTGGTTGTTCCTCCTGTTGGTTCTAACTCTTCCTTACAACATCACTGATGTGAAAATATGGTTAACAGGAATGTATATGTATAGCCTATATCAGATTGTTTGCTGTCTTGGGGAAGGAGGATGGGAAGGATGGGTAGAAAAATTTAAAACTCAAAAGCTTATGGAAGTGATTGTTGACAAATCAAAATAAATTAATAAAAAATGTACAAAGTTATTTTCTCTATAAGGTAGACAGTATATGTTTTATCATTCCTTCTTAATAGATGAGGAAAGGCAGCTTGTGTGACTAGCCTGGGCTTCCATTTAAACAATATTGATCTCCTTGTTCACCTGTCATGCTAAAGTATGACACATGGTATCAAAGCCGGTTTTTGAATCCAGGCCTTGGTTCTAAGACCAGTTCTCTTTCCTTTATACTACACTTCCTACCTAAGTCAATGTGTTGCCTTTCCCAGAAGCATTTGCCGCATCATCATTATCATCATCACCATCATCATCATTGTCATCATAATCATCATCATCCCCTTTTGTTGTTGTCGTACCACTGTTTCAGTTGTGTCTAACTCTTTGTGACCTTGTTTGGGGTTTTCTTCGCAAAGCTATTGAGTGGTTTGCTGTTTCCTTATCCAGCTCATTTGAGGAAACTGAAGCAAACAGGGTAAAGTGACTTTGCCCACTAAGTACATGAGGTTGTATTTGACCTCAGGTCTTCCTGACTCCAGGCACTGCTCAAGCCCTATCAAGCCCCAGCAAAGAGCTTTGCATATTATGTCATCTGATCCTCACAGAAGTCATGTGAGTAGGTGCTATTAATATCATTATCTTTTGACAAATAAGGCAACTGAGGATGAAGGAGTTTAACTGACTTGCCCAGGGTCACACAGCTAGTAAATGTCAGATTATGATTTAAATTCAGCTCTTCCTAAGCCCAAGTGCAACACTATCCTCCATGCCATCTGACATCTCCAATTATGAAATAAAAAGCTTCATCCCCAATTTATAAAGCATCAATTACCAGCAAAAAGGCAGAGCAGGCTTTGGGGAGAGGAGCAACAGGGACCATAAAATAACACTATACAGAGGGATTAAGCTGCCTATCCTACCTATAGGTAAGGGCCAGTATTTCTACAGGGAACAGTTTGGTAGATAAACAATTATCAACCTCAGGTGGCTGAGTCATATTCTAACATGACAGGAAAACAGGGAGGGGAAAGAGCAATCTGTTGAATAAGGACAATATGCTTAATGAATGTTCTTGGAATTCAACTGAATTCAATAGAAACAAAGCAATAAAACATAGGATCAAACAAATACAGGAAATAATGGAAGCCTACATTTCAAATAAAAAGAGGTCTGACCTAAGAGTGTTTACTCTGGGCTAGAAGACAGGGTTCTTATTGCTGGCTAAATACTGACAGAGAATAAAATGACTGAATTTTACAGTGGAAAAAAATAATAAAATGGAAAGAACACTGGGTTTACAGTCCAAAAACTTGGATTTGAATCCTAGCTCTACAGAGACACAGAATGTTCAGGCCCTTTCTGTGTGTCACTTATGACATTCGATGTGACACAACCTCTTTAGGCCTCAGTTTCATCTGTAAGATAAAATGCTTGCACTAATTGAATGCCTATTAGTAATAATAACTCATTTACATCATGAGTTGTCACATTAAGGTATGCACAGCACTTTCTTCAAAATAACACTATGAGATAGGGGGTACGAATGTTATGATCCTTCTTTAACAGATGAAGACCCCAGACCTCTACCTACTTAAAAGGACATAATTCCTAGACAGAAAATTATGGAATAACAGACTTTTAGGTAATAATAATAATATATTTATATTTATAGAGTGCTTAGTGTGTACTGGGCACTGTGATAAGTACTTTACAATTATTATCCAGTTTAAGACTCACAAGAACCCTGGGAGGGTAGGTATTATTATTCCCATTTTACAGATTAGTAGATGAGGCAAACAGAGGTTAAGTATCTTGCCCAAGGTCACACAGCTAAGTATCTGAGGCTGCATTTGAACTTGAGTCTTCTTGAGTCCAGGCCCAGACCTCTAGTGGCTAAACCACATAGCAAGGGACTTCCTGGGCAACCATATCCAATCTACACTAGAATCAAAATCCCAGGGGCTAAAAGGTATCAAGCAAGTGGTTCTCCCAGCCCTTTCTTCAAGATTGGGAGAACCCACTGCTTCCTAAGAAAGTCCATGTCTTTTTGCATAGCTCTAATTTTTACATATTTTTTCCACTTTCATCATGCCTCAGTCTACCTCTTTTGAATTTCCACCAATTGTTCTTAGTTCCATCCTCTGGGATCAAGCAGAACAAATCCAATTAATCCCTCTTCTGAATGACAGCCTTCAAAATATTTCAAGATAGCCATCTTGCTCCACCTTAGGTCTTCTCTTCCCCAGGTGAAACAACTTCAACTCCTTCAAAGGATTCTGATACGGCATTTTCCCAACCCAAGTTCCCTTCCTCTGTCTATTCTCCAGCTTATCAATGTCCTTCCTCAAAGTATAGCACCCAGATCTGAATAAAAAAACTCCATACATGATCTGAACATGGCAGAGAATGGCAGGATTAAAACATCCCCATTCCTGAACATCATGTCTTTCATATAATATTTCAGTTGACAAGAAAATATATTTATAATTTATATTCATAATATCAATATTTATAATCTTATTTATGTCAATAACTATATTGCACATATCATTATATAATAACATTAACATAATTTGTCTTATTAATATTTATAATTTATATTTACATTTCTAATATTTCATTTCTCCTAGCTATATATTTTAAATACAAATAATTAGGAGCAGACATAATTTCACTTTGAAAAAAAGTTTTCATCCGGCTATCTCTATTTTCTTATAGATAAAAATAACACATTGCATCATTTGACACAGTTTTGTCCTTCAAGGTATTCTTAAATTCTAGTCCTTCTAGTGTGAATGCAACTTACAGTTTTCTTAGGATTTTTTGGCTGCCATATCACCCTATTGATTCATATTTAGCTTGTTGTCAACTAAAATCCAGATATCTTTTATGGATTAACTACTGTACAGCCACGCTTCTACCATCTTAGACTTATGAAGCTGACTTTTTAAATCTAAGTTTACAATTTTACATAAAATATGTCCTGATTGAATTTCTTCTTATCAGATCCAGCCAACATTTTAACTTGTTGGAGACGATTTTGGATCCTGACTACGTCATCCTCTATCATCTAGCTTTGTGTCATTTGAAATCTGATAACCATTTCATCTATAACTTTATCCAAAACATTGATTAAAAAGTATTCAACTTCCCAGGTTCAAGCAGAGATCCTTAGACCACCCTACTTGGGACCACTCTCCAAGTTGGCATTGAGGTATTAAAGACTACTCTTTAGGTCTGGACATTCAACTAGTCCTCAAATTTACCTCCTTGTTCTATTGTCCAGCCACACATCTCTCCACCTTGTCCATGACAATCTACAATGTTTTGCTGAAATCTTGGCAAAAGACAATGCATATATAATATATATACACACATGTATGCATATGTATGGATATATAACATTACATATAGAAACAAGTCTGTGTATATAAAAACATGTCTATATATAAACATGTCTTTATGCATATATTCATATGTATGTCTGTACACATACTCATAAACATATGTCTGTGTGTATATGTATACAGGGAGATACTTATGTTTATATATGTATAGATATAAATGCAAAAACACACATATGTGTATATGTACATATATGTATGTATGTATGTATATACATACATACATGTGTGTGTATATACATACATACATACATACATATATATGGCATTCCCCTGATCTATCAGTCTAGTAAGTCTATTTTTTTTAACTGGGTTAATCTGGTATGCCTTCTTGATAAATCTATGCTGGATCTTTGTCATTACTGTTTCCTTTTATAGACATTTACTAACCACCCTTTTTATAGTACATCCAAGAATTTTGCCAGGAACAGATGTCAAGCTCATTGGCCTGTAGTTTGCATTCTCCACTCTTTTTTTTTGGGGGGGGGGGCAGGGGAAGGGATAAGGAGAATATCAGTCTTCCTCCACTCCTCTGGTACTTCTCCCATTTCTCCACAGTCTTTCCAAGATCACTGGCAGTAGCTTTGATATCATTTTTCCCATTCTTTCAAGAGCCTAAGATTAGTTTATCTGGGCCTGGCTCTAATCACCTCTAGAATCAAATAGAAACACTTTTATTTAGTTTTGAAGACCCCATTACAACATTACCCCCAACCTACCTTTCCAGCCTCATTGTACATTAGCCGCCCTCTTGAACTCTGCAATCCAGCCAAACCGGGCTCCTCTCTGTTCCTCACTTGTAACACTCTATCTCCTGCCCCGTTGTCTTCGTATTGACTGTCTGCCAAACCTGATACATGCTCTCACTTCACCTCTACTTCATAGAATCTCTCTCTCCCTTTAAGATTCAGCTCAAGAACTACCTGCTATAGGAAGTCTTTCCTGATCCCAACTGTACTTATTCTTTTTTAATATCTTTCTGCTACATATACTTATATACAACTCTGTGGCCTCTCCTATTAGTATGTAGACTCCTTGTGAGTAGAAATTACTTCAGGTATTGTATCAGTAGCCCCTACACCAAGCACAATGCTTGGCACATAGTAGGTACTTAATAAATGCTTGTTAATTTATTCATTGAGCAACAACTAATCAATAGGTACTTTCTTATCTCCTTGTTTATCTTGAGTATCAATTCCTTATTAACTATTTTTCTTCTTTGCAGTCCAAAGATCATTCTCCACGGCAGAGAAAACAGGCAAAGTAAGAAATTAGTCTCTCCTCCTTCATACATTATCACTGTGCCATCCAGCCCAAGCAGCTGTCTTATTCCTTCTTCTATTCCCTTTTCTCCAATATAGATTCTTCCCTTTTCCCCCAATAAAGATAAGGTATACAACTTTGGAAAAGGCACTAAATAATCACTATTACTACTATTGGCATCAATAAAAACTCAACTGCAGCTGGGATCTTAGAAAGGAAAAAAAAATCTTTCCATTTCAGCTTTGAAGCAGATAACTCCTAGCATGCTGGGAGGAAGAATGATATCATGTCTAAAGAGCACTTTGCCCTCCTGGGACAAAGAGTGATGCATAGACAGTGAGCCCTCTTCTCTTTTATACATGAGTAGTTAGGTGCTCAGAAAAGTGCATTATCCTTTTCAGGTCTGTGAGAGGACCATTTAGTGCCCTACAGCAATAACTTATTGAGTAATACTTCAGGGAACTCAAAAAGTTAATATATACACCTCCCTAAGCACTTAATTTGCTCTTAGGGAATAACAGAAACTGAGGAGAATAGGACTCAATGTTTTCTGTCATTGTAAATTATTATTGTTTCTGCTGCTCAGATTAATCTTATCATAACTCATTAAAACAATATGGGCACTCATTATAGCTGTTGTTCAGTTGTTCAGTCATGTTCTCGTCTTTGTGACCCCATGGACCTGACTGTTCATGGGGTTTTCTTGGCAAGGATACTAGAATGGTTTGCCATTTCCTCCTCCAGTAGATTAAGACAAACAGAAGTTAAGTGACACGCCCAGGGTCACATAGTTAGTAAGTGTCTGAGGCTGGATTTGAACTCATGCCTTTCCAACTCCAGGCCCAGCACTCTATCCACTGAGCCACCTAGCTGCCTCATTATAATAGGATTCCACTATTATCTCTGGGCTGTTGGGTTGCTTTGTTTCTTTATTTGTCTTGGGGGCAGAAAGGAGCAGGAAGCAAATGCATAATTTCATCATCATAAGGAACTCTTGGTGTAAAAACTCCTTCCACCAAAGCAGATCAATAGCTTGTCACCTACTTATGGTCTTAGAGAGTTGCCTAAGGCACTGAGAGGTTAAAAGATTTGTCACACAGCTAGTATTATTAAAGGTGAGACTTGTACCCATGTCTTCCTAATTGCAAGACTGACCCTCTCTACACAATGTCACGTTGCTTCTATTGCTAGTAGAATGGCTCCCAAGTTAAAGTGATGTACCTTCAGTCTTAGTTACTTGTCCATTGTTTCATTGTGTTTAAGGTTTTCTGAATATGGCCAAAAAAGATAGAGGGTATCCTGGGCCTATTTTAGTAAACTAATTGGCAACATCCAGTGGCCACAATTTACTTCCTCAGTCTTTGGACCCAAGACATTTCATGAGGGGATGACAAGAATATTTTTGTACTATCTGGGTGGTTGGTTAGTTCTATGTTAATGCCAAGTTTCTGGTGCTTTGGTGAAGTGCATGTATATACCACAGGAGCTAAGTTGAACAGTTTTCAACTCTCCTTCTCACCTAGAAGCCCATATGGCTCCAGCTAAACCATTAGGGGAGGACAACCTGAAGGTACAGGTCCAGAAGGCCTGCCCCAATTCAATCCACTCATAATTGTTAATACTAATTAATTGGTAATTAGTAAATTGGTAATACTAATTAATAGCCACTTATACAGCATTCTATGGTTTTAAAATGCTTTTCCAAAATTATCTCATTTGATACTCAAAACAACCCTGGGAGGGAAGAATAAGAAACAACATCCTCATTTTACAAATTTAGGAAACAAGACTCTGAAAGGTCAGGCATCTTATTCAAGGTCACACAGTTGGTTAGTGACAGGGCCAAAACTTGAACCCAGAATTTCTGACTAATTAGTCCTTTCCACAGATCACTGGCAACAGAACTATGCCCATTCTCAGTACTCACTACCTATAGGACTATCAGTACCTACTATTCTTGTGTATTCTCTTCTTTCTATTGCTACTACTAGTAGTAATACTACTTACTACTACAACTGCCACTGCTGCTGCTACTACTAGTATTAATAACAATGTTAATAATTAATAGCATTAATAATAGTAACAATAATAACAATAACAACAACTGTCTTACATTTATGGGATCCTACAGTTTACAAAAGACCTTTATATTCATTGCCATCAAAAACAAATACAACATACTTCCTTCTTCTTGATGTGGAAGTGATATACTGAGTGGAGAATGCTACATACTCTGTCACAGAGCAAGGGTCTATGTTTTGGATAGTTTTCCTTAACTTTGTGTGTGTGCGTTTTTTTTAAAAGAAAGGGTTTTATGTGGAGGGGGAATAATGAGAAAAGATTGTGCTGTAAAAGCAAAATGCATTTGTTGGATTTTAATAAGCATTCGTGATGTAAATGCATGAAGCTTCTGAATAATCTACAAGCCTTTGGTCTCTTTCATTTCTCAGCTCTCAATTACATTTTCCAAATTTTTTTTTTAAATTATACTCCCCTGGAACCATAATTGCATTTAAGTCACTTAATATAAAGGTTTGTGTTGCTTTAAAAAAAAAATACAACAGCTCCTAAAGGAAATTTTCAAGAAGTCCTTCAAGAAGCAATAATAGTTCTTTTTTATGTAGTAGTTTAAGATTTGCAAGTCATTTTACACATATCATTTTAGTTTATCTTCACCAAATTATATAAAGTAAGATTTCTTACTTAAGGTCTATAATCCCTATTTTACAGATGAGGAAACTGAGGTTCAAGGAGATTATATGACTTGCCCAAGGTCACCCAACTAGTGAGAACCAAAACTAAAAATGAAAAACAGGTCTTCTGACCCTAAGACTGACAGTATTTCCATTATACCTCCAGGTACTTGTTAATAAATTCATGAAACAAACAACACAATTCTCTTTAGCACTGTTTTTTTTTGCCACACCTTTTAATGAAGTTTCAAGAAAAACAATAAGAATACAATATATAAGAAGGTTTATATTTATTAAATCTTCCTTCTCCCCAAGTTCAGTATTTCTAGGAAGCTAGTGGAGTTTTTAGAGATAATATCTTGCCAGGCCATTCACAGGCCTTCAGCAAGCCTAGCATACAAGTCATTGGTACATTTGGATAAAGGCAGTTAATATTGGAATGAAAAAATGATCCCATTCTGGGATGGCCATGGGGGTGCAGCTTAGTCTAATTTCCCCAAGAACCTTCACGACTTAAATTTCCACATCAGCCTCAAAACCACTCTTGGCTCCTGGGGTTCCTCTGGATCAAGGCTACACTGCACCCACCTGGCAGGTTGCACAGCTCCATTACAGGCTAAAGTTGACACCAGCAAGGTGGCTGTGGGCCTGGAGTCAGGAAGACCTGATTTCAAATCCAGCCTCAGACATTTACTAGCTGTGTGACCCTAGGCAAATCACTTAACCTCTGTTTGCCTTAATCTACGGAGAAGGAAATGGCAAACCACTCCAGTATTTTTGCCAAGAAAACCCCGTGAATGGTACTGATGTGCTATGGTTCACAGGATCACAAAGAGTCAGATACAACTGAAAGACTAAACAAAAAACAAAACTGAACTTTTAAGACCAAATTGTGAAAAGTACCAAAACAGGGGTAGCTAGGTGGCACAGTGGATAGAGCACCTGCCCTGAAGTCAGGAGGACCTGAGTTCAAATCTGACCTCAGACCAAACACTAGCTGTGTGACCCTGGACTAGTCACTTAACTCCAATTGCCTAAAAAATAAATAAATAAATAAAAAAGTATCAGAACAACTTGTATTAGATAAAGGGAAGAAATGCGTGGAAGGTCTTCTCCCCTGCAACTAAGGAATTTGTTAGATAGCATTCTGGGAGTTGCTAGATTGCTATTATGAAAAACCTTACAAAGAAAGATCCCACGGTAGCATAGACCAGATGAAATGCAAAGAAAGATGATTTTACCTGAATTCCTCCTAGGGCAAAATAATTAGATTGAGAATATAATAATGATAATTTAAAATAATAATAATATAAATTATAGGTTGCTAACATTTTAGACCTATTTGCCAGCCTAAACCATATGTTGTCCCAATTTCTGTGAATTTGTGTTCAGTTATTTTTCAGTCACGTCTGATTCTTTGTGACCTCATTCAGTTTTTTCTTGGCAAAGATACTGGAGTGGTTTGCCATTTTTCTCTCCAGTTCATTTTACAGATAAGGAAACTGAGGCAAGCAGGGTTAAGGGACTTGCTCAGGGTCACACAGCTAGTAAGTGGCTGAGGCTGGATATGAATTCAGGAAGATAAGTCTTCCTGACTCCAGGCCTGGTACTCTATTCACTGAGCTACCTGGTTGCCCCAAAGTTCAGTTTTAGAACTGACAGTGTCAACTTTGGCCTGTAATGGAGCTGTGCAACCTGCCAGGTGGGTGCCACTTAGCCACTCATGAATTTATGTAAACTCCACACACACACACAAAAAAAGACTCTTTGACAAAGGAAAACAAGAGTAAATGTGATATCCCAAAAATCTTAGTGCAGTTTTAAGCTATCTAAGCTGAAAACTGCACTAAGATTTTTGGGACATCCTGTATAGTTCCAGCCACAAGTCACTGAACAGCACTAAGGAAAGCACAATTGAGTAGAGAGTGAGTGGAATTGTAGACAATAAGATGCATTTGGGGTTCATAAAGAGCACATCACATCAAATCCCTGGAGTGATGGCTTTTCCTGATTGAAACACAAAATTGGTGGCTAAAGGGACTGTAAGGCAAGATGATGGATCTGGATTTCAGAGGACACTTGACATGAAACCTCTCAAAAATCTTCCTTGAAAAATTAATTCAAATTGGCTAGGATATGCATGCTGTCACACCCTAATATTAACAATAATCATAAATTTTATTTATTCAATGCTTATCTTGCCAGGCCATTCACAGGGCTTCAGCAAGCCTAGCACACGAACCATTAGTGCACTTGGCTGAAGACAGCTAACGCTGGGGCAGGATGGAAAACTCGCTGGGAGATGGTAAACAATCAGGTTTATGATAAAATACAATTTCTCCCATTGAGGGGAGGGCTCTGGCTGAGAGAGGAGACAAGAAAGAGGTTGGACCAAGGCCTAGAATTAGGGAACATCTTTATTAACAATCTGGAAGAAAAGGGTAAACAGAACATTAATTCGGGAGGGATCTCAATCTGCAAAGGTCAAAGGTGAGGGTAGAATAAACAGCATACAGAGACTGAAAGCAAAGTGGTGAAAGGAGAGGATGCAGGGTAAAGGAACAAGAGAGCAGGAATAATGTGGAAGACATAAGACAAAGAAAAAAATGGATGTGAGAACTCCTAGACGGACAGCGACAGGGCGAGGAGGACAGAGCAGACATCTAGGAGACTAATAAAACAAGACAGAGGCTTAACGGCCCTTGGGGAGCCCTGTGTTTCCACAGTGACTCCATGTGGCTCTTCTGAGGTGACATCAGGGGCCGTGCTGTGTACCTTGTTAGCAGAAAGTTGACTGCAAATTGGAGGGGATTCTCCAAAGCAGAAGCAGCAATCGAGCCGTGAAGCATGACTGATTTTGGAAGGGGAAGGAAATAAATAGCCCAGTTGAGCTAAACAAAAGAAGGCAGTTCAGAGGGGCCAGAGAGCATGTGATGGGGAAGCTGCAACCAGAGGGCACAGACATGCAAGCAGTGCTATTGGCCACAAGAGGCAAAGTGGAACTAGGATCTGATCGGTCAGGACCCAAGTTCAAAACCTGATGTCTTTTGTATGTGGCATCCTAATTTTGTTTGCACATTACATACTATATCATAGATTTAGCTATTTTCTACATAGCTTCAGAAGTGCTTGGGAATTTATGAGGGGAAAAAAGGAGCCTGGAAAATAAACATGTGCCATTGATCCTTGTATAGTGTAAAGAAATTGTGGTAGGAATCTAGGGTCTGGAAACAGCTCTGCTCCTAACTAGCTGTGTGACCTGGGAAAGTGATTTAACTTCTCTGAGACTCAGCTTCCTCAACTGGAAAATTGGGGGAGTTGTATAAGATAAGCTCAGAAGTCCTTCCAGTTTTAAAATTCCATGATTCTCTCATAATAGCTAACTAATTTTTAAAAAAGAGGCAATATTGAATACTGAATAGAGGTCAAGTCTTGGGGTCAGGGTTCAAGTTTGATTTCTGACTCCTACTAATGATATGACCACTAGCAAGTCACAACCTCTCAATGCCCCCCAGAAACTCTTTAAGATTATAACTTACAGATGAATTACTGATGCACTGTATGTTCCAGCCAAAGTGATCTATTTACTGTTCTCCATATACAACATTCAGTCTCCCACTTCTATACTTTTGCATGGGCTGTTCCCCATAACTATAAAATTCTCTCTCCTCACTTCTATCTCTAGCTCACCTCAAGGCTTAGTTAAGGTGCCACCTCATACATAAGGATTTTCTCGATGCCCTCAATTTTCCTTCTTCTGAAAATTACTTTGCCTTTATTTTATATGTAGTTTGTATTTACTCATCTGTGTACCTGTACCCCCAAGAGAACGAAAGCTTCTTGAGGATAAAAACTATTTTGCTTTTGTCTCTGAATCCCCAGCATCTAGTACAGTGCTTGTTATACAACAAGTGCTTAAGAAATGTTCTTTGAACTTAGTTGAATTTACTTCTTCATGAAGTGGAGATGCAGATAGTAGAGAAAAAAAAGAAATGTGAACCAAGTTCAATGCTTAAATGTAACACATTACCATCTATAGTCTGGATCCCCTATACTCTTCCCCATGCAGCCTGGCAGAGGTGGCACCTCCCATCTCTTTCTCCATGATAGCACCTTTCCTGTCCCTGGGACAATGACAGAATCCTGAATACAAAGTGGAGAAATGAAGATAAATAGCAAGAGACTGTACCTGTGGCACAGCTGTTTCAAGTTACAGCTCCCAAGGATAGCAATGTCAGGTGTCTCCCCTTGATTAAAATACACCACCTCCTAATTAATTCCTCACAAGCCATTAGGTCTAAATTAATTATATCTATCTATCTATTTATTTATTTCAGCAAAAGCCTTCCCACTAGTAACAGATCTGGAAAAAAAGGAAGAAGAAAAAAAAAAGAAACTCAAAAACATTAGTTACTCTTCCTAAATTATCTCATTAAGAAACCTCCCTCTTTCCCCTAACAATGTTCCAAGAATAATCCAACCATAGATAGGAGGTGTGATTTACAAGAGCATCCTTCTCATTGATAGATTCCCCTAAGAACTATGCAATGTTCTTCTCAAATTCTGAAATATGTGGAAAGAAATCTGCACAAACTAAAAGGATGTGGGTGTCCTGTCACTTGCCAAGCTTGCCTTAAGAGGTACCATTCCAGGCCCTTGCATCTGATAATTCCCAACAGTTATTTGAGAGAAGAGGATGAAGGATGACTATCTAATTTAGAGATGAAAAAAACCAGAAGCCCAGAGAGATGATCACTTAAAATTTGGACTACTTCAACAACCTCCTAATTTGCCTCTCCTCAAATCCATCATGGGCACCACTGCCAGATTAATCAACCTAAAATATCATTTCCATTATATCACTCATCCATTGTAATCGTTCAGTCATTTTCAGTCATGTCCAACTACATATGACCCCATTTGGAGTTTTCTTGGCAAAGATACTAGAGTATTTTGCCATTTCCTTCTCCAGCTCATTTTACAGATGAAGAAGCTGAGGGAAACAGGGTGAAGTAACTTGCCCAGGCTATCAAAATGTGCATGCCCTTTGACCCAGCAATACCACTTCTAGGGCTATATCCCAAAGAGATCATACAAATGGGAAAAGGACCCACATGTACAAAAATATTTATAGCAGCTCTTTTTGTGGTGGCAAAAAAATTGGAAATTGAGGTGGGATGCCCATCAATTGGGGAATGACTGAACAAGTTGTGGTATATGAATGGAATGGAATACTATTGTGCTATAAGAAATGATGAGCGGGCAAACTTCAGAAAAACCTGGAAAGGCTTGTATGGTCTGATGCTGAGTGAAGTGAGCAGAACCAGCAGAACGTTGTACACAATAACAGCCATGTTGTGTGATGACTAATATTGATAAACTTAACCTTTCCCAGCAATACAAGGATCTAAGACAGCTCCAAAGACCTCGTGATGGAAAATGCTATCCACATTCAAAGAAAAAACTAAGGAGTTTCAATGCAGATCGAAGCATACTATTTGCTATTTTTTTTCCTTCTGTTGAGTTTTGTTTTCTCTTTCTGGTGACTCCTCCTTTTGGTTCTAATTCTTACTTACAACACCACTAATGTGAAAATTTGTTTAATAGGAATGTGTATGTATAGCCTATATCAGATTGAGTGCCGTCTTGGGGAGGATGGTGGGGAGGGAGGGGGAAAAACATTTTAAACTCAAAATCATATGGAAATGATTGTTGATAAATCAAAATTCATTAATTTAAAAAGGAGTAACTTGTCCAGAGTCACACAGCTAAGTGCTAAGGCTGGATTTGAACTCCAGGTCTGACACTCTATCCATTGTGCCATATATCATTCATCCTATTTTGGATGCTTTGATGATTTTTGATGATTTCCATCAAGTCCTATTTTGATGCCTCATAATTCGATAGAGGTGGTCATGGGTTCTCACAGCTGATGATACTAGAATAGCAGATCTATCTTACAAGGTTGGACCAAACTCAAAAGGCGTCACAGATTGGCCTGGCAATGGACTGTATGTCTGTCATCTGATGACTACCTAGATAAACTTCAAAGAGGCTCATCACTACAGTTGTGAGCCTGGACAAGTAACTTCACCTCTTCATTTCTTTGTCTATAAAATGAGGATGTTTAGAACAGATGATCTCCAAAGCCCTTTCTGGCTCTAAATCCTAGGAATCCCTTTTGGCCCCAACTGGAAGATGTCTTAAGATGTAAAGGTCTCCAGGAAAAGACCTGGAGACTCAGTACTCCACACTGTTTATAGGCAACGAAGTCCTTTTTGCAGATAATCTAAGTTCCTTTTGTTGCAATCTGAGCCCATTCCTTCATGATATGTGACCATGTCTCCTTTATCACATTGGACGTCCATACAATCCTTTGTGAGGATGAAGATTCCAGCTGCAGTCTCTTCACTCTTATCAGCAGGATATTTTGACTCAGGTTGAATTGCCCTTGACCACCTTATGCCAACAGTCCATCGCTGTCACTTCCCAGCTATCCTGATGGAAATTTAGTTGCCTTCCATTATGTTTGTAGGGGTGTATTTTCCTGCTGACTTCATGTCTGACTGCCCTCTATCAGTCCTTTATGCAGCCATAGTTCTAGCTTTTCAATGCCATCTCTTTTTTTCACATGATCAGCCCCCGTGCACACAACTGAGCTCTAGGAAGCAGTGACTCAGATGACGATAGAAGGAGGGCATATGTTCAATAAACATCCTCAGGGAAAGTCATTCCGGAGGAGTTAGAAAGGTGAAGACATTACAATAGAAGAAAGGGAAGATGCTCATCAGCAAGGAGGTTAATGTTCCACCTTCCCTACCCTTGTTT
>NW_020948983.1:31143674-31208595 GCF_900497805.2 Vombatus ursinus | reverse complement strand
AGCAATCTCACCCTAGTCCTCAGCTGACTTTAGTAGCACAGACTGCTGTGAGGTCTCCGATTACTAAGACTTCATTAATCTCCCCCAAATAACTATGAAGTGTCTTCATAAATAATTCAAATGAAACTACACTTAGTGAAAGAAAGCTCATTCTGGTGAAGCAGCTGCCACGATTGTTATCATCGCTCCCTTTGGCTCATTTGCTATTTTGCCAAGTTCAGTTATCCAAAGCAACTCTCTCAGAGCTAATGAGCATTAGCCAGGCTACCCTGGACTTAATACCCTGCAAATACCCAACCAGTCTGTGAGGGCAGTTCAAAGAGTCACACATGACTTAGGGAACAGGATATTTCAGTTCTACTTTCCCAGTTCAACCACTTTCATTGGAATCAGAATGGTAGAGATGGAAGAGATATTAGAAGACATCTAGTCTAACTCTCACCGTTCATAGACAAGAAAATTGAGACCCAGAGAAGACATAGAATCTTAGATGTAGATGGAATCTCAAAGGTCATGGTCTGGCACATACCAAAAATACGAATACCATCCCCAACATCCATGACAAATGGTAAGTCAGCCTCTATTTAAAGCCCTCCAGTGACAAGGAATTCACCAGTTTTCAAGGTCATCCATTGCACTTTCATTCATCTCTAATTATTAACAAGTGTTCCGCCACTCCCACCCCCTACATTGACTTCTTTGAATTTTCTTCCCATTTCTCCTACTTCTATCTCCTTCAATCAAGCCAAACAAATCTAGTTCTAGTGCCAAATGACAATCTTCCAAATACTTGAAGATAGATATCACATCCCCTACTAAGTCAGCTTTGGGCACAGCATCCCCACATCTTTGAATAAATGCTCACATTATATGTATTCCAGTTCCTTCACCATCCTAGTTACTCTTCTCTGTATCCCACCTTATTGTTCTTCCTAAAATGTGGTGCTAAGATGCAAACACAGCATTACAGTAATCTATCAGAAACAATGTTTCTGTCAATGCTGATGAAGAAAACCTTTTTTTGGGGGTGGGGGTAGGTAGGGCGAGTTGTCATGTTATACTGTTAACTCATATTGAGCCTGCAGTCTACTCAAATTCCCAGCATTTCTTACCTAGTCATTTTGTACTTAGGCAGTTTTAAATCTAAGTCTAGGATGTTATATTTATTCCAATTTAATTTCATCTTGTCTGTTGACATCTTTTTGATTTTTACATTTGGTCCCTGGCATCAAATTTATTTACTACAACTTTCAGCTTTCTCTCCTTTGAAGGCCATTTATGCTTTTATCCATTGATGAATGCACTGACCCAAATTTGAAGAGAATGGAGTCCAGGATAGACCTGTAGCATTCTACTAGAAAACTCTCCCAGTTCACACTAATTCATTAAGCAACACTCATTAGGGGCAGTGCTCTAAACAGCACCAAATCCCCCTTATTCCATTAACCAATCTATATCTCTTCATCGAGATTTTGTCAAATCCATTGTTAAAAATCCAGGCAAACTATTTGTACAGAATTCCCCTAAATTTTCAATCTAGCAATCCTGTTGAAAAGAAAAATAAAGTAAGTCTGGCATGACTTGCTCTTAGTGAACCCACATTGGGTTCCCTTTCCAAATACTCAAAAAAAATATATTTTAAAAAATCACTATTTAAATGTTTTCCAAAATTTTGTCGGAAATCAAAGGCAAGTTTGGATTCTCATATCTTAA
This sequence comes from Vombatus ursinus, assembly GCF_900497805.2. Lineage (NCBI taxonomy): Eukaryota > Metazoa > Chordata > Mammalia > Diprotodontia > Vombatidae > Vombatus > Vombatus ursinus. Next base: position 31,206,882 of record NW_020948983.1, on the reverse strand, counting down.
TCCATGATCCAGAAATCAAATCTCATTTTCCAACACTATCGTTTTAGCCAGCTGTTCTCTTTCCCCCCTCTAACCTTGCCTATAGACACAGAGCTGATTAAAGCATGGTTAATACTAAAATTCAATACTCTTGACTTGCCAACCAATGTTTGTTCAACTGTACAAACTGCCTCGTAGGTAAGTTACATGACTTCTCTGGGCCTAAATTTTTCCATCAAGTCCAACTCCCTCATTATATACACGAGGAAGCTGTATTTCTCTAAGGCTATGTAACTTAATAATGGGCAGCTAGTTGGCCCAGTGCACAGAGGACCAGACATGGAGTCGGGAAGACTCATCCTCCTGAGTTCAAATCTGACCTCAGACACTTACTAGCTGTATGACCCTGAGCAAGTCACTTAACCCTGTTTGCTTCGGTTTCCTCACCTGCAAAATGAGCTGGAGAAGGAAATGGCAAACCACTGCAGTATCTTTGCCAAGAAAGCCCCAGAGGCGATCACAAAGATTCAGACATGACTGAAACAACTGAACAACAGCAACAATACTAGTTAATAAGAAAACCTGTGTTTCCTGTCTACTACGCTACACCATGAGACCTCCCAAATGGGATTGTGCTATCCACATCCCAGGCCCTCTTCACAGCAAGAGAGAATGCTACCATTCAACCACCCATGAAGCCAGTCACCAAAGGTGTATTGCCTCCCTCGCCATCTCCTACCTTATTCCCCAACTTTGCCCTCAAATCAACCGTGCACCCATAATAAATTGATAGCAATTAAATATAAAACAACAGGGTCCTAATTTATAGACAGCAACCATTTTCCTGCCATGACCACAGGGAGCCTTGGTGTGGTGCTTAAATTTCTGTACTAAATAAACAACGACACAGTATGAGATAGAACAGGTGGCAGATCACCAGTAAGGGGCCCCCCAGTGAGCAGCAGGTGGGCTGGGTCATTAAATACTGCAGGTGTCATGGCCAGCCCTATCATTAACGCACACTTGGAGGGATGTAAGCTGTGTGAGATCTGGAAGGATGCAGGAAACTGAAGATGGGGGCTGAGACACTAGAGAGATCACTCACTGGATGAAAGCAGAAAGATGCCCTTGGCCCATAGGAGAAAAAGGTTCCCTGGAGAAGTGAGAATGTCTTTTCGCCCTAGCCCACAGCTTCTCACTCTGCAATCTCTTTTGGAATACAAAAAGAAAGATATAAATCAGTAGGCAGCCTGCAAAAGTAGAACAGAGAAAGGAGTGATTTGCCTTGGATGCTGTGATGCATTCATTTAAAAAAGCACTGGCTCAGGAGTCAGAAGATCTGAGTTCAAATTCTCCATTTGGTATGTACTAGTTGTGTGAGCCTAGGGAAGACATTTAACTTCCCTGGGCCTTGGTTTCTCATTATAAAATGGAGATGTTGGTCTAGATAACTCTCCACCTCAAGAGCTAAGGGTTCATGAGCTAATGACTGAGAAAGGAAGCTAAACAGTCTCACTGAAAAGGATCACTGGCTTAGAGCTAGAGACCTTAGGGACCATCTAGGCCAACCACCCCTCATTTTTCAGATAAGGAAACTAAGTCTAGGAAGGGCAAGTGATTTTCCCAGAACTCCACCACTAGTAAGCATCAGAAGCAATATTTGAACCTAGGTCTTCAAATCCACCACCAGAGAGGTGTTTTGACTACTCACTGAGAAATATTAGAAACAGGAATACAAAGATAGAAAAGAGGAAAGAGGACCAGAAAGATACATGAAGATGTTGCTACAGCTTTAACAACATTACTTATCACTAGAGATTCTTTGTACTTAGTGATCCTTTTAGGGAAAGGCATTCCTATGGGGAATCTCAAAACATGAGTAGTCACCTGGAATGAAGTACTCTTTTCCCTATTTTACAAGCAATGAGATAATACTTGAAGAAAGGCAGGACTCAAGGTCATAAGATATGTCATTAACAGAGCTGGGAAAAAGAACCCAGGTGCCTCATCCTCCTATACAATGCCAAAGCCCCCCCCCCACCCCCCCCAATGGACATGTGTTTTGAGAAACTGCTTTACTTGAGAACAAACTTAATTTCATCTAATTCACCTGACTCTTAAAAGGTCACACGATCAAGTTCCTATGGAGGTTAAGTTAGAGAGTATATGTGACCATCAGCCTTGGGTGGAGAGGTACCACATCTGCCTTGCCATGGGCCATGATGTCCTGTGTGCAGGTGACTATGTTTGCAGAGGGAGTAGGTTGCAGAATATATGACAAAAGGCCTCACTAGCCTGTGGCAGGTATATCTGCTTGAGGCAGGTTAAGCAGCTTATTAACTGATAAGAGAAAAGTGAGTAACTCTAGGCTTTGGGAGACTTGCTTCCAGAAAGCCTGTTGCTTAGGCAGAGGACCTAAGAAAACAGGGAGTAAAGAAGAATAATCCACAGAGGCATCTGTATATAAGAGACCTTTATAACTAACTGCACAAGGAGGTCATTTATCCATTAAGACATGCTACAAGAGGTGAAATTCCCCATATTCCATCTCTCTCTCCTCCAGGACCAGCTTTCTCATTTGAAGATAATAATACAAGATGCCTAGACATAGAGACAAAGTAAGATATAGTCCTCTTCCTTACTATCTATCAAAGCCCTTAAAAAGTAGTCATCTCCCCAGAGAATGACTAGAATGTATAAATATTGCTCTTCCCCTGACCTCAGGGAAAAGGCAGGAGCTAAGGCAAAATGGGAGCTGTCCATTTGCTGCCTCTGTCACTTCCGGTTAATGTCATACCAGTTAAGCCCTATTAGCGCACAGGGAAACAGAACTGTCTCTTTAGGGTCCCACTGGGACTCAAGGGTAGTATCCTTCATCTGGAAAACTACCACTGTCATCAGGACAGAATCAACATGAAATCAGCTTGTCAGCACTAAGAGAGGATATCATCCTGGGCTTGGAAACTGCTGGAGAACCAAGGCAGGTGGGTAAGTGGAATGGTTGGCCTTCCAGGACCAATGTGGTACAGATCCAGCCTTTCATCCAGGGGTTATTTTAAGGTTATTTCCTTCCATTGCAAAAGATACTTGAAATACATTGAATTAAATAACTCTCACCACAGATTTCTCTAATCTGAACCTCAAGGAACTCAAAACACTTTTTAGACCTCAGGAACTTCATCCTCATTGCCCCTCAGTGAAGAAAATAGTAAAGTAGGTCTTGTTTCAATTCAGGGAATTCACTGGCTATGTGACCCTGGTCAGGTCACTTAAACTCTCAGGAGCCTCAGTTTTCCATAACTGTAAAGTGGGATAACAATAGCACATATCTCACAGAGTTATTGTAGGGCTCAAATGAGATGCATGCAAAGCACTTTGCAAACCTTTAAATGCTATAAAATGTGAATCATTTGATGATTATTCTAGAATTATGTCCAAGGAGGCTAGGTCTAGTATTCCTGTCTGCATTGATAACTCACCCCCCCATTATATCTCTACTTCATTCTTGTCTTAGTCCAGGAATTCTTACCCTGTGTACCTTGAGCTAGTTTTTATTTTTATATTTTTTAATAACTGTATTTCAATATAATTGTTTTCCTTTATAATACTATGTATTTAGTTTATGCATTTGAAAACATGATTCTGAGCACCACTATTGCCAAAGGGGTCCATGAACCTCTGCCTTACTTAAAAAACTCAAAAATGCCTGTGGAAGTCCATTGTCCTAGATTCTACATTTAAAATGTCATGCTGTCTATAGGTCAGGCAGCAGAAGGAGTAGGGAGGGTCTTGCTGCTGTAACTTTACTATCAGACTGGGGGCAGAGAGAGAACAGGATTGACTATAAGACTAATCAGAGCTGAGCATGGTGGGGCACCCCTGTAATCCCAGCTACAGGGGAGGCTAAGGCTGTTGGACCTCTCAAGCTCAGGAATTCCTAACTGCAGTGGGCTACATCAATGAGTTGTCCAAACTAACTTCACTATTAATATGGTGAGCTCCCAAGAGCTGGAGAGAGAGGAAGGGCAGAAGAATAGTGAGTGGTAGTACCAGGTTGCCTAAGGACGGAACAACTGATCCATTTCGGTAACAGAGCAGGTCAAAGGATAAAGCCAGGAGTAGCTTCTGCACTTACAGCTTGGATAGGGAAGATCTAGTCTTAAAAAAATAAAAATAAAAATAAAGACTAATTGGGAGAATGCCAGTCTTTTCCAGGATGATACATGTATGATATGTTCTTCCAGGTGTATGGAATCTGAAAGAAGCTGAAGAGGGTGGTTTTAAAAATCTAAAGGCTAACTTTCCAGGGTACTTAGATCAGTTAACCCCATCATAGGGGGTGGCATTAATCACACCATTCTCTGAAAAGAGTCAGATGGGCCTAGAGACCCATCAATTCAAATGCAACCAAAAGGGGGGTGTGGTGGTCAGAAAGAGTTGCACTGATTAGTTCTAGCTATACTCACATGACTTCCTGATGGTGGTCTTTTTCCTCCTTAGAGGCCTTCAAGCATAGGTTGGATGACTACGATGGGATGACAGTAGGGATTCCTGTCATGTATAATCTGGATGAAGTGGCCACTGAAGTCCCTTTCAACTCTGGTCTGCTAGTGGGGCTTCTCACTAAAAAATGTCAGATCCAAACCTTACTTTCCAGACCAGGAATGAAAACGCAAGGACTCTGGTATTCCTGGAGCAACCACAGAACGAAAAGGCTAAGGATCATCCTTATACTTTGCCAAGTTTTACAAGCACTGGTGGGCCAGAAGAGCTCAGAGAAGCCCTAGGGTGTTCTAAGGCATCCCTCCTCCCTTGATCAGTTATCCAAAATCCAACCAATTAACCTCAGCTTTGTATGAAAAGACATTTTAAAAGGCAGTTCCTGGAACAGCAAGGTCTAAGGTACTGAGGAATTTCCTTTAGGTCTACTGTGAGACAAGAAGACACATGCTAATAACATTCTTCTTTGCCCTGGCTGGGAACAGGTCTGCATGGAGGCCATAGGTCACAGGTTTCTTGAACTGAAGATGTGTTGTAAGGTAAGAAGACTTGCAGTTTCCATGACTGATAAAGAAATTGTTCTAGCTCTTAGTAATTGAACTATGCAAACCTTATTCCACTGAAAATTGGGAGCACAGGTCAAGGTTCCAATGCAAATACCAGCGGAGCATTAGAATAGACAATAATGGAATCAGAGCCATAGAGGGGTAGTATCTTAGACATATACCCACTCAGGCAGCACACCAACTTAACCCAAGTCATTTGTTAGAGAAAGATTAAGATTTAGAACTGGTAAGATATACAAAGATTTAGATTTAGAACTGAAAAAACCCTCAGAGGCCACCCGGTCAATCCCCCTTCCTCATTTTACAGATGAGGAAATTGGAGCCCAGACAGTGTAAGTGACTTGCCCTATAGGTAGTGGCAGAGCTGAAATTCAAACCCAAGTCCACTGAACCCAAATCCAGCATTCTTTTCACTGTACTCTGCTGCTTCCCCTATCTTTCCTGTTGGATTTAAAATCCTACCAGCTCAGTCATCCAGATTATCCCTTCAGACCATACTGTTTCCTATTGGAAATAAAAACAAGGTGGGTTCAACCTTTCTAGAGAAATATGGGGAAGAATTTCTTCCAATTGCAAGTGATGGACTAGGAACTCTTAGATTGGAGTTTTTAATCTTGTACAGGTTTAATTTTTCACACAAGCTTGTTGGAAATCTCTCTCAGCCTCAGTTAATTCTCTGTGCAATGATAGCTCTAAACTATTCCCATCATGAAGTGGTGAAGAAAAGCAATACCCCACTAAATGAGGAACAGAAATGCTGATTAATACTAAAAAGATCCCCAAGACTGATTAAACTTAACAGTGATCAGGAACAATTGAAAACATTTATTTAAGAGGTTCCTTATCTTAAAAGAGTGAGTAGTTGGTGATAGTAAGGTACTAAACTCATGATAAGTTCTGTTAGTGGCTATCTTGGGATGAAAAGAGTTGAGGTTCGTTCACCCCAAAGAGGGTATGGCTTATATCACTTGGAGTTATATTTTTCTGAATGCTTTACAATCAATTTGATTACTCTGCCCAATGACCTTTTAAGGTGGGTCAATATTTATGATTTCCATGTTACATCTGAGGTAATAGAAAGCACAGAGAAACTAAGTCATCAGCTTAGAGTCAAGGAGCAGGGTAGTAAGAGAATAAGAACTCAAGGCCCTACAATTTTCACTGACCTTTGATATCAACTATCCCTCTATTGACTAGTTCAGTACCATAGCTAACAATGGAGAACATGCTCTTCTAGAAAGCATTCCCTGACCTCCAACCCCATCATCTCCACTCCCAAGAGATGTAATTGCTCCTCTTTCCGACCTACCATAGCAATTTATTTCTCTCCTATGGCAAATAATACATTCTGTTTTTAGAGTTATTTTGGTATTTGTCCTATTTTCTCCACTAGAGTCTAAACTCCATGCAGTGCAAAGATTATAACTGTATATCTCCCACAAGAGGTAGTTTAGTGTAGTGGATAAAGAACCAGCTTCGAAGTCAAGAAGACCTGGGTTCAAGTCCTGCCTTTAACATATACTAGCTGTGTGACTCTCGGTAAATTCTTTAGTCTCTTATTGAACCTAGGCAAACCTCTAAGGGTACAAGTCAGAGAACAGTTGTAGATATCTATTGGCACAGCGAATTTCCTCATGGGCCAGCTCCCCACATTCTGAGAAAATCATGGGTTTAAACCAAAAAAGAAAAATCTCACACATAGTCTGAATTCCAAAAGTCTACATTGATTGAATGGTTGATCTTACTTTTTGCACTAATTCTATATTCTCCCTAAGGAAGAGTCATAGGTGTAGAAATTTAAATTCCCTACTCTCACTCTAAGAGAAGTCGGAGAAACTAAGACCAGAACCACAGTGGCTTTAGTTCCTTTGTAAGAAAGAGTCTTTAAGGATAAAAATTCCACCACCCACAGGGTAAACTCCAGTTGCATCTAAAGCTAAGAAGTTATTTACTTACAAATAATATTCTGTAGTATAGGAAAGAAAGGAGCAGAAAGGGAGAACAAATCAGCAGGACTAAGTTAATTTTCAAATCTGACTGGACTAGGGAAAAAAAGAAATAAGATAATAGCAAGCATTTTACATAGGGCTTTCAGGTTTACCAAATGTGTGTTTGTGTGTGTGTATGTGTGTGTGTGTGTGTGTGTGTGTGTTATCTCATTTGATACAACTTTCTTGTTAGAGTTAGGCTCTACTGTTAGCCCAATGTTAAAGATGAGGAAACTGAGGTTGAAAAGGCTTAAATGACTTGTCCATGGTCACATAGTTAGGAAATGTCTGAGTCATGGTTGTGATTCAACAGTTCCTGACTCCAAGTACAACACTACAAATCTGAGCTGCCTGTTTTTTTAAGAAAAAAATCATCAATCCACTGAGTACAAAAAGTTGACGACAAACTATCCCCCATCTCTCCCATCAATCACTCCTGTTGATTTTTGCCTTTGCAGCTTGGTACCCAGGGCATGAGTCATAACTACCTAGGGTGCCCAGCTGAGTGTCACTGACCTGTGGCTATGGCTCATGGTGGCATCTCTCCTGGTCTCTTCCCCACAGCGCTGACAAGTTTATACCACATTATAAATGGTTCACTATGGGAGGCAGTAAGGTAAAAAAGTGTTGGGATTGGAGGTTTGTCGTGGTTGGGTTACCTGTTGTTTTCAGTATGTCCCTTCATATATATACACATACACACATTCACTCATATTAGCAGTTGCTTCTTATTTGAGTTCCTTGGCTGATTGTGGTTTCAAGGGCATTTGGGGGGGGGGGGGTTAAAGCCTGCTGTCATGTTCACAGGAGAATAACTTGCATTTTAAAAAAAGTCATGTATGATGTAGACTTTGGCAGCTTCTCATTAGCCAAAGTCAATGGAATGGTCAGTTACTCCTTTGGGGGCAAGTGAAGGCTCCTGGGACATGCCAAAGTGAGAGTCATAGAAGACTAAAAATCTGGGTAGGACTAAGCAAAGGGACCAGAAAGGAGAACTCTGATGGGAACATTTACTGGGATTTACTCTCCAAAGAATCATGGAAAAAATAACACTAGGAGAGATCTAAGGCTGGTCTGTTCCTGTTCACTAGTGAACTACAGAAATTATTTAACCCTACGTTACTCATCTCACATGGTTCTGGATTAGCACAGACTGTGCTTTGCTGACAACATTAAATTAATCAATAGAATAGCAAATCAAATTGCCTCAAATAATGAATAATTCTATCTGTCCTTGGCTCAGCTGTGCAGGAAACAAGGCACTGCCAAAGTTAACAAGCTAGCAGGTAGAGGCAGAAATAAAACATTTTGGATTGAACTCCATTTCTAGGTACTGCCATTCTCATTTGGTAGCCATGGCTTGAGCAGGGTCACAAGAAAGCCTCTGAGGACATGGCACCAGGGAAGCAGTATGAAAACACTTAACTTCCCAGGGTCTCAGTTTTCTTAACCAGAAAATGGGATAGGGAGAGAGAGAGCCACTGAATTCCCTTGCAGTTTTAGATCTGCCATCCTTTGATCCTATGTAAAATCCTTAACTTCCTTTAAGGCTCATGTCAGGTGCCACTTTTTCACAAGGCCTTCCATGATTTCCCCAGCTATTAGTGCCTTCCCTCTCCTGCTCAGTAAATTTACTCCATTCTTATTTATACCTATTAAATCTATTCTCCTCAGTGAGCCATTTGAGGGCAGGGACTGTTACATTTTTGTCTTTGTATCTATAGCATTGAACATAATGCCTTACACACAGTAAGTGCCTAATAAATGACTGAATGATCAAATTCAGTTGAATATGGCAGGGAAAGTATCAGAAAAGCAGAGTGCTGTCGTAGCCTACCTGACTTGGAGTTAAGACCAAGGCTCAAATCCTACCTCAGACATTTATTAGCTGTGTGATCCTAGGCAAATCATTTAACTTCTTCTCTATGTCTCAGTTTCTCATCTGTAATATGAGGAAATCTGGACTGAATGGCTTCTAAAGTATCTTCTAGCTCTAAATATATGATCCTTGGAATCAGAGGTCTTGGTTCAAATCCCAGCTCAACTATTTACTACCTATGTGAACTTAGACATATGTCGCTTTACTTGCATGGGCCTCTCTTTCTTCATCTGTAAAAATGAGAGGTTGCCCAAGTGATCAAAGAAATAGGGAAAGGTTCCATATGTACAAAAATATTTAAAGCAGCTCTTTTTGTGGTGGCAAAGAACTGGAAACTAAGGTGTTGCCTATCAAATGGGGAATGGATGAACAAATTGTGGTAAATGAATATAATGGAATACTGCTGTGCTTTATGAAATGATGAAAGAGAAGCCTGGGAACCCTTAGAGGAACTGGTAGAGAGTGAAATGAGCAGAACCAGGAGAATAATCTCTATTTTAGCAACAACACTGCAAAAACAAACAATTTTGAAGGACTTAAGAAATTGAATCACTGCAATGATCAACACAATGATCAGCCATGGTTCCAGAGCACTGAAGACAAAGATTGCTTCCCATCCCCTGACAGAGAGGCGAGGAGCTAAATATGCTCCTAAATATGAAACGTTCATTTTTTAGACAGGGTCAGTATAGGAATTTGTTTTGCTTGACTATGCATACCTGTTACAAGGATCTTGGGTTTTTTTTGTTTCTTTTGTAAGGGAGAGATGGAGGTAGAAGCAAGAAATAAAAATAAATGCCTGATAATTAAAAACTAAATGAGAGGGTTAAGGTATGTGATGTCTAAGGTCCCTTCCAGCTCTCAATCATTTGGTTCTATTGTGGTCAGAAGTGGTATAGAGGCATCTACCCCAATTACTGCAAGACCTTTCAAAGGACAGGGACATTCAGCAGTGCCAGAAAAATACAGGCTGCTTGAGTTCTTTACCCAAAGCTCAGTGGCTTCCCATTCTAGGACATACACGTAGTTGCTGAGCAGAGAAATTTAATCTGTATCCAGAGACTCTCAATAAATAAAGTCCAAAACAGAGAGAGAAAAGACAGAAGTCTCTTAGCTTCAATTAGCTCATGTTCTAACTGAGGATTCACCACAACCATTTTCTCCCTAAATGTGTTATAAGCCAGCAGCTGGGGCTATTCTTTGGAGTTTAAAGTCCTGAGACAGAGTCTAGGGTCTAGGGATTGAGAAAGGACTTAAGGGACCTGGGAGTGATGGGGGAAAGGATACGAGGACATGCTTACAGAAGATGGGAGGGGCAGGAAACTATAAACTATAGACACAGGATTTTAGAGATGGAAGAGATGTCTAATCTGGGCCCATCATTTTACGAGCATGGAACCTATGTTACAGAAAAGTAAAATAGCCTGCCCACAGCCTCACTGGTAGCAAGTGGCAGAGCCCAAATTCAAACCCAGGCCTTTCTGAATCTAATTCTAGTGTTCTTTCCACTATATCATACAAGGCAGGGTCTTGGAGACCAAGTCAGAAACTACTGCCAACTTGAGTTTAAAGGCTTAATAAAGTTTAAAGGTTAATATCATTCTCTCTTGATTCTGCTCCTTTCACTCTCCATTATTTCATGCAAGTCTTTCCATGGTTTTTCTCCCTAAAATCAACCTGCTTGTCATTTCTTACAGCACAGTAGCATTCCATCACAATCATATACCACAACTTGTTTAGCCAGTTCCCCAATTGATGGGCATCCCCTCAATTTCCAGTTTTTTGCCACAACCAAAAGGACTGCTATAAATATTTTAGAACATATAGGATCTTTTCCTTTTCCCCTGACCTCCCTTAGGAAACAGATCTAATGGTGGTATTGCTGGGCCAAAGGATATACACAGTTTTATAACTTTTGGGGCATAATTCCAGATTGCTCTCCAAAATGGTTGGATCAGTTCACAGTTCCACCAACAATGTATTAGTGCCCCAATTTTTCCACATCCCCTCCAACATTTGTCATTTTCCCTCTTATTATTTTAGCCAATCTGATAGGTGTGAGATGATATCTCAAGTTGTTTTAATTTTCACTTCTCTAATCAATAATGATGTAGAGCATTTTTTTGTGTGGCTATATTTCTTCATCTGAAAACAACCTGTTCACATTCTTTGACCCTTTATCAATTGAGGAATGACTCTGTGTGTGTGTGTGTGTGTGTGTGTGTGTGTGTGTGTACAACACACATATATATGCATATATACATATATGCATATATGCACATGCACATATATGCATGTGTGTATATGTGTGTATGTGTGTGTATGTATATATATATATATATATACATATATATGTTTACATTTTTAAAGTCCTCTACCTAGTCCTATCTTCATTCTACCAACTCTATTGCTCCTAGCTTATGATTTTGCCTCCCTTTCAGCACAGCCCTGGGTAAACACCAATGCAGTGAACAATTGTCACTTCCTATGACTCCAGAGGGCTCCAATGTCCCATCCTGCTAATAGAAACCTTCCTGCGAGTGTATCAAACCAGGATCAGGAAGGAGGGCAGGGCTATGCCTAACCCCCAGGATAAATCATATAATACAAACTGGTTAACCAAAGAGACAAAGTTAACTATGTTCACCATGAATCAAGACCCACACCCCTTGGCAGGAGTCAAGCCCCTTGAAATCAGCTCTCTGGCATTATTCTCAAATCTACTGAAAGATAGTTACCATCTATTTACAGAAAAAAACATTAATAATGCCAAATCATAATCAAATAGGCAACCACTTTGCTTTAAGTACCTATTAACTAATGCTAAATTACAATAGAACAGCTCTACAAGTACTTTTGACATCCACATGTACATCAGAGGCACCAGTACAGATCAGGCCATTAGGATAAAAAGCAAACGAATTGATAGTGATGGGGCACTTAAAGCATTACCGGAAGCATGGTGCTGCATTTATTTACTTGCTTCCTTTCCAGCCATGCTGATTCTCCTCCTCCGTTCCCTACTTAGCCCACTGCTCTCCTTCTCTAACGCTATCTTTGTTGCTACTTTCAGAAAGAAGTAAGCAGACCCTCCCTTGATACAAGAGCTAGTGCCTCATCCCCCAAAGTGAGCCAGTGGAAAGAGTGCTGTATTTTGAATCAAAGGACTTGGATTCAAATCCTATCTCTGTGAATTATTAATGGCCTGATCTTGGGCAAGGATCCTCACCTCTCTAGGGCTTAGTTTCCTAATCTTCAAAATAAAGTGGTTGAACTATATGGCCTCTAAGGTCCCTTTCAGCTCTAAATCTGCCTTCCTATGATCCCTTTCCCTATGGCTAGATCGCTTATGTCAAGACTGAGGAAGGTATGTTTCCTAGGATTGAGGAGAAAAAAATCAATAAAGTATATTTCTTAAGAATTGTGATGACAAGTCCATTGTGAGACATTGCTTAATAGTCTGTTAACTTCTAAGGTTTCCCTAGGATCCTCAAAATCATGGTACCTAATCTAGACCAGGGGATTTATTTCTGTAATTCTACTAGTTCTGAGATCAAATGATCTGACTTGCTCTAGGATGAAAATCTCTCCCCACAATCCTTAATTTTCTCAAATACCCTAGCCTTCACTTAGGCTGATAACTCCATTTTAATCCTCCAGCTCTCAGATCTTTTTATCTTCCTAGGACATCCAATCTCCTTTCTTAAATTATGGAAATGCTTGTTTTATTTCTTAAGTTCAGAATAAAACATTTTTTAAAATGAAGCCATACAGAGTTTAGGATTTACTATTTGATTATAAATGAGGAGTAAAATTTACCAATTTCCTACAAAACATAAAATATCACAGTGATAGAAGACTAGATTTGTGATGCTAGTAAGAAAACCCCCTGCAACAATGCAGGCTGGCAATCTTCTGCAATTTATAGTCTTAGAGAGGTGCCTGAAGAAAAGATGTCAAACTCCCAGGTGCTGCCAGAACCAGATTAAAATGTAATTGGAAAATGTTTAACAAAGTAAATAAAACCCAATACAATATAGATAATATTAATTTGTGGTTGTCTAAGTCAATCTGTAGCCTACAGAGATCCATTTCTAACTGAGTTTGGTATCAGTGGCCCAGAGCACTTAAAAGTTAAGTAATTTGCCCAAAATAACACAACTAGTATGTATAAGAGGCAACACCTGAATCCATCTCTTCTTCAAGTCTGACTCTTTCTAGCCCCCATACCATAACACACTGTCTCTCATAATCACAGTGCTAAAAAGTTATCTGACCAATAAACAGATGTCCATGTTCAACCTTTTCATTCAAAACTTCACTCTAATTTGAATTCTAAGTGCCACATCACCCAGTCCTTGGCCATAATTTTCATTATGGTTTAATCAGGCCTAGGAGCCTGCCAATTTTAACTTCCCTGCCTGTGGACCCCAACACAGAATAATATATTTCCCTCAGGCCACACCACTCGATCCTTGTCTCTCCCTACCTTCCTGTCTGTCTTCCCTACCTTACTGGGAGGTTTATAAATTAGCATCACATCTACAATCAATAAGCCACACTAGGTTAGTCCCTGGTGTTCCACTCATATAACTAGGTAACTGATACCCTATAATGAAATCAAACAAGTGTGTTCATTTACTAATTTTGCAAGGAGTTCACTTAGGGAAAAAAAAAACTACTTCTTTGCAAGAACCTATTGTATTCCTGTAACAGTGGGCAAAACCAATCAAACTCTAGGAGCTTACTGTACAAGATGAAAATAATCTAACTAGGTTGGCAGGGAGACATCCATTCAGATTAATACTCCATTGCCTAGACTTCTGGTAGGCTCTCCATGCAAAGCCAAGACACCTGAGTACAAGTGTAAACAGAGAAGAGTCTGAGGCCAGATTTGTTCCTATGAAAGAGAAGAAGCAATCTTAAGTAGAGAGAATAGAAATCTCACAGGTTCTCTGATCTGAGACTTCATTTTGTCATGGTGCTATCCCTGATGATCACAGCAAAAGGATGCAGTATAATATATCCAATGTATCCAATGTATCCAGTTGTGGAACGGTGGACTCTCTCTCTCTCTCTCTCTCTCTCTCTCTCTCTCTCTCTCTCTCTCCCCCTCTCTGCCCCCTCCATTCCTACCCCTCTCTCTCCTTAAAATTGCCTCTAAAGCTCTTTACAATAGCTGTCTGTCACTGTCCAAGCACTTTAATATCTATTATATAATTTTATCCTAACCACTTAGGGAAATACAGAAAGTGGGCATTTTTCCCACTTTACAAATGAAGAAATTGAGGCACAAAGGGGATATGTGATTTTTAAATTTTCTTTCTTAAGTTCCTTCCAATTTATAAGAAGAGCTGGTATTAGAACGTCGCTCATCTAACCACTCTTTGACAACAAACTATGACAAAATGATGTCACTTTACCATTCTAGGCCTTAGTTCCTTCATCTGTAAAATGAAGGAATTAATCCAGAGGGGTCTTTCTAGCTCTGCCATAGGCGTACGCAAGAAGGAGCAAATATTAGCCCTGACCTCATTCTGACACCACTTGCCTATTCAAAACTCCAGTCAATAAAGTAGTATCAGAAACACTGGAGCTTTTGGTGATATCTACAATGGGGTGCTAACCACATTCACTTCACATACAGAATGACTTTGTTTTAAAACTGAGTGGAAGCATCACCTGAAATACAGTGCTTTATACACAGTAGACACTTAGTAAATGCTTATTTAATTAATTAATTAAAGAATGCTCCTGTCCAAAAGAGAGTGGACTTTACATTAGAAGGATTTTCTTCATTCATGTACTATCTCATTAGACTCTGATGAATAACCTAGGATCTTCGAAATTGCCTCTGATTCACTTCTCTTTGATTCTATTCTCTCTTACCCTACTCAGCTCCTTCCCCAGAATTCTAGGTGAACTCCTACTATAGCCCTTCCATGCACTCATTTTCCCACACACATAGGATGACTGGTTTCTCTGCTAGTTGTGTTATAAAAAGGAGAGTTTGGTTGGTCAAGTTTGGACCTATGGCACATGAGCAAGAAATAACAATGAATAAAATTCTGAAAAGATCTCAGATAACTCCTGGAATGAAAGAAGTATGGAGCATCCTGGTCAACACAGAGCAAAAAAAAAAAACATAGTGGACACCTGAGGTGACTTTTTTGTTCTGGTTAAAAAAATGAAATGCCTTTTCTCTAGCCTGATGGCAGGAGCTAGTATTAGGGTTGGGGTGATAGGATGATGCCCATATAACCCTGAAATGGCTGGGAATTATGCTTTTCACCAAATTTCAGAAATGAGAGAGACTTCAGTGGTCGTCTTGTCCAAATTATCCTCAACAACATACCTGACAAATGGTCACCTTGCTTTTGTTTAAAGACCTTCCTTTATCCAAGACAACTCCAAAGGACTCATGATGGCAAATGCTATCTATATCCAAAAAAAGAACTATGGAATCTGAATGCAGATCAAAGCATATTATTTGCTCTCTTTTTTTCTTTTTTTTTTATTTGTTTCTTCTTTCTCATGGTTTCTCCCATTGGTTCTAATTCTTCTTTACAACATGACTAATGTGAAAGTAGGTTCAATATGAATGTATATGTACAGCCTATATCAAATTGCATGCTGTCTTGGGGTGAAGGGAGGGAAGAGAAGGGGAGAAAAATTAGAATTCAAAATATTACGGAAGTGAATGTTGAAAACTAAAAATAAATATTTTTTTAAAAAAATAAAAAAGAGCTTTCAATAACAGAGAAACCAATTGCCTTTTTTTGGACAGCTCTGTTAGAAATTTCCCCCTTATGTCAAACCTATAGCTTTTACCCATGCTAGTTCTTCCTTGGGGCCAACAACAGATCTCAACCCTTTTTCACATGACTTCCCTTCAAATACTTGAAGACAACTATCTTGTCCACACAGTCTTGTCCTCACTGCCACAAGTATCATGATTTGAAGGTCAACATCAACAATTCTTTTAACTGGTTCTCAGACAGGATGATCTTAAGGTCTTTCATTATCCTGGGTGTTCCTCTGGACACTTTCCATCTTTTCATCGTCCTTCCTAAATTTTAGCACTCAGAACTCAGCAAATTCATCCAGACTTGATCATGGCAGAGTACAGAAGGGCTATTTCCTTCCTGTTTGTGGACACTATGCCTCTTTCAATTGGGCCTAAGATTACATTAACTCTCTAGGCAGCTATATCACACTTATACTGATCTTACTAAAGTCCACTAAAGCCTCCCATCTTTTTTTTCCAGACAAATTGCTGTCCATGCTTCCACTAACTTGAACTTCTGAAGTTGATTTTTTGAATCCAAGTGCAAGACTTTCTATTTATTCCTATTATCTTTCATTCTATTCAGTTCAATCCAATATTCTAGATCACCAAGGTTTTTTGTGATTGAAGTGTGTGTTGTTATGCATTATCTGCAAATCTGATAACCATGCCACAATAAACATTTAATAAAATTATTAAGAAAAATGTTGAACAGTACAGGACCAAGCACTGATACTTAGGGCATTCCACAGAAGACCTCCTTCCAAAGTGACATGGAAACATTAACAATTACCATTTGGATATTTTGATTCAGTCAGTTCTGAACCCACCTAATTATACTGCTGCCTAGTACATAGCTCCCCATCTTTTCCACAACAATAACACAAAATATTTTAATTTCCATTCCCATCTATAAGCAAGGAGAGGCTAAAGGTACCTCCCTTCTTACCTTTGGTTTAGTCACTAGAGGGAGTTTCCTCATCTTGCAGCTGAGCATGAAGCCTCAATACCATCTCAGGTATACCTTCATATCTAGCCACAAATTAAGCTGATAATGATCAGAGAATTCTACACAACCAGAGGGTCCTTCAATAGGATTCATTATCAGATGTCTTCAGTTCAATATACATTGCCTTTCCACTTTGCCTCAGACTCTTTCCCAGCTTCATGGTGGCATCTGGCCTTAAGCCCAAAGAAATTCCTTATTTATTACTAGCCTGGATCAACATCTTATCTCAAACCTTAATAAGATCTAAGCTTGAGAGAGGGGATCCAGAAGGATGGAGGAGAAAAGGGTTCACAGAGTGTGGCTGAGTGGAGCCAACCCAGCACACAGTGTAATTCATCCGACATGGGGACATGCTGTTCCAGGAGCATTATGACAATTAACAGGAAAAATCTGCTCTCAGAGCATTGCCAAGCAAGTGGCAAGGTCTCAGCTGGTGGTGCTTCATTTCGGGAATGAGAGGCAGCTCCCTCTCCCTCTTATCAGTGAGGGGGGAGGGGGATAGTATTTCTGAAAATGGTGGGAAGGGCAGCTAAGGAAAAATTGTCTTAATTAGAGAAGATCACTTAAGCATGATTATCCTAGACATAACTGTTCAAAAGGAAAACATTCACAGCCACCTCAAAAGCCTCAAGAATAACTCTACCACATTCTTGGATATATGAAGCTTAGCACATCTGGCACCTGGAGAGTTCCAGTTGTTCAAACATGCTTATTCCAGGTTGGTTTACAAAAGCAAATCAATCTTATTCATGTCTTCTGGTACAGTGACAGTCTCCTACCTTCTTATTTTAATCTAGTGCATTTTCTCCCAGTTACATTTTTTGGCCAATTTAGCTAATATTAAAGTAATGCAACTCATTAGGATATGATGTCCCATATTCCTCAAAGTCAAAAGGACAGAGAGGACACATAGCCAATGTGCCCAAGAACTTCAAGTTTTCCCTTTCATTTCTCCATTCTTTTCTCAATTCCTTGATACCATTTGCTAAAGGCAATAGGTCCACCACTTTGTAAGCATGTCTAATTCTACTCATTCCCCATAACTTTACTGGGAAAACATCAACCTAATTCCAGGCTCAGCACCTAAAATAAATCCTCTACAGGAGGCAGAAAATGTCAGGCCATACCTTTCATTTAACCCAGTCCAACACCAGATATGGAAAGGAATTCTGAGCTCAGAGTGTCTTGAAAAAGTTCCAGGTTTAAGATTGGTACCACAACCTTCCATATCTCATTTGGACAGGCCTATCCCTGCCCCCAATTGGGACTTCATGGATGGACACTAATTTACCATGTTAACCCCTCTCATGCTAGACCCGTTACACCAACCTTGGCCAGAAGCCACCACCACCCGGTACTGGAGCTAAGCACTCCATGTTATGGAACCTGGCCAGTGGACTTAGAAAGCCTGTTGATCTTGGCATTGGCCCTGGGACCCTGTGTGGAGCTACATGCTGAGACACCACCATAGGCCAGCTATTTCACAGAAGAATCAGTCAACTCACATCCTTCCTAGCCAATGCAACTCCACTCTTTCTTCAGATCCCAAAGAAGAGGTTCAGAGAATAATAAAACAATTTCTGGGCTACAGTTTGTAGGAGCAAGAATTCAATCTGCCCACCATAACCATAGGACCCAAATGGTCCCTTCTCTTGCTCCCATTGTCGCATTCCCAACCTTCTTCTTAAACCAGCACAGCTCCCACCAATACAGTTAACAAGTTCTGTACATCAGTTCCAGCAAAAACAGAGATGCCACATTTGGGCACCAGTGGGCAAGATCCCTGCCCCTGTTTCCCAGGCTGAGCAATTACTCATCACAGCCATAGAGCAGGCAGCTCCCAGTGAAGTTAATTAGGGAGCATTACTGGCCTCCGGATGACTGGGAGAGAATCCTTTCAGGGACCGAAGGAGATTAAAAGAGCATCCTACAGTCAAAAGATTCAGCTCTCCCCAAAGGCACCCATACTAATGAATGGAAACCCCACCATACCTTTCATTCCAAACTTGGACCGTCGGCCATACTTGTTGATCATGATAAAGAGAACCACCAGAAGGACACAGGCAAAAGCTGCAAGTCCAACAGCTATGGATACCTAGAGGAATAAAACATACTACTTAGGATCAAGGTGTACCACCAGGGTCCCACAGAGTATGCTGCAAAAGTGCTTTCTGCCCAAATGAGGGGTTTACAGCAGCTCTTCCCAGTACAGGATGCTGTGTGCCTGCTGCATAAAATGCATTAAGAAACTGATTAACAAGACACTGAAGACTCCCAAGAAACTTACCACAATAAATTGGTAGGAAGAACTCCTGGTTCCAGGATTCCATTCTCTGAGCTGTTCCCATCCTCGGTGAATGGTATTTGGAACCTGACTCAACCACCAATCATAAATGACTTCCCCTTTGCTTTTTTTATTCAAAAAGCTTTGATTCCTAAATGCTACATGGAGCAAAGGGTCATCCCAGGACTCAGAGAAACAGGCAACCACCATGTCAAAATGTTATGTAGAAAGTCCACCTCTTTTGGGGACTACCTACATGAAACAATGCATATCCTGTTGGACTCAATTAATGTGTCGGTTAGTTTTGAAAAACTCCTTTTTTTTTTCTTTTTTATTCTTTGTTAAAAGAGATGGCTTAATGGATAAGGGAGGGGATATAGATATAGATAGGTTTATATCTATATCTATATATAAATGAAGGTGATATAAAAACAAAAGACATCAATAAAAATTTTTTAAAGACAGTCTACCTCTAGAGGCATAGAACTCAGCTTTAAATATCCAGTCTTACTCCCTAGGGAAACACCAGTCTCTAGCTTTCTTCTGTCTCTGTATAGTGCTAATCAGAGTCTCCCTGAACCAAGCCCAGTCAGGCCCCTTGGGAGAAGTTAACTCTTCTTGACCAGGATATGACTCACCCCAAAAGTGTCCTCCTCTGGTTTGTGGGTCACGGTGATAGGAGGTGTGGGGCTCACTTCATAGACTGGAACCAAAAGAACAGAGCAGGAGGGCAGTTAGTAAACAGACCACACATTAGAGAGCACTGGGAAACTCTTTGGAGCCTAGGCCACAATTCCATCCCTGACCCAAAGAATATACCAGCAATCCCTGCAAAAAGACATTCACTCCAGTCTGAACCTTTGCATCCTAACATATCCCTAGATTCTGATGAAGTGGCTCTAGAACATAAATCCCTTTTCTATTACCTAACTAAATACAATAGCTCAAGAGCACATGTGCCCACTGCTACCATCTTTGAAATAATACCCCTATTATCCACCCCATTACCCACTTCCTCAAAGGGAAAAGGAAAACTTAGGCTCTATAACCTATGAACTACTGGAAAAATACAATGGTTTATGGGGGGAGGACTTTGAAATGAAGCCTAAAGAACTAGGTTCTAGATGTAGCCCTGAATGAAACACAAGGGGAAACTTCCAACAGACTGGATGAAAGCAGACAACTCAAAGTGCTACTTCCACTGACTCCTAAGGCAGTTGTTGACAGCAGGCTACCAATAGACACTTCTATCTTCTTCCTCCTTTATCCTCACATTCTCTTTCTTTTCTATACCATGTTTGTGCCATGGAGGTTACTTAGTCTTAGTGGTAGCAACTTGGGTCTAAAGAGGTTATTGATTCCTAGCCCAAAATAGAAACCACTATCTCATTCATTCCCCCTTGAGGCTAGTACATTATGACAACTCAACTTATTATATATGAAAGAGATACCCACGGAAATGCCTCATTCTCAGTTACCCAGTCATGCTGAAGCCAAGACTTAGTTTGTTCTAAGACTTATAGCATCTTCTTGGAGAAGAGCTTTCCCACCTCGGACATCTCTAGAGGAACATTCGGTGGGGTTACTAGTCTCCAGAGACTGAGAAGGAATAAGAAACACATATGACATTTGCATCTAGATAAAGCAACCTGGATGTGGAAGGAAAACCTCCACAAAACAGGTGAGCCAAATTCCCATAATTTCTATCATAAGAAAGAGATGACAAGGGTAGTAGACTTCCTTCAGAAAAACACAAAACATTATATGCACACCCCTAATTATCTTAAAAGCGGTTTAACCCTTGCTCTTAAATTATCTGTACACTCAAACTTCCATGGTTCCTCCCAAAATCTAATAAGCCATGGTCACATAGGAAATGGTTCCATTGGTCATCTCTCAAATGCTCAAATGGACCTATAATCTCACTGATTTGAATATTGACCCACCTCACAAAAAAAATGTACATTGCAATCCATCTGTGCCCAACCTTGATCTCTACATAAGTTGGAAATACACAATTGGACATTTAAAAACTTGGGTATCATACTTCCTATAAGAACTAACATCTGGGACATTCAATATAAACCCAAACCCAATTTGATAAAAGTTAGGCCTAGCAAGATTCACTACAATGCCAGGGTACAGAAAACTCCTCAAACCCTCTAAACAGCCTTAACTTTAGTCAGGTAAGTAAAACTGGAGTGTAGACACCCAGCATCTAAAAAGCCTAACCCTAGAGTTCTTCCTAAGTAAAAAGGAGCCTAGGAGAAATTGCCCCGGCAGCCTAGACCCTATCCTCCAATTCCCTCTACCACAGATAATCTCACATCCTCTCAACTGTGGGTTGGGGAGGTAGGAAAGCTGTCTGAATTCAGAGGAACTAACAGAAAGGATCGAGAACACGAACAATTGCAAAGCAAGAGGCAAAGGAGACTTACTTGAGACAAAGTTATCCGTACTCTCTGCAAAAAGGACAAAGAGATAATTAACACATTTAATAAAAAACAGAATGGAGTAAGACAGCCATTTCTGCCAGTCATCACCTTTCCCCCTCACCCTGATGTATCATTGCTTTGATAACATTACAGCTACAGGCCAGCTATCCCATCTTATCACCTTATGTGATGTCCACAGTGTTGGGGGACAGACTGAAGATAATCACTCTGATTGGAAGAGGCATCACTGTCTCCATACCTGGAGGTCATGCTGTTTTCACTGTGGCGAGAGGAGTTGGAACCTCAGCCCTCTTGTGTTACTCCACAGTTGTTTCTTTGGATCCCAGGGAGAATAGCGATGGTGGAGGGAGGGATGTAAGGGTATGATGTAAAGAGCATCGGGGAGACAAGCCTGCTCTTTCCATTGTGTTCTGAAAGTACCACTTGTGCTTGAAGAATGAATGTCCAAGCATTTGTATTAGAAGGCAAGTAAAATAGGTTGTTTTGTGGTGCTCTAACCCCAGAACAGATTTCATACCCTGGTTGTACTGATTATCTCTGGTCTTCCATGATGTACTTCCCTCCATCTCCCAGAAGAGTTGACTTCTCCTCTATTTCCCTGTTAACATCAAAAGGCCCTCTACATTGACAGATTACAAAGATATACCTTTTTCCTTAAGTGGGAAGCTTGGGGAGGTGACATCCTGAAGTGACCTTTCTACCATGTACCTATGATACACTCAGTGAGGGCATGAATGAAAACCATAGCCCCTTGATCCAATTTTGCCACCTTGCCAGCTCCAACAGGCTCTAGCCAGTAAACAATCTTCTGTAATGACCTCAAGGGAAAGTGATGTTTTCTCTGGGAAAGCTTAACCCAGGCACTTCTGAGGTAACATTAATCAGTATCAATTCACCATTTTCTTAGGCTGTTAAGCCTCATCTAAATTCCTGGCCTGATATTCCTGCTGCCTCCATACTCCAGGTGACAAAATGCCTGACCAATTTTTTTTTTTAATGGTCATGCCCTGACAGCCTGAAAGAACAGGGTTGCCAGATCAACTCATGGGTTCATGCTGATTTGCATGTTTCTCATAAGGTTCTCATTTATTAGAGAATATTCTCACGTCAGCCAAATGTTTTAACCGAGTCTGTGAACCCTGTAATCTGCCAATCAGCCTATGAATGCTTAAATCCTTCGCTGCTGTCTGGAAACATTTATCCATCCAAGAGTCACATGGACACTGAAACAAGGTGCCACATTTACAGCACAGAACCCAAGGGTGGATTTGGGGTTTCACACTGTTGATGGGTGGGGAAAATAGTAACTTGCTTTGAACCAGGACTCACACCTAAATCTGAATGGGAGAATGGACTGGGAAAATTGTTGGGAGGTGGGGAGAGAAACATCCTTGTCAGATCATCACCTGAATCCTTTGTTCTAGGAAGAATAGAGTTGACATCTTTCAGTGGGCACAGGCCCAATATACCCCTGGGAAGGCCCCCAACGACGGAAGCAAGTAAAGCCCACAGAAAGGAGAACAGAACCAAGGACTTCTGTTCAACCATTCCTGATCATAGCCAAGATACAAAAAGGGCTCAAAAGCAAGGACAACAAGACATCTTTCCTCTTTCCTAGTCCCTTCCCCCTAAAAAAGTCAAAACCCAGGTCACTGATGAGAAGAAATGGGCTTTCTTGCTTCTTTGCTCGCTAACACATGCATCTCACACATACAAGCTTCATTTAAAAACAGCTAGAGTCAAACTTTTCTCTCTCTGATGATGATGCTGCTAAAATGGCCACCCTTTTCCCAGCTCCCTATACTGCACTGACAGCAGTACCTCTGAACCCATACTATGCCCTCACGTGGAAGGCAGCTGGCATGGTCAAGGGAGATGGTACCAGAACCTTAGCTTACAAGCCAGATCTGACCAATTCAAGCCTTTTTCTACTACTCATTCTCCTAACAGACCCAGCGCTAAAGCTTCAAAGTGAAGTCACCAAATGACCAAGTGAAAAACCAAAATCAGTCAGAAAATATTTACTAAGTGCCTACTATGTGCCAGCTACAAGGCTAGGTGCTGGGGATACAAAGAAAGGCAGAAAACAATCCCTGCTCTCAAGGAATTCCTATTCTAATGGGGAAGTCAGCACACAAACAAACTGTCTATAGGATAAATTGGTGATAAATCTATAAAGGGAAGGTACTCAAATTAAGGGGGATTGGGAAAGGCCTCCTATAGCAGGTAAAAGTTTATCTGGTACTTGAAGGAAGTCAGACAAGCCAAGGCAGAAATAAGGAGGGAGAGCATTACAGGCATAGGTAACAGCCAGTGAAATACCCAGCCAGGAGATAAACCTCAAGGAACAGAAAAGAGACCAGTGTCACTGGATTCCATGCCTAAGTATTTTCTGTGAAGATTCCCCTTTGACATCTGACTGATTTCCAAACTCGGCCTAACAACACTTCCCTTTTCTTATGCCCCTCAACTACTATTTCCCTAACTTGAGAACATTTTTAAGCCCTAATCTTCCTCCTTCCACCTGTGGGTAATCATCCATCTTCCTCTATTTTTTTTTCTTCAGACTATTCCCTCTGATCTTTATTCCTTACAACATCTCTGATCTTTTCTGACAGCCTCTCCAGGCCCAAAGGACCCTAAACAGATCAAGCATCACATTTTTGAAATAACCATTCTGGACAGAAGACCACTCTTTGTATCAAAGCTGGAGTCCGTTTCTAATGTGCCCACTACTTCTCTGATCACATCCTTATTGGTGGAATCTATTTTCAGAATGCTCATTAAATGTTCCCTTTGATTACTTTCTTTCCTCATTTGTACTTTCAGACTTCCTTGGGGCTCAGAATGGTCATTCAAGGGAGAATTCATGATTCTTCCCAAATCCCTTTTAATAAATACATCTCCACATTGCAAAAGCTTTTATTCTATTTCTTTAATTATTAACCTGTGCCATTCTTGCTCTATTTCTGACTCATGATGCATGAAAAGGAAGCAAAACCCCCCAACCCAGGATAAGCCCTCAGATGGCTTACCCCAGGGAGCCATTACCAAAATAAGATGTCTCAAGATGTTTTCTTAACAGAGACAAAGGGGGAAAGGGGCTGTTTAGTTGAAAAGCAACTACCAGTGGAATAATATATTGTGAGTATACATGAGGCTAGGGAATGGGATGATCTCTACCACAACAGCAAATCTGAATGAGGGCACTGAATCCTGAAGTATCAGGTTCCTGATAATAAACTTGCGCTTGCTGCGATATCTATATCAGCTTGGAATGCTTCCTTCTGGGACCCCAGGATCTGATCCACCCCATTCTTGGAAATACTGACAACACTGTCCCCTGGTGCTATGTCTTTCCTATCAGAGGATCTTTAAAAAGAAGATGGATTCTTTGTCAGCAGGATTTAGATGACCTGAGCTAAAGGTAATCTGTTGGAACCTTTCTGTCCAATTTGAGAAATTCTGCTGATTCTCACATTTACAGACATATCTCTAAGATGCAGCAGCATCTTCGTGGAATATCATCCCACCCCTGACAGAATGCCCTAGGGAGGGGAGAGTACACATATCTCTCCACACCCTTCATGGGTAGAAAGAATATATCGTGTATTCATGCAGTTGCTTTGCTTCCTAGGTTGGGAAGACAGGAAAGCTGATTGTAAGAATAGGCCTTATTATTCTTCTCTAGCTTCATCTCCCGAACAATTTACCTTTTTGTATACATTCATCCATCATCACTTTCATATGACTTTTCCATCTGTTCCCTGTCACCACTTTTTCATCATGTATTTAATTCCAACATGGCTAAAAGTGAACTAAACTCCCTTTTCCCACCTCAATCCCCAAAGACCCCTTACCATCTCTATTTCTTCTAATGTCATCACTATCCTGAGTCATCTTTTACTCTAATCTTTTACCCAATCCAATTGCCCAAAGCTCCTCAATCAAACCTTGACGATATCTCTTAAATCTGTACCCTTCTTTCTGCTTCCACAGTACTTCACCCTAATTAAGCCTTCTCACCAGGATTATTGTAATAGCCTCTTAACTCATCTTCTTACTTCAAATCTATCTCTTCTCCTATCCCTTCTTCATTACTATTGTCTGAACAATCTTCCTAATACAATATGAGTCTTCTACTCAAAAAACTTTCTGTAACTCCCCATGCTCTATTTAGTAAACGATAACTAATTTACCATGGCATTCAAGACATTCCCTAACCTGGCTTCAATTAACTGTTCAAAACTGTTCAAATTTATTTCAAATTACTCCTTTCCATCTAACTTCATGTGCCAGTCAAACTCCATACTCATCTTACTCTCTCCCATTTCCATACCTTTGCTGACACTGTCCCCCAATGTCTAGAATGGATGAATACCCCCTATCCAACTTCTCTGCCTGTTAAAATCCCTCCCTTCTTTCAATGGAGTCACCACCTCCTCCAAGAAACTTTCCCTGCCACTTTTCTCCCCTCAGTGAAAATGTTCTTTCCCTCCTCAAATTTTTCATCCATCTTTCCTTAGATCTTTTCTTTCTTACTTATCACACGTCCTACTTGTATCAGTTATTAGTGTATGTCATTTACCCACTATCATACTGTAAAGGCCCATAAGAGCTGACAGCAAGAGGTGTGTGTATATATGTGTGTAAATACATGTCACATATATATATACATAGACATATATGTATATGTACATGTTCATACAGTTATTATTATACACATATATACATATGCATTCATGTATTTATTATAGATCTTTATATCTTTACTGCCCAGCACAGGGCCTTGTCCATAGTAAGAATTTAATAATGTTTGTAGAACTGAATTAAATTGAGATGAATTATTAAAAAATCACTGCTCTATAATGAAACTAAACTTTCATGCAATGGGTCTGAGAAATTATAGCTGGAAATGTTCCCAGTTTAGAGGCAAATGAGTCAGGTGGTATAATTCATAGTAAAGGTCTTCTAGGTCTCCCCAAGGACATTCCCATCTTCCCCTGCTACCTACACTCACATACACATACACACCACTACCAATAGTACCATCATCACCAGCATATTCTAAAAGTTATTCTGATGAATTTTGATGTCTGAATAAAAAATCACAAGGTATCCAGAGTCTTTGTCAAAAAATAGGCCCACTGAGTTTTATAAAAGGGCAGATTCCTGCATGTCTAGAGAATACAAAAAGCTGCTTCACCCCCACAGGAAGGAAGGAGCTAAGTTTTCTGGATACCAGACGCCACTCCATTGTTTCTGGTCTCTGCACA
Organism: Vombatus ursinus; assembly: GCF_900497805.2. Classification (NCBI taxonomy): domain Eukaryota; kingdom Metazoa; phylum Chordata; class Mammalia; order Diprotodontia; family Vombatidae; genus Vombatus; species Vombatus ursinus. The sequence continues at coordinate 31,180,158 of NW_020948983.1, read as the reverse complement.
TTCACTTCCCTGACAGGGCCTATGAAAGGGAAGTCCAACTTAACCTCACTGCTCCCCTCTCTTAGACAGCAAAATCAGTCCCTTCAAAGATTTTGACAGTTCACTTCCTCACCCAATCATCATCATCATCATAATGGTTATTGTTGTTGTTGTTATTATATAATTGCTATTATTTCTGGCATTAATATAGAATTTTAAGATGTACAAAGTATATTACATACATCATCTTATTTGGTTTTCATAACAGCCCTGTGATGTAGGTGCTATGGGTATAATTATGCCCATTTTACAGGTGAGGAAAGAGAGGTCCAGTGACTTTGCCATGGTCACTTGTGTCCAGAGGTAGAACTTGCATCCAAGTCCAAAGGTTTTGTTTGTTTATTTGTTTGTTTTTTTCCCACTACAGGATGGGTGGTTTCAGAAAGAGAATATAAAGTTTACTTCTAGGGAGTCTTTTTAAAAAAAAAAAGATTTACACTTTTCTAGGCAAATTTGTATGTGTTCCTCCTTGCACATGGTGGAACGGATCAACTGACCTCTAAGCATCTCTTCTAACCATAAGAATCTATAGAGCTAATCCTTGCACTAAGTTATACATACAACCCAACCATCTCTGAATTTGAGAACTCTTTGTACTCAAAGTAAAGGCCATAACTATTTCCATCTTCCAGAAGACTAAGGAGGAATGAGCCAATCAAGAAAATCTCTTGGACTTAGCCCACTAGGATCTTCCTCAGGCCTGGGCCTGGAAGCTCCCTTAAGTTCCCTCCATGTGTAGTTTTCAGTATCTGAAACATTGGAGTCTCTATCATTCCCTTAGGAAAACTTGTTCTCTAATCTCCAGGGTCTCACTGGCAAGAAGTTTTCTCAACATGCAGCCTCATTTTTCCTTTTCTTCCTTTGCTCCCAGTATTCCTCATTATAGCCCTCTTGCACTAAGTTAAATAAGACATCCTGAAGTTGACATTTCTCAGTTATTTGTGGACTGCAAAGTCCCCTTTCACAACAAGCAAACAATACACAGATTTAGCTCCTGATGTCTTTCTCTCATCCTAAATTACTCTTTCCTTTTCTCCTCCCTTAGAAGAAACCTCAAGGGGTCATCTAGTTTAGCAATTCTCAAAGTTTTTGGTCTCAAGACCCTTTTACACATAAAACTTATTAAAGACTCCCAAAGGGTTTGTATTTATGTGGATTATATCCATCAATAATTACCATATTGGAAATTCAAATATCTTAATATTATTATGAAAAACAGTTTTGATCTCATGGACCTCCTGAAAGGAACTATGAATCCCTAGGGATCTCTGGACCACACTTTGAAAACTGCTGCTCTGGTCTATCCCCTATAAGCAAATACTTAAATCATCCAAGAGTGGGATGCCTGATTCCTAAATTATCACTCTATGGAACAAGAGATTATATAATCCTCTTAAATAACCTAATTTACTGCCTGTTAACCTTTGCTGGGCTTTTCTTCTTTCTGATCCTGAAATTCTCCAGTTAATAGAAGGTACTTGGGCATGGTCCAGTCTAGGTTGTGCAGAGTGAGAGAAAGATTATCAGCTTCCCAAGGTCATAATATAATTGAAGCTCCTTAGGTTGCTGGAGTCATTGCCCTTAGCCTACTATCTCCTCTTCCCCGACTCTATCACAGACTTATTTCCTTAGTCCACCTCCATAATTTCTCACACCTCCCTTACCCCTGGCCATAAGGTAGTGTAAGGTAGTTGGGGTAGGGGCGGGGAACGGGGGTGGAGATTGGACTTAGAGTCAAAGGGCCCAGATTCTAATTCCAGGTCTGACACTATCTGGCTGTGTGGCCTTGGACAAGTCACTCCCCCAGTATGGATCCATTTCTTCCTCTGTAAGATGAGGAGATTAGTCCAGATGATATCTGAGGTCTTTTCCATTTCAAAATATCTATATATGTGTCTGGTTCAGAGGGATGGAGGGTTATGCCCTTGAATATGTAACTGTGCAAATGTGTATGTCTGCTACCCTCTTGGAATGGTAGCCTCTTAGAAGTAAGATCTGTATCCAGATTGTGCTGATTCAGCACAATGGTTCTAGTTGAATTCAATATATCAAATCAATTCACATTGGTAATACTAAAGTACAGTTGTTTTCCCTTCCCCACCACAAACTATAGAATATAACTGGAAACTCTTGGGGATATTGAGTCTATCCCAAGGTGGGAAAAAAAAATTTCATTCCCCTCACCTGGAAAGGGTTCCTTGAGGAAATGACCCTTGATGGTCTGATTGGCTGTGCCCAAATGGTTTTTGGCAATGAGGGTGTAGTTGCCATTGTTATAATGGGTGGGCTTATTGAAGAGGAGGCAGCCTTCAGAGACCTCACCCTCCTGGTAGTACTCCACCCGAATGATCTTAGATTCCCTCAGTGGCTGCCCATTGTGCAGCCAGTGCAGGGTTGGGGGTGGGTTCCCCCGGACCACAAACTCGATGCAGTGCTCCAGACGCAGTTCGGGTTCTTCTAGGCTCATCACACGTGGAGGATCTGCCAAAGGGAAGAACATCTAAATTGCTGAGATATTTTAAGCTTTCACATCCTGGAACCTTGGAGGAACTGGGGCTTCTCATCACAGATTTTCTTTGCCTACTTTCTTTTTCAAAAGGTTGTCTAGAGGAATGATAGCTCTACCAGCAGATAAGTGGAAAGTCACTTTGGTTCAGCCAGACTCCCAAGATTCCTCTCAGTAGGGTATCTCCATCTGTGCACCTTTCAGAAGCTTGTCTAGAGAGGTAAGGGACAAGATCCAAAACTATACATGCTTACAAGATCATCTCAGGAGAGGCCTTGACACACTTCTACAAGAGGTGTCTACACACTGCAGACACAGCTCTACAAGAATTAGGGACTCCTCACCCCTTGTCCAGACTCAGAAAAAACCATGTGTGTATATTAATACATGTGTACATTATTTCCATAGCCTTTTCACAGCTTCTAGGCAAGAGGCCCTCAACTCTAAGTCAATTCTACTGATGTCCCTTGTTTCCCACCCCATAGGCTCTTATGAGCCCTAGATTCTCTCACAGAGATGCCATATGCTCATACTCACAGTAAACGGTGAGTGCCACACTAGCATTACTCATGCCCACCACATTTTCAGCAATGCAGGTCAAGGTAAAGCCATTGTCTTCACTGGTGACATTGACCAGGGTCAGGTTGATGGCATGAACATTGGTCCAGTTAAGGTTTGTCTGAAAACCCCAATGGAGAAATAATAGTCAAGTCACTTCTAGCCAAAGTTCTTTTTACTCCCCACCACCACCAAGTTCCTTTCCTTTCCCCTCCTAACTCCAACACAACCTAAGGGAGAGCGAGGTAGGAGAGCTATACCTGTCCATATGCTTTTACACTACATTAGGTGCACTTAATTATCCTAAAAAGAAAAGTCCCAAGTCCAATGTGTATTTCTCCCTTTAACCATTCAGCTACTACTCCTTTTTAAGCCCTTGGCACCTTGGAGCTGAGAGAAGCTTACTTCTAAGACTGTGTGGCAATTACACTTGGCCTGTGCTCACATCTTTTCCTTCCTAAAAGCCTACCTGGTGGGTATTGATGGACTGCAGTCCAGTGACAGTCCAGTCCACATCAGGCAGAGGGGAGCCAGAGCCATTGCAGGTGATGACAGCATTCTCCCCTTCTCGTACTGTCAGGTTAATGTGGCTTACACTGATCTCAGGTAGGTCTAAGGGGTGGGAGAAGACAAAAGAATTATCAGCAATGATTGTGTAGCTGTATCTGCCTCACTCTCTTACTGGGCTTAGGAAGGCTATCACTCCCTCCCCTATCTCAGTAAACAGGATCCGTGTTCTAGAAAAAGTCCTAGATGAGATCTGGGTAACAAGACAGCAGTAAAGAACAATGGAAAGGATGTTACCTCTCTTACTTTGGGCAAGCCAGTTAATTTCCCTGGCCTCAGTTGTTTCATCTGTAAAATAAGGGGGTAGATGATCTCTGAGGTGCCTTCCAGGTCTAAATCTTCAAGCCTGTGATTGCTTAGCAGGCTCTAAGGTGTGCATGATTACCTTAAAGAGAAACTGTCCCAAGTATGGAGTCCCAAATCAGACTCCTTCCCCCAAATCAACAAGCCTTTATTCAAGTACCTACTATGTTCTAGGCACTATGCTAAGAACCGGGGATGCAAAGAAAGGCAAATGATAGTGCTTGACCTCAAAGAGTTTACAACCTAATGTCTTTCAGCAAGTGGTTGCATAGAAGCAGAAAACTATAATAGAAACAGTTTTGCACCTGCAGTCAGAGGGACCAAGTTTCATGCCTTGACTCTGCCATTTCATATTATGTGACCGTGGCTAAGTCCTTTAATCTGTCTGGGCCTCTGCTACCCCAGATGTAAAATGAGGGCATTGGTCAAGATTATTGCTAAGGTCTCTTCCGGTTCTAAATCTATTCTCCTATGCCTCTTTTATAGTTGGTCAGAAGCCTCATGCTAAGCCAAGGTGGATGGATAAAATGGTTTTGTCCCTCAGGGTCCTAAAGACCAGAGAAACCTGGTCTTAGAAGAAAATTCAAAGCCTCCTCTTGACAACATCTTTCACTAAATATAAAAGACAAATAGATTTGTTGCTGTATAAAGATCCTAGAACAACAAAGATCCATGGAAGAATGTCTCTTAAAGAATCTCCTAAAGAAGAAAGGACAAGGCAGCTAGGTTATGCAGTGGATAGTGCACAGGCCCTGGAGTCAGGAGGACCTGAGTTCAAATCTGTCCTCAGACACTTACTAGCTGGGTTGACCCTGGGCACTTAACCCTGATTGCCTCAAAAAAAAAAAGAAAGAAAGAAAGAAAAGAAAAGAAAGGGACTGAATCTGCCTTTTTTGCTTTCATAGTAACATGCAATCAGGCATTTAATTTATGCGAGTTGATGGGCTCAGGAAAGAGTTGACTCTCTTCTTAGGCAACCGGTAAGATGGTAAATACTAAGAAGGTACTTGACCTCACCACCACACTATGGAACAGACTAGTAATCAACTGTTTTTTCTCTCCCAGGATGGGTCGGGACTCTCCAGTTCACTCCCAGCCACCAACACTGAACGTTTATGCAGCTTCAATCGACACAATTTATAATTCCCTAGCTGGAACGGACTGGTCCCATCCCCCTTATTAACAGCTTGACACAAAGCCAAAGGTGCCCTTGATCTTCTCTCCACATAGACAACAGGACACACTGATTGATCACAGCTCTAACTCACAGCTCAGCCCACAGAGCCCCAACCATAGTGCATGTGGCAGGCAGCAGCTAGATGCTAGGCATTTCCCTCCCACCTGTGTTAGCCTGCCCAAGGGAGAAAAGAGCTGGAGGGAGGTCAAGGAAGGGAATAGTGGAATGTGGAAAGTGATGAGAAGTTTCCCCAAGGAAACTTTCTCAGCAAATATACTGATTTTTGAATAGGTAGTTTATGTTTTCATGACCATATGAAGCACTACTCCAAATCACTAATAAGAGAAATGCAAATCAAAACAACTTTGAGATATCATCTCACAGCTAATGAATTTTAAAAGATGGGAACAGTCAACAATATAGCAGTTGTGGCTAGAGGGGCACATTAATGCACTGGCTGGTAGAAATCTGAAGTGGTTTAACCATTCTGAAGAACAATTTGGAAATATACTTAGAAAGTGATTAAAATGTCCATACCCTTTAACCCAGAGATCTCACTGGTAGATATATACCTCAAAGAGGTCAACAATAAAAATAAAGGACCCATAAGCAATAAAATATTTACTGTAGAAACAAATTAAATACCTGTCAATTGTGGAATAGCTTTGTTTTTACTATGCTGTGAGAAAGGATGAGTTTAAGGATGGGTTTAATGAACATAGGGAAATGTAGGAAGACCAACCCCATATGAACTGATGCAAAGTGAATGAAACAAAGCCAGAAAAAGAATACATACAATGACGACAATAATGTGAATAGAAAGAGCAACAACAATACAATAAAACTGAATGGCATGAAAGCATAATGACCAACATATTCCCAAAGAAGAGCCACATGAAGGCATCTCCTACACTTCATTGTAAAGGTGGGGGAATATGAGAATGAAAGTCTGTATATCAGGCATCTCAGACTTTCTCAACATATAGGTTAATTTTGCTGAAATGTTTTTGTTATAAGACTCTGTCTTGGAGGGGATAAGGAGGAAGGAATCCATCGGGAAATGCAGGTGGTATAAAAACAATAGATGAACAAAATGTATTTTAAAATAATTTTAATTTAATTAATTTTTTAATTAATGTTTTAAATGTGTGTGTTGGTATACTGTTTATCATGCATTTTAGGTAGCATAGAAAAATGGCTAGACTGCTGTATTTGAGGTACAAAATACCTGGATGCAAAGCTGACCTTTGACACTTGAAAAGTGAGCAAGCTGATTAAACCTCTAAATACCTTAAGTAAGTCCTTAAGACTTATTGATTAAGTGATAGACATAAATAAGCTGATTTTATCCTCACAACAGCCCTGTGAGATAGGTGTAGGAAAATTTCATTCTCTCCATTTTATCCCGAAGGATACTGAACGGAGCTCAAGGATGAGAAACGACTTGGCCAAGGTTATACAACTAATAAATAATGGAGTATAGACTCAAACCCAGCTCTTTGGATTCTAACCAGTGCTCTTTCCCATATATCACACTGTCTTTCCCAAAATAGCATAATTAAATTGCATTAAGAGAAGAAGACAGAGAGGAAGAAGTAGAAGATAATTGAAAGGAATATGGTTAGTTCTCCTGCGTTCCTGAAACCAACTCCTATAACTGGCCCCAAAATGGATAGGGATGGCACAGTGAATTAGAGACACTGTAATTTTCTTGAATCTCACATGTGTTTCATGAGATGAGGGCTGAAGGGGCAGTAGGAAAATTTGGAGGTCATAGTTTGACATAATAATTTTTGGCCCCAGTCATTAGGAGAAGATAAGGAGCCTAGGCCTCGCCAGGGGCAGGGAGAAGACAGGAGAACTGACATTTTCATTCAGCCTACTTACCACACTGGGTGATGTTCATACGCTGCAGGGGAATTCGAGAGCCATCTGTGCTGATGCAGAAGAGATTCTGACTGTTCAGTTTGGCCTCACCCTGCTCTTGCCACAGCTGCATCCAGCGGATGTCACAGCTACAGTTGAAGAAATTTTGCTCTAATCTCCTATGGACAAAAATAGAGGAAGAAAATCATTCAACCAAAGAACAGGGTAACTCCTAGAATTTTACTAGAGAAGCAGAGATGGCCCACACCTGGTCTTCAGAGATTCAGGGAAGAGTGTATTTAGCAAAACCTTATGAAAAAACTGCCAAAAGTTTACTCATCTATGATTGTTTTTTTTTTCTTTTTGAATTAGAAAAATTAGGGAAAAGATGAATTAAATCTGCTTCCTTTCCTATTCACCAGATAGTAATTAATATCCCTCATCCACAAAATGGATTACACCATTCCATTGCTCAAAAACTTTCAATGGCTCCCCATTGCCCGCCAAAGAACATTCATGCTCCTCAATTTGGCAAAAACTAACCTTTCTAGAATTATCTTACATTGCTTCCTTTTCAAATACTCTATGCTCTAGCCAAACACCACTGCCTGAACAGAACCTGCATTATCCCATTTCCATGCTGTGACATGCCATTTTCCATTCCTACCTCCACCTGTTGTAATCATAAGAATCTTTTAAAGGTCCCCTGGGAAGCTTTTTCTGTGTCCCCAAGTAATAAGTTTTCTTGAATTTCATATTAACCATGTTTACACAACTTAGGTAAACTTGCCACATTGTATTTAATATTATGGTTGATTGGTTACTTGTCACAGAATCACAGAACTCTGAAATTATAAGAGACCTCAGAGGTCATCCAGTCCAACCCATATTTGATCAAGAATCTTCTATAAGATGCAGACAAGTGGTCATTCGGTCACTGTTTAAAAAACCCCTGTGTCTCCTGATGGTTCCCTAGAACACAAGGGCTTTGTCTTCCTTTCATTGACTCTTTCTCAGCACTCAAGCATAGAATTTTGCATTTACTAGGCATTTAATAAATGCTCATTGCATTGAATTTTGGAAAGAAGTGAGAAAAGAATGTAAGAAAAGAAGGAGACGTTGATTTCAGAGAGCCAAAAATACATATTAAAGTTTGGGGGACTTTACCTTGGTGGGACTAGGGAGCCACTAAACGTTTTCCTGATCAAAGTGAGGGACTTTTTCAATGTAAAGTTGGCTGAAATATATAGGATTGACTAGAAGAGGAAGAAACTGAAAGTGATGAACAGTCAGAAGGTCATAGCAATAATCCAGGTGTGAGTTAATGGGGTCCTGAAGTAGGAAAGGAGCCTTAAAATGGAAAGGAGAAAGATTTTAAAGACTCGTTATCCTAGAATACAAAAGAAGATGAACCATAAACAGTAATTTTTCTTAGAACATTCCCATCAGATGGTCATCCAGGCTTTACTTGAAGACCTCTGCTAGCAAGAAACACACCGAAAAAAAAGCCCATTCCATTTGTTGAAAAGCCTTAAGGTGGACCATCAAACAAATACGCCTCTCTTCTAATACCTTTCATGGAAGGTATGGAAGACACCTTTTAAGGTGCTATTTCCTGGTATTGAATCAAATGCTTTGTAATAGTAAAACAACAGTAAATGCTTTGAAATCTTGTTCTCTTTGGACCTTTCAACCAAGTACATGATTATAAAGATGTGGTCTAGGAAAGCAGATCATTTGCAAAAACTTGGCTATTCTCTTCTTATACCCTTATCAAATGTATCTATATATGTGTAGATCATTCTTATAAAGATTTCATAAAGAGAGGAAATTAAGAACTTATGTTAGCTCATACCATTTTCTCCACCTTTTTTCACTAGTAACTATGTCTGTGATCTTTTCTGGTATTTGGTATTTTCCTACTCTTGGATCTCTTAAGATTGAAATCCCTCAGTCTTCAAAATTACAACACTCCCATCATGATCCTCTTCTGTGAGTATGTGATCTGGTCCAGCTGTGCTTTGTGCCTTTGTTCCCTTTGGCACCATCTTGGCTACCTCATACAGCTCATCAGGGACTGGGATTTTAGAGTCCAAATATGGTAGCTTTTCTGTCATTGATAGGGAAAATAGTCTGTTAAAAAATTTTGTAGATATTGTCCATTTTTATCTGATGGTTTTATATTTAATTTAATGTATATTTAAATAAATTTATATCCTAAATTCATGTTGCCCTTGGTGGACATTTCTCTCATTTAATAAGGAGATTAAACATATTCTGAAGTGGTTTGTAGGCTCATTTGGACTCTTCTTTATGATGATTGATTAACATAAATTAAACTTCCCTAGATCAAATGAGACAGCACATGGAAAGTGCTTTGCAAAGTTTAAAACACTATATAACTGCTACCTATTGTTATTAGAAAAGTATCCTAGTCTATTTCATTGTATGTTCTTTTATTCACTTCCCATTTTCAGCGTTGGTAACTTGTCTGAATGAATGAAGTGTGAGCTGTTTTAATTGCATGGTATATATTATTAAATTATTTTTTTCTAATTTGATATCAATTTTGTCTTTTACTATAACAAGTCAATGGGTTTAACTGTATAGAGACAACTGATTGGAAGTAATCCTGACAATGTTAACCAGACTATATATTTTTGTAAAGATACAGACAGTTTCATTTTTGGAGCTGTTCCACAATGTATAATGTATACCAACTCACTTCCTGAAGAAAATATTCATGATACATGGTTTTCTGTGTAGTCTACAAGCCATTAACCTGTCTTGCTTCTTAATCCTGAGCTGGATTTTCCAACATATTTTTCATTGTTCTTCTTTCCTTATGCTCACTTTTGCATTGATGTTACCAAGCATTAAAGTATATGTTAATTTAATCTTTAGGGTTTTATGAAGAATTTGGTGGAATTTTCCTACCTCTTCATATTCTGCAACAGATGTAGGCACATATGCTACAATTTTTTTTTGTGGTGATTTTTCCCCCCAAATACTCATAATGAGCAATACTATAAGAGATGTCCAAGTGTCTCATGAAATGATAGTCCTTTGTTTCCTTTGGATGCACAATTAAACCAACTCTTCCAACTCTGTTATTTACGTCTCCAAGAAGAATTTGTGAGCCATCCTTCCATTTAGTTTCAACTTACTTTTGTCTTCATTGATAATGAGAATGTCAATATTGACATCCTCTAGTAGTGTGTCAATTCATTGGTCATTTGATGGAAAACTCACATTTAGAGTACAAACAGTTAATATTTATAGACTATCTTAAAATTGTAATTCTCAGCACCCTCTGCCTTCTTTTTCACCACTCTGCTACTGTTGCTGCAGAATATGAAGGGGGCAGCACAAAACCAAGGGTGATTTTGCATTTTTCTTTGTTTCATGAATTGACATGAACAAAGAATTAATCACTGAGTGCTCAACCCATTGGTGATGAGCCTTTGCATATTTAGCTATGCTGCTCCTTGAAAAAGCCCATTGCCAGAACTGTACTCAAAGACTTCCCAGCATAGCAAAATCTGCCAAAGCTTATGTTCCACTAGCACAGACCTTCAGAAACCAGATTCACCTCCATTCTATGAGGAGGCTTTGGAGTGGGGGTTTGGTAGAGGGTTTTTGTACCAACCTGCCAAACTAACCTTGTATTTCTGTACATTCTTTGGAAGTTTCTCCTTATGTAGGGTTGGTGTCTATATCACCATAACTAAGTCAGAGTAGATTCAGAGGAGAACAACATATCTGAGCTGAAAAGTTGTTCTAAACAAATTCACAGATCATCCTAGAGATTCTGGTAGAAAATTGGTTTGAGTGACTGACTCTGGAAGTAGTGCTACTGGTGAGATGTTGTATAAGGCATTCATTGGTACATAAAGTGATTTTAATATGATATTCCTATTGATTCCCAACTTGCAAGTAGCAGACCCAGCAACCACTGTGACTCCCTGAAAGGTGAGGGGACCAGGTGGAGAATTAAATAAGGGGTAAGGAAGGGCAAAGTAGTTAGTTATAATGATATTGCCCTTTTCTCTCCTCTTTATTAGCCATCCTCCACAAAATCAGGTCATTTGCAGAAGCTTCCCATCTCTGAGTTTCAGGGGCAGATCTGTAAGTAATAAAGTACAGCTTTCTTAGGCCTATTAATAATGTATGAGGTCCCCATGAATAATACAGCAGCAGCTGCTTCAGGGCAAAATTTACCAACACCCTTCCCTAGCACCTCAATGGCCCAGGGCCTAATTGTAGGACACAGGAGGCCTCCCACAAATTAACTCAGTCCAGTTACTGAATATGTTGTCCTGAACTAGACTTTGGCTCTTTGGAATGTGGCCAAGGCCATGATTGGGTTTTTAGAAAAATTGATTTTCTTTTCTTTTTCCATAGCATTCTTGGTGCCAGTGACCTTCTTGGATTATGGTTGAGGGTGCCAAGGCATGAAGTGGAGAAATAGGCATGCCATTTCATCAAACCTCATTAGACTCAGGGGAGGCAGGCTATATAACATGGGTTCATGAAGAAACACAGTTCCAGCTCTTTTAAGAAACCAGGAAGAGACACTGAAGTCTTCAGTTATGGAGAGCTATCACATAGTTCACATTCCAGGACTTGGAGCGCTGAGCCTTCCATCACCCACTAGTCTCTGCCTATGTTGAGTTAAGTTCTAACTACATTGCTAGGTATCCCTGAGGAAGATGTTTTTTTTTCCTCCTCTCTCTCTAGAAATGTCCAGTTGTCTGGCTAGTTTACCCAGTAAGGCCTTTTGAAGACAACTTTATTCATTGAAGGCAAGATTATTCATTACCAAAACTGAGCTAGCCCTCCCTCTATTATCCTTCTCTCTTAGACCTCCTATCCTGGTATGGACAGGCAAGGGTCCAGATCACTATGCAACAGAATGAATCTTAGCACCTAAGCATAGATTAAACAGAAACATTGACTGTCAATATTATGATATATCCATTGAGGCAGAAGTCAAATAGACTACGGAAATTTCTCCCTTAGTGGATAGTTAGACAGGTTCCTTGGGGGCTTCCAGAGTATTTGTCTAACTACACTTCTAAGATAGATACATACCTTCTTAATGATGTGGGAAAAGTCATGTTTCTCTATAACTATGGAAGAAACGTTGAAATCCATACCAGGGCTAGCTAAATTATAACCTTTCTAGGAAAAGAAAAGCAGTTTCCCTTGTCCTTCCCTGAATAGAATTCTTGTAATCATAGAATTTCAGAGGTGACAAGGATCTCAGAAACTACCTAGCAAAATTTTTACCTGAACAGAATCCCTAACAAAGGTTCAAACAAATGACCAGTCATTCACCCTTTATTTGACGACATCTAGGTGACTATTTGTTGGAAATATTGTAGAGGAAATTTTTCTTCCTGTCTATATCAGACTAGAAAGCCTCTCTGATTCTTTCCAAATGACATTCTATGGAGATGTAGGTAGTCCATTCCATTGCTGGGAAGCTTTAATTGTTCAGAAAAGGTTTGTGTCTTTTCCCTTAAATTGGGCCAAAATGTTCCTCCACCTAATTTCCACTCATTCCTTCAAGTTCTAATCCCTGGGGTCAAGAAAAACATATAACCTGCCTTTCATGTGATAACCCTTAGTATATTTGAAGATAGTTAACATATCCACTTCCAGGTCTTTTCTCCTCCGTGCTAAACATCTTTATGGTATCAAGCTTTCTCATCCTGGTTACCCTCTTCTGGATCTTCTCCAATTTATCAATGTCTATCCTAAAACATAACACATCAACATAATACTCCAAATGTGCTCTGAACAGTGCCAATCCTAGCAAGACATTAATCTTCCTTTTTTAGACAGTATCTTATACTGTAACTGAGTGGTAACAAACTCAGCCACTAACCCATGCACAAAGATCCAACCACATATTGAAATGATCTATGTTCTTTTGTATTTTTATTTATTTTGTTAAATATTTCCAATTAAATTTTAATCTAGTTAGGCTCAATGGTTGCATATTTCACACTTATGCTATAAATACACTTAAAGTACAATAGCTTTTTTTGACAGTTAATCCACACAGCTGACTAATATCAAGTTTGCAGTTGCCTCAAACCCCCAGTTCCATTCCATGTGAAATGTTATGGGGCCACATCTCCCCCATTATTTCCTAGTGCTGGGTTTCTGGGGGTTTTTTTAACTCAAAAGTAGGACTTCTATTTCTTTTAAGATCTAAAGAAAATAGAGATCTAAAAAAGACTCCATTCTTATAGGGAGAAGGGAAGGAAACAAAATTTCAACACAAAATGATGTTCTTAACTACTCAATTCCCATGTCACACAAGTCAGAAAAATGTCCCATGGTTCACCTCCTCAGAAACTCCAATCAAGAAGAGAATCCTTTAATGGTACCTGCCATTCATTAGGAGGCTACTAAGCTTCTTTGAACAAAGAGTACAGATCACAGCAAGAACATTAATGACTTAATTGTTCAAGGAGTTTTGGAGAAGAGCATATTTCTGAAGATATACCTCAATTCACTTCTTGAAGAAATTTTCATAATATGTAGATTGTCGTGTAGTCTACAAGTCATTAGCCTTCCTTGATTCTTAATCCTAAATCAGATTTCCAACATATTTTTTGTCATCCACCACATCTCCATTTTTTCATTAAAGTTATTCCTACTGAAGAATATGTAGATTTAATTTTCAGAGGCTTATGTAATTCTTTGTAGACTGTCTCTAACTCATCGTCCTCTACAACAGATACAGGCACAGCAGATGCAGATATAGTCTCCAAGAAGGGCTGTGAAAATTACCCCATGAAAAGCCTTTGAGGAAAATTCAATAATTTATAGCATGTTTTTGCTTGGTGCTTCCTCTCTTTCTCCTCCTTTGATGTCTATTGGTCCTTAGCTTTTTCCTAGTCCTTGACAATTCCTTTGCATCTCCATTGAGTCTTACTAATGCCTTTCATTCCTGTTCCCCTGCAGAGTAGGAACCATAATCATATTTTAGTTCTATCATCAGACTGTGTGCCAGAAATGGGAATTGTTTAGATTTTAATCATAGCCACAGCAAAAAGCAACCTGATTCTTCTCCAGCCTGATGATAAATTTCATATCTAGCATGTTAATTCTTCTTCATAAATAGACCCCCCCCCACATAATTGATGCCTCCTCAGAGGGGGATTTCTTTGTTTAATTATTTTTATATTTAACAGTGTGACAGAAATAAAATACTCAGTGGATATGGTAGTGATAACGCACTGACTTGCACTTGAGAAAATATCTTCATTCGTTCATAAGTCACTGATAGCTCACAGCTCTATTGATTACTGGTGAAGATGAATGCAGAATCCCATGATCCTCTGGGATAAATCTAACTTTTTTTTTCAGTATGTATCTATTGAACAACTGTTTCTAAAACTCCACAAAACAGGTCGCCAGGGCAGCACACCATTGATTTCATGTCCAATTATTTTTCAGAAGAAGCACTGAACACTTTATCAATAATTCAGTAGGCTGTGGACCTTCAATGTCCCCAGAGAGATGCTAGCCTGTTTCCCAGAATGAGTGGGACAGTGTCTCTGGAGCCTCGGTATAGAAGCTCCCAACACAGACAATTCTTAACTAAACCACAATCTTCTTGATGGAAGTGACCATGTCTTATACCTCACTGCATCCCCAAACCCTAAAATAATGCCTCGTCCATAATAGATGCACAACAGATGTGTTAGGATAATTCAGACTACACAGACTTCTTTACTAAATTGAATGTGCAACACATTGGCCCCTTCACCCTGCTGAGCCTCGGCAATATAAAAGACTCCAGATTATACACAATAAGATTGTCATTGAAAAATTAGAGCCGTTTTTACTCAAATGCAAGTGGAATATCAAAGTGTGCATACCGCTGAGCATAAGCACAGTATTGGCAGGAAAGCAGACGATGGGACAGTGGAAGATTAATCTCTAAAGGAATTAACATTATGGTATAGAGAAAAGAACCTTAGACATAGACTCATTGAACTTGTGTTCAAATCTCAACTCAGCTACTTACAGTTGAGGTAACTTGGGGCACACTGCATCAATTTTCACAATAGTAAAACGAGAGCTAAAGACCAGATGATCTCTGAGGTCCCCTCCATTTCTAAATTCTAGGTTTCTATGACAATTTCCTAAAGTCAATAGATCAAATTAAATAATACAGCTTGCCATTTAGTATCTTTGACATTTTCCTATTCATTTTAAAACCTTTCTATATTTGGTATTAACAGCACCACTAACTGAATCCTGTTTAGTTGTTTATAAATAGAAATATAATCTCTAAATAACAAGCTATGGCAGGAGTCTTTAGTAGCATATCTATGAGTTTCAGAGATATGCCACTAAAGATAAAAAACAAGACTACAAGGCCAAGCAATATCAGGCACCATCACTCACCTAGTCCTCATGATCAAAGGTAAGGTAAACCCTAAGAAGGAAATAACAAATCCTACTAGGATTTGAATGAAATGGCAAACCCTCTCAGGAACACATATGTTCCCTCTATAAATCAAAGTATACCTGTATTTTTCCAACCAGTCATTCCTGTGGGTATAGAAGAGGCCCTTGATCCTTAGGATCCTTGCAGACAAGTAGTGCCTACTTGGTGAGATGGAATAATGTGACACAGGATGTAAATATTCCTTTCCCTGCAAGCTGTGCCTCTCAAGGTATGATTATGGCTCATGCATGCCCTTCAATCCTGACAGATGGTGTGAGGAAGAGGTGAAGGGCCAGCAGGCCAGGCATGAGTCCAGAGTGCTTGCATCTCAGCAAAAACAATGGAGAAATTTACATTTTGAGAATTTGGGCTGAGGCATTTTACTCAAGAGTCATTAAATAAAAAGGGACATGAGAAGAATTCCCAGAACCCAGAACTCTGGATTCCATTCATAAGATGAGTCTTCTCCAAGGCATTCCTTAATTTATTCCATGCTCAAAAATAACATTATTGACTCCACCATCAGCATTTGCTTTGAGTTACTTTTTCCAGAAGTAGTCATGCATCTCCATTTATCCATCTACTCTTACCCTCTTCCTACTGTAACCAATAATGTGCATTTGCAAGATGGCTGGCTGAGGTTAAAGATGTTGTCATCAGTCATGGAACAGAACAGAGCTAACTGCCAAATGCAGAAGAAGAGAACTGAAGACTAAACGCATGACCTTGGCCTCATTAGCACTGTCTCCAAACCACCGAATCTAACTAGCCACAGACCACTAAACCAGGGCCCACGTGGCAGCAGGGTTGTTAGCTTCTGAAAAGAACTCTACCTAAACATGGATTTAGGCAGAAAGCAGGCTATGTAATGGATTTCTTTGGCTCCCATTGGACATTATAATCTCTTCCTGTCCAACCTGGTAGATGGAAGACTTCAGCATTATCCACATGTAGTCTCTTATCCTTGCTTTCCCACTACCCTGAGTACACATGTGCATGCACATATACACATACAAACAAACACACACACACATAGCTGCTTTTGAGAAAGGTCTTCAGGATGAACTTACAGTTCACGGAGACTCAACGTCTGGAAGAGTTGCCATGACAGTGTGGTAAGCCGGTTGCTAGAGAGATTTCTGCAAAATTAACAATTAAAGAAAAAAAATAAGTAAAGGATTTTGTGATGGATAATTCCCTCTATACCAAGCTCTAGTGATTTAACATATTCTCTCCCAGGTTTACGGTTGAGAAGACTTAGACCAATAGTTGAGTCCATCTATCAGGTCAGATTAGATTAGATTAGAGGCTGGGGAGGCGGGGGTGGGGGGGGGGCGGAAAAGAAAGGGGTGATTTTTAAAAAATAATTTTTATAGGGGCAGCTAGATGGCACAGTGGATAGAACTCCAGCCTTGGAGTCAGGAGCTCAGTTCAAATCCAGCTTCAGACACTTGACACTTATTAACTGCGTGACCCTGAGTAAGTCACTTAACCCTGATTGCCTCACCAAAAAAAAAAAAGAAAGAATAAAAATATTTTTTTTAAAAATGTAGAAATAATTAAGGTGTTTTGATATTTCCCCCGAATCTTCCACCCCCAAGAAAATTAGGATTTAAGCTCTCAGAAGCTTATATCCTGGACACAGGTGAGGACAGGGAAACCTGACACAAAGGGAAAATGATTACCATTTAAATCATAATAGTCATCATCAGAAAGCATTCATTAAGTATGCGGTCACGGTTGTGAATGCTTCTGGGCTAGACACTAAGAATGATTTGAAATATGAAAGGGTTCTCCACAGTGAAATAAAAACCCAGAAATACACACAGATGTGAATGATGCCAATGATCGGTGGCTGTTTTCGATCTCAAAGCAACTGGTGGGTACTGAGGTTTCATCTCACCTCACTCCTAGCTTTAGTTGCCTTGTATCACCAAAAGCCCTCACATTCTATGACTCTGCTTTCATCCAACGGGAGGATAGTGAAATCATAAGAAAGAATTTGAAAATGAAAAGTTTTAGAATGAAATAATGGTGTTATGTAAGATGACTGTTGCATGTAAAGTATTATTGACTGGCCAATTTGGATTTCCCATCTATGTAACTGCTTTTAAGATACAGGGTAGATTCTTTGGCTTGGTACTTAAAACCCTTCACAATCTGGATCTAGCCTATCTTTCCAGCTTGATTATACATTACTCCCTCTCATGCACTCTGAGCATAGCAAAGTCAGACTGCCTGCTGTTCTCACCCTCTGGACAGGTTGGCCCCTATTCCTGGGATCCTTTCCCAGCTCACCTGCTCATGTCTTGGAACATGTAGCTCTATCTCCTTCAAGAGGTCTTCCTTCATTCCTCCATTTGTTAATCTCTTAGCTCCCCAGATCCCTGTGTATTTATTTTATTGTGTATTCCGTGAACTCCTTGAGGGAGGATGCTCTCTCTTCACATCTGTGTCCCCACATCTAGCAAAGTACCTGACACTGGAAGGTGCTTAAATGCTTGAATGTAATCAATGGTCATTGTCTGATTGAAATACAAAGACTTTCTAACTCTAAAATTCTATAATTATGTTTGTTGGTTTTTTTTTTTTACTACTAATATTAAGCTGATTAAAATTGAACACAACATCCTTGTTCTGCCACCAACTAACTTTCTGTGTGACTCACTTCACCTCTTAGGCCTCAGTTTTCTCCACCTACACAAGGAAAGTTTTAAACTAATTCAGGGGTGGGGAACCTGTGGTCTTGAGGCCACATGTGGCCTTCTAGGTCCTTGGGTTCAGCCTTTTGACTGAGTCTAGGTTTTACAGAACAAATCCTTTTATTAAGGGATTTGTTCTGTGAAGTTTGGATTCCATCAAAGGGCCCCACTTGAGGACCTAGAAGGCCATGTATAGCCTCAAGATTCCCCACTCCTATGATGTCTAAGTGTCCTTCCTATTCTAAAGTCATGTGATCCCATCGATCTTACCAACTCCTTCCCATGCTACAAATAGATAGAGAATGACAGATACCACACTGTTGACTAAGATCTCTCAGATACGTTGTTCACAGACCAGAATATTATGTTTATTTATACCATATAGAAAATATTTCTTGTGACACATCACTCTTCTCAGCAACAATGTTTCATAATGGATACCTATAGTCATCAGCAGATATGTCTTAAAAACAATCATTAGCCTTGTGATTAGAGAGTAAAAACACCCATGTGTTACTGCTTTACCTCAACAAGTTCTAATGTGAGAGCCCTTAATAAAGGTAGCAGACATGAGTGGCTGAGAAAGTGTCGACATAAGCACCATCTAGTAATCTAATATTCTACTGATATGAATAAGTATTAGCCCTAATATATAATGCAAAAGAGATTTGTGTAAATAGATCAGATAGATAGATGTGTAGATAGTAATCTATCGTATTTATATGCATATACTATATATAAATGACTATAATTACAGACATATAATACACAAAAAAATTTAAAACTAAAGAAAGTACAAACTTCCAGGAAAAAAATGTTTTTGGAAACTTTTAGTAAGGAATAGAAGGGACATACACAGCCTAACTAAGAATAAGACAACATTTTTCTTCTTCATTTCCTATTTATATATGTGTGTGTGTGTGTATGGATATGTATCTATCATATATGTATATGTATATTCTGAGTTGGTCAACAGGCCAAGAGAGGGCATCTATCAAAGCCAGTGGCAGAATTACAGACAGGCCCATATTGCACAATCTTTGCATGTTGTCTCCCCGTTAGAATGTGAGCTCCTTGAGGGCAGAGACCATGTTTTAAACTTTCTTTGTGTCCTCAGTTCTTAGCACAGTGCCAACAAGGGCTTAATAAATGCTTGTTAGTTGAATGATTGATTGATTGATTGGTTTAAATCATATCCCCTATAGGACTTAGTAGATGGTGTTTATGAGTTGCAGTTAACCAAACAAAGTATCACCCTATGGCCAACCCTTGGATGATAAGGCTTTCCAAACTTAGCCAAGTAGGACCTGTCACAAGTTAAGCTTTCCCGGCATAGGAAAGCACAGCATTTATTAAGCACCTACTATACACCAGCCACTGGTCTAGGCATTAAGGGTTCAAGTGCAAAAAATGAAATAATCCCTACCCACAAGGAGTTTACGTAAGGGAGACAACAAGAATATAAATAAATATGTACAATATAAATATGAAGTTAATAAATAAAATACATACAAAGTAGTTAAATACAAAGATCTTGAGAGGGAAAGAAGCTAGAATTTGAGAGGATCAAGAAAGACTTCATGAAAAAAACAGTGTTTGACCTGCATCTTAAAGGAAGAATGGGAGTCTTTGAGGCAGAGGTGAGAAGGGAGCACACTTAGAATCTAGGGTCACTTCCTTATCACAAAGACTCCTAGGATCACAGATTCACAGGCAGGAGGGACCTGAGAGATAATCAATTCCAATCTCCTCATTTTACAGCTGAAAAAACTATGTTCCATATAAATTAAATGACTTGCCTAAGGTCACACAACTGGTAAGAGGAAGAAACGTGTCTCAAATTCTCCTTCTCTCCTCTGACACTGCCACCACGCTAGTATAGGTTCTCATCACCTCATGCCTGGATTATCACAATAGCCTGCCAGTAGTTCTGCCTGCCTCAAGTGTCTCTCAACTCCAACCCATCCTCCATTCAGCCACCAAAGTACTTTTCCTAAAAAGAAGGTTCAATCATGTCACCACCGCTGCCATTCCTACTCCAGTGACTTCGTATTGCCTCCAGGAACAAATACAAAATTCTCTGTTTGGCATTCAAAGTCCTTCATAACCTAGCCCCCTCCTACTTTTCCAGCCTTCTTAGACCTTACTCCCCAAGGCCTACTCTTTCATCCAGTGACACTGGCCTCCTGGCTGTTCCACAAAGAAGACACTCCATTACTTGGCTCCAGGCATTCTCTCTGGCTGGCTGCCCCCAGGCCTGGAATGTTCTCCCCCCTCTGATCTGACCACTGACCTCCCTGGCTTCCTTTAAGCTCCACCTAAAATCCTGGCTTCTACAGGAAGCCTTCCCCTACCCCTCTTAATTCCTTTGCCTTCCATCTATTAATTATTTCGTATTTATCCTGTATGTAGTTTGCTTTGTATATATTTATTTGCATGTTGTCTTCTCCATTTGATTGTAAGCTCCTTGAAGGCAGGGACTGACTTTTTATTATTCAATTTTATTTTTAATTTATGGAATAATACATGCATTTTCACAACAGTACAATAAAAAAGATGATTGCATGTGGAACTGCAAATCTACTCTGCACAACTTGCAATTCCTTTCAAATATACAACAAAACTATCAAGCTCCAACATTTATCACTTTCAGGGACTGTCTTTTGCTTCTTTTTGTATCCCTAGCACTTAGCACAGTGCCTGTCATATAGTAGATGCTTGACAAATGTTTACTGATCGAAACAGGATTGAACCTGGGTCCTCCGACTCCAAATCTAGCATACTTTCCTCTGTATCATGCTGCCCCATCTCACAATATGGTTATCAAATGAGTGCTTTACTGGAGGATTAAAAGACAAGAAAAGAAGAATTTCTTTTTATCCTCCATCTCCAGCCAGGAGAACCCTCCAATAGGAGCTTCCTCTTCTCTATTCCCTCATTCTCTCTCCCAGCCTGAGGGACGATAGTCTCATTTTACATACCCTGACATTGTGAAGAGACTTTACTATACAATAACGGTATGAATTACTTGGGGCTCCAAAGACACTCTGTGATAACATGCAAGAAATACAGCCCATGTAAGTGATTCCAAGAGCATTGACTGCACTGCAAGGACCAGGGATGTGATTGCTTTTAATTCTGCTGAATCTAACAAAAGTGCCCTGCCCAGCTTCTAGCGCAAAGCTCTCCCTGTGCTCAGAATGAAGAGTTCTTCCATCTATCCCTGTCCTATGCCATAGCCTTTCTTAAACAAACTCTCCCTTCTCACAAGACCCTAGGCAATCCACATTACTTTGAAAGACACCCCTTTTCTTTTCTGAAACCCCGAAGAACCCAGTGGGGATTCAGTGCCAAGCCCCACTGAAGTAGAACACTAGTGGGAGCGACTGTGCCCCTCAAGGGAGAGAGATGCAAAAACAACAACCCAGAGACTGTGAGGCCAGGGGACAAGTGAAATGGCAGCCTTCCTCCTTTCTGAGAATGAGAAGTGAGCAAGAAGCGAGCAGGGAGCACAAACCAGTGTACAGGCTGCCAACAATGTCCTTTGCAAAGGTCATGTTTTGCTACATTAGGCAGAAATGTCAAGTGAAAATTGGATTCCAAAAGAAAGAAAATAACAGGCATTACAGGCAAACAAAGAATAAGAAATAGCATTATACAATTTAGGCAGATGGGTAGCTGATACATCTAGCTTACCAGGATGAGGCATGAGGAAAGTGGCAACTCCTAGTTGTGTTTCCCAAGGCAAGTTCTCTTGGGATTGTAGACTTAGAGCATTAAGGGATCTTAGAGACCATCTAGTCCAAGCCCCTCATTTAATAAATGGTGAAATTGGGGCCCAGAGACATGCAGCAACTTCTATAAGGTCACACAGCCAAGTGGCAGAATCAGGATTCGAACCCGGGTCCTGGGATTATAGAGTCATACATAGATCTAGAGCTGGAAGAGACCCCAGAGCCATCTAATTCAACACTGTCATTTTACAGATGAAGAAACGGATGATGTTCCTGAAGGTAAAGTGATGATGGTTCAGTTCTAGAGGTGACATTTGAATCCAGCTCTGACTACAAAATTAGCACTCTTTCTTTTTCACTGCTTGCCTCTCATCTTCCACCCTCCACTCCCAAACATCCACACCAGTCCCAAACCAGAGAAGAAATGCTCTCTTCAATTATTGTGGTTTTGGGGTTATACTGCATCCCCATCTCCACTTTGCCTAGGAATTCCTCAGCTATTATCACTGCCCAGCCTTCTCTCCTTCCTCCTGATTCTTTGCAGTCTGGAATATTTCTTCTTACAGTCAACTAGCTAGTGTAGTAGATAGAGCACTAGACTTGGAATTGGGAAGACCTGAGTTTAAATCTGGTCTCAGATACTCACCTGTGACCCTAGGCAAGTCACTCGACATCAGTCAGTCTCAGTTTCCTCATCTGTAAAAAGGAGATCATCATCATCATCATAGCACCTCCCAGAATTGTTAGGAGGATACGATGAGATATTTGTAAAGCACTTTGCCAGCTTTAAAGTGCTATATTTTGTTGTGTTCAGTTGTTCAGTTGTGTCCAAGTCTTCATGACCCATTAGGGAGTTTTCTTGGCAAAGAAATTGGAGTGGTTTGCCATCTCCACTAGATTAAGGCAAACAGAGGCTAAGTGACTTGCTCAAGGTCGCACAGCTAGTGTCTGAGGCCAGATTTGAACTCAGATCTTCCTGACTCCGAGCCCAATTCTCTATCCTCTGAGCCTCCTAGACACATCAACAAAGTACTACATAAATGTTAGCTATTATTTTGTTATTATTATTATTGCCAGAAGGAGTGGACTGATTTTTCTCAAACCAAATTTTAATTTGTTGAATTGCTCAGAATTCTATTTTTCTTCCTGAAAGATATCTGCCCTGCCGAGCTCCCAGGTAACCTCTTGTTAAAAAATGCTCGGCATATCTCTAGTCAGCTTTCATCCACAGTCATTTATGCATTTGCCCAGAATCACCATTGCTGCTGTACAGATGAGGAAGCTGAGACACAAGGTTTTAAAAGGACAGATCTGAAGTCTCCTGATGGGCTAGTGGCCAAGCCAAAATCAGAACTCACTGTCTGGATTTCCCAGTTTGTACCTCACACACTGAGATTTACTGCCCCTGCATTTTCCTATTGATATTCTTTAATGAGCTGGTTACCCTGCTCATAAGATTAAGAACCATTCTGTCTCTAAGCCTTATAGTCTCCTCCCCTAGACACCTCCTCTGCCCTGACAGACCCATCAATGTCTTCCACTGCCTTCTCTCTGGGTCCAATGGCCAGTTTCCAAGTAACCTCCTCATCTCCTCAGTGTGCCACTCTGAATTAATTGGGTGACTAAGATTTTATAAGACAATGCATCAAACATTTTTCCAAAATCAGATTCCATGACATTTCTTTGCCTCCCCTTTAGTGAATCGTTTATAAAATGAACCTAACAAAACCATTAAGTTGACCTGAATTTTTTTAAACAGGGTTTGGTCCCTTGTCCTTTTCTCCATGGCACAAAATAGAAAGATGAGAGAGAGAGAGAGAGAGAGAGAGAGAGAGAGAGAGAGGAGTGCACAAACATTTATTAAGTCTTTAAGGGGTTGTAATCCCCAGACCTGCCCTCTTTGCATAAATCTCTTGACAGGGGAATTTTCCCAGGTCTGTTTATGGGGATACATATTCCCTGTTTAAATGGTGGAACATGAGAGGAAACTCTCCAAAAGCTGAGACAGGCGCTTCAATTAACAAACAGAAACATGGGAATAGACATCAGTTGAAAGGCTTGCCCAAGGGGAAGCCAATCATAGTGGTAGTGGAGCACCTGGGGATATCCCCAAACTCCTGTCAAATAAGGCTACCTCCAAGTTCAAGGTCCATTGTTAGAACTACTGATCAAAAAAAAAAAAGAAAGAATTCTTGAGCTACAATTTTTAGTGGATATGAACATATATCGGGGTGGCCTAACTCTGTGGCCTACCAAAAAATACCTAGGAATTTGAGGGGGGCATTAAAACGAATTATTGAAACCAGAGTCCCTGGACTCCCACAAATATACTCTGGAGGACTAAACCTCACAGAGTGTTTGGTTCCTATTTCATTCATGTAGGATGAGTTCTGTTTGCCCCATGAAGAAAACCACTTTAAGTTTGGATGGTAAAGGTAGGGCAAGAGTACTAAGCACAGACTGTGATGTATCCCCCTGTTGACTATTTATTGCCTTCTGTGACCTTTTGGGACTCAAGGGAGGTCTATTAGGATACCTTTACTTACCTTCTATTTCTTTAGAGATGCCCACTGGATTGCTAGGTCCCCACAGGTTTTCTTAACCTGGAAGGGATAATTGATGGGGGAGTAGGGGTATATTTCATGAAGAGAGGGAACAGTAGGAAATAAGGAACTAAAGATGAGAATACTATTTATCCCAAGGGCAACAGATAGTGACAGTTGGTAAATTCTGCTACCAGAAAGCTAAGCAAATATTAAGGTTATATGGTCTTGGTTTGTCCAACAGCTGCCAAGGAAACACCCTATAGGGCCTGCTCAGTCATTTCTTCCCAGGTCAGTCATCACCTATATAATCTCACTTCTTTTTTGTTTTTAACCCACTAAGTCCAGGCCTCAGTTCATTGGTGCCCCCTTCAGGTTTAAAGGGACTACCACATCCCCTTGATTTCTTGGAGTGCTAGCTAAGCTGACAAAGATCCCTACGATTAAAAACTGGAAAGGACTCTTGGGGTCATCTAGTCCAGCCACCACATTTTATAGATGAAAAAATGGAAAACCACTGAGACCAAGTGACCTAGCCAAAGTCACCCAAGTTAAATAATCATGTTGGAATTCAAAGTCAGGTCCATGTTGCTTTCATAGTATAGTAAAAAAGACAAAGCTTCAATTTTTAGTCCTTTGCTTACCCATCCTTCTTGCATCACCAAAAAAAAATATATATATATATATTATATATATATATACGTACATACACACACACACACATATGTGTATACACATATTTAAAATCTTCAGGTTTTTGTTTTAAAAGGGTTAAATGCTTTTAAATATGGAGATAAATAACAATTAAAAGAAAAACAATTGTTATACAGTATCAGTTAACTGTGGTCCTACATACAAATATATTTGGACTTAAGCCTTATGGGGGCACTTGAAACCTCTAAACCTAAAGGGGCACCTTATTTTAATTCCTCCCTCTCTTATCTTTCTTCCCTCTTTCTCAGGGTTTCCTGAAGTCATCATTACCATATCTTACAGACTTCCTTTACAGTAACTGGAAGTAAGACACTGTAGGACAAGATTAGGGAACAGAGGACTGCAGAGCACCTGAAGGGAGGCAATGTATCATAATGCCAGCAAGCTATAGTTTGTTAGATCCAAATTATAAAGGGCCTTGAATGCCAGGCTAGGAAAGTTTGCATTGTATTCAGTAGGCAAAGGAAGAGGTTTTGAGGAGAAGAGTTATAGGTAATCAGAATAATCAAAGTAGTGCATAAGAAGATTACTTAGCAGCCAGTGAAGGTGCAATGGGTAACCTTCAATTCCATTTCCCCCTTCCTTGTAACAGGAAGCAAAATCCAAAAGCCAATTTTGTATTCAGCAACAAAGTTACTGATGACCTTGAAGATAGTAGTTTCAATAAGTTCTAGGGATGAGATCCAGATTGCAGGAAAGTAAGGAGGGAGTGGGTGGAAAACAAGTGAGTACAGACTATTCTTTTTGAAAGATTGGCAGGAACAAAAGAGAGACAGGACAGAAGCGTGAGGGGATTGTGGGGTGGAAGGAAAGGTTTCTGGAGTGCCTGGATGTTTGTTTTTAGAATTAGGAAGACCTGACTATATTTGTAAGCAGAGGGAAGGAATGGGAGAAAAAGATAGACAGACAGACAGATAGAGACAGAGACAGACAGAGACAGAGAGACAGAAAGAAATATCTCAAAGAAGAAAGACAGGGAAGAAAGAAAGATCGAGAGAAATTGGATCAAGGACATAATTGGAGAGTTTAGATTAGAGGAAAAGAGAAGACTAGTAAAGACATCCCACTGCCCAAGATCTTTAGTTCTCTCTCATCAATCACCCAATCCCCTTTGGGTTCTGAATAAAAGAAGCAAATAGAGTAGCTTTCCCCATCATTCGCAACCATGAAAAGTATCTTGCTTCCATGTCTGCTCCATTCCATCTCTTAAGAGCTCTGGGAACTATGGCTGGCCAAACACACTCTGCAGCCCTCACTTTCACCCATCTGAAGCAGGGGTTGCCCATCAGCGAGGTGGTTGCATTTCTAAAAGGGGATGGGGAGTCACAAGTAAAATATATGCCTATCAGAATCCCAGTGTCAAGCCAGGAGGTCATTCCAGCTAAATACACCGCCTCTAAATGTCCTGTGGCTTGATGCCAGCTGTGGCAGGAGTCCTGTGGGCCATCTCCTTTCCAGTTCAGTGCCCATGGGCACTGAGGCTTGTTCTGCTGTTAGGATCCCTGGGCTGGAAAGGAAAATCAGTTGGTAGAGTCTGGCTTCAAGGAAATTGCAACTCTATATAGCTTCAGCCTTCATCTGGTTTGTTTCATTTTTCCCTAAATAAATTGCAGCAAAAGTAGGGTGAGGATGGGGTTGGCTATTTAAATTGTTTTATGCTGAGTGGTTCATTAATGAACATTAATGAACTCATCATCTTTCCCCAGAAAGCTGTCCATTCTTCTGATATCTCTATTTCTGTTGATGGCACCACTATCCTGCCAGTCATCCAGGTTTAGAAGCACAAGTCATCTTTGGCTCTTCCTCCACATTCATTTCCTACATCAATAAATATGCATTTATTAAGTGTCTACCATGTGACAGGCATGGTGCTAAGTGCTAGGGACACAAATACAGAAGTAAAACAAGCCCTGCTCCCACAGAGCTTACAATCTATGTCCCATCAGTTGCTGAGTCTTATTAATTCTACCTCTATAACATCTCATGCATCCATTCCCCTTTTTTCCCATTCCAGCCATTAATTATCTTAATTATCTCCGTCATTCCTTCCCGGGCTCTGCTTTTGATTTTCTCAACTTTGTCATTACCCCTCAGCTGCCTTCTCATTCTGGAAGTTCCCTCTTCCCCTAAAGCCCCGTTCTCCTATTGGTGATTTCCTCCTAGAACCTCTGTTTGGGGGAAGGTCTTGGGCCAGCCATCCTCTAATCCTTTCCTGCTGTGTTTCTGACTCTCCAGACTGAAGATAGAACCACCATGCTCCTCCCCTGCCACACCTTTTTCCGCTCTTTTTTAATGTGTTGTCTTCCCCCAGAAAGAACGTAAGCTTCTTGAGGGCAGGAGCTATCTTTCTTTTTGTTTGTATTTGCATCCCCCACACTTAGCACAGTGCCTGCCAACATAGCAAGCACTTGTGGACTTCCTGACTTCTTATTCAGACTATTCAAACTACTGTAATAGCTTCCTAACCAGTTTTCCTGTCTTTTCCCTCTCATCCCTACTATCCATTCCTCAACCCGCTGCTAAAGCAATCTTCTTAATGCAATAAGTGTTGATCTTGTTAATTCTTCTTCTCAAAAATCTTCTGCAGCTCCCCATTATCCATATATTAATAATTACTGATTCTGGAATTTAAGATTTCTGCAATCTGACTGATATTCCTTCTAGCCTTGTATTAAACTAGTCTTCATTTTTTTTTCCTTGTTTCAGCTAAAATGGATTACTTCGCATTACACCTTCACCTCGTTTTTGTTCTGCCCTTTGCTCAAATAGTCTCTGATGCTGGAAATGGACTCCTTTGCCCACATCACTGACTGTTGAAGTCCTTCCATCTTTTAAAACCCAGATCACTTACTGTCTCCCTCAAGAAGCCTTCGCTGACATCCCCAGATGAAAGTGTGGTCTCCCTCCTCAAATTTTTCATAGCTACTTAACTCCCTCAAACTGATTGCATTTTTTCTTTGTATAACTCAGTGTCTAGGGCTCCCCAAAGATTCTGGACTCACATGGAGCAAATCCAATCCTGTCAGCCAATCCATGGAGGGTCAGTTACCCTGTCTGATTCATTTCCTTCCCTCTAAACACTCGCGCGCGCGTGCACACACACACACACACACACACACATTTAGGACTACTTTATGAAATTTCCTTATATACTCAGGGCACAGCTTGTATCTTGGTTTCCTCAATTATATGTAAAAGAGATCTCTAAATCCCTTACAAGCACCAAACACATATTGGGCATAGGCTATCCTTATTCACATAAAGATATAAGATACAACAGATACAAAGAAGTCCATAAAGAGATACTGAAAATATATAAAGCACTCAAACAGTCCATTGGCCCCTCTCTCCCAAGGGAATTAAACTTAGAAGAAGTTATCAGGTATATTTCCTGATATTACAGTGAAGTCCAACTTCCCTATAGAGTATTAAATAGACCCTTCCAGACTCAAAATAGCACCCTATAGTCTAGTCTTTTCTGGGAGGAAGGAAAGAAGTATTTATTAAGCACCTCCTGTGTGCCAGGCACTGTGCTAAGTGCTTTATAAATATTATCTCATTTGATCATCACACATAAGGCAGATGCTATTATTATCTCCATTTTACATATGAGTAACCTGAGATAGACCTGAAACTCTGGGCAACTCATTAACCTAAGGTTAAGTGACTTTCCCAGGGTCACACAGCTAGTAAGTGTGTGAGGCCAGATTTGAACTCAGGTTTTCCTGACTCCAGGCCCAAAAATCTATCTACTATACCACCTAGCTGCTTCATACTTTGGGGATTCCTAAAACAAGTAACCCTCTTCCCATTAGGTCTGTATGGAGGATCTGACTGGCTTTGCTCTCCAAGTAGGAAGCTGTGCAAGGACCATATGGAATATCCTCTTGTTGCTTCAAGGAACATGCTGCATCAGGACATTCTCTTATCTCTCCAGAAGTTCCAACTTGGAAACTTGAGAAATCTCAAATTTGAAATCATACATTAGGCAACCCCAAAGTTGATGCTTCCCCAGGAAATCTTTCTCTGGCTAGAATACTAGGTTATGGGATCACACTGCCTGTGTAAATCAAAATCCCTCCCTCTTCTGCACAAGAATGGGTGTTCACAAATGTTATCTGTTAACTATGCTCTCAGGCTGACTACAAGCACATATCTATCGTTGGCATGAGTCAAGATCAACTGTTTCTGAGAAGCTGGTAGAGATTTCCGATCTTCTCCCAATGTGCATGTCCATGCTGCTGCATTACATCCTATCTTTGGAATATGGGGGCCAGAGAGAACCCAAAAGAAAGCAACTGGCTGACTTTTATAGACCATGGAGTGGGGCAGCTGATTCTCAGTCAGCCAGTCATCAGGAGGCAGCCCCTATCTGTGAAACTCAAATCATTACAGCTCCAGGGGGCATCCTCACATTCCATGGGGAGGTGCCCTTAAATATAGCCAAACAAAGGGTTACATCTTGCAGGCATCAAGTTGATTAAGGAGCTCAAATTGATTTAAGGTCTCAACAGTCCCCTTAACCTTGTATCATAGTTCAAAGGATCCCAGACTTAACAGCTGAATGAATCTTAGATACTGTATAGTTCAATCTTCCCATTTTATAGATGAAGAAATGAGGCCTAGAGAGATAAAATGACAAGCCTTGAGCCACACAAGTAATATTTGAGCCAGGGTTTGAACCCAGATCTTTTGACTCTAAATCCAGATCCCTTTCTCCTATACTATGCTGTCTCCACTAAATAAATATGTGTATATACCCACATATACAATATGCAAATACACATAAATATATATGTAATTTACATAAATGTGTATTTAGACACATATATTTATTTAGTAGAGACAGCATGGTGCATGCTCAACTATATACATACACATACATACACATATGAACATATATACATAGGTGTGCACATATACATCTGTGTATGCATTGTGCACACGTGCATGTGTGCATGCACATATGCAAGGTTGGGCATTATGTGTTTATACATATATGCATGTATGTCCACGTATTATGTGTGTATGTACATATATATGTGTGTATATATTAGGGGAGTTCCTAATCAATTAGATTAGTCCCTCAAGAAACTTGACAAGATTAAAGGGCATGGACCTTTGTCTAAAGGGTATTTCATGGAAGTAGACATGTACCCTGTCTCCTTGATGAAAGGCATGGAAAACTTGAGTGGTTCCTAGTATGTGAAAATGCCTCCAAACTGATTGGTGGTTGAGAATGAGGGGGAAGAACTATACTATGAATTTGCTCAGCTCCTTTTTTTCATGCATGGGCACAGGCTTTTTCTCCACAGGCTTCCAGACTGCAGTTTGCAAGGAGGCACACAGATTTCTCCCTCCTCTCCACACCCTACTAGCATAAAAGTAGCTTGTAGAAGAAGTACATGCTAGCTCAGGGAGTCTGAGGTTTTCAAACCTCAGGTTCCTAGCTACCTTCTGACTTTCCATTTCATTTTCTGAGCACATCTCAGAGACTAGAATTCGTAAGAATGTACCTTTCATGGGTGGTTACCTTTTGGGTAATCTCAAGTTCAGAAGTTCTACAGAGATGAGAGATACTAAGTTTATCATTGACCTCCTAGGCAGAGTTTTCCTCAACGCTTAACTACTTGGAGGAGGAAGAGAACTGCCAACAGAGGATTGCCCAAAGCTGTCGTCCTGAAGCCATGTCATGGGGATAGTGGGTGAGAGAGAAGTAGTAGATTAGGAGTTTGCTAACCCCACTATTGCCAAAAATTACTTAGACTATACAGGTCCAATTTGAAGGGGAATTGTTTCTTTAGCATTCTTCAAAAGCTTTTCTGGGAAAGAGTATAATGGGCCAAATCTGAGTGTTTTGTGTGCCGGTATTTCTTCATGGGCTCCTGCAAGTCCTTCACATCTTTTGTTACGTAAAATAAAAGCTATCCCACACCTAAAACTCATACTTTTCTTTGAGTTTCTGCCTAAGAGTTGGGACCCCTGTTACCTATACTTTGGGAAACCTAGTCCTGAGCCTTACTTAAGATTTGCCCAGAGTAAAACTCCAAAATGGAGTCATGACTGCAAAGAGATATAACTATCTCTTTGGGTCAGGTTCCTACAGCCTTTAGGGACCCCCTGGGTCATGGGTAAATATACATGTTTTCCCCTCTTCTCAAACTATAAGCTTCTTGTGAGCAGGAATCAAAGTTATCTTTGTATTCCCAGCACCATTTCTTTGCATGTGTTAGGCATTTAAGAAATTCTTGTTAAATTGATTTGAATTTGAACAAACATAGCTTCTATAATCAAATCACAAATTACATAAGTCATGCCTCAGCTTCAGATTAGTGAATTGGAGGCAAGTTTCCCACTCTAGTCCTTGCTCTCACCTAGACTATTTGCAAAAGCCAATGGCAAAAAGACTCGTTAGAGATGAACCACTATTAGGGGGGAAAACACAATGAGAAACGAACAAGTGCTTATACATGCTTCCCTTTTAAAATTCAATAAATCTGATCAAGAAAGAGGATGGGGGGATAGAGGCATTGGGAGTGAGAGTCTGTGGAAGGCTGGTTTCAGGGCACGTCTTCAACACAGTAAAGAACTTAGACAGAAGTGGTCAGTTGCAATCGCCCCTTCGAGAATAAAGGAAAGATTTGGTTTTTATTTACTCTCTATATATATACTCTATATATCCAAATGATTTTCTTGTAAACTACTTAAACTGTTTCTTCATTCTACTCTTTTTCTTCCTATAAAATTTCATGATAGATGAATTTTTTGTAAATCCAACTTGTCGAGGGTACAGGAGAGGCTTCGTGAGAAGGGTTATACTTGAGTTGAATCTTGAAGGAAAACAGGGTTTCTGAGATACACAGAAGAGGAAAGGGGGCATCCCAGGTATTGAGGACAACCAGTACAAAGGCATGGAGATGAGAGGTAGAGCAGCATATGTGAGAAACAGCAAAGCCTGTTGGGTTTAAGCACAGAATGCATAGATAATGAAATAACAATGCATCACTGAGTACCCTCTGGATGACTAGCAACATAAGTTCTTTGGACAGTATGATATTGGTGAAATCTCACTACATCTATCCAGCCCCAGCCAAGTGACCACTCCATTCTACATCCTTGCTACCCAGCCACAAGCTGCAGCTCCTGCCTCTGCACACTCTCAACTCTACCTCCCACTCCCACTCTAATTGGTGAGAGCTCACTACATCTTGCTGGATCCAGCCACCCAACTATACAATTTTCTTGCCATGTCATTATGCAGTACTATATCCCCTCTTCTGCCCAGATTTCTATCATTGGCTCTGGAAACAGTGATGAGATCAATACTACCATTGCTTCTGGAAAGGGCACATTATTAAACTGCCCTATGTTTCCACTCACCTTCCCTATGATTCCATCTTTCCCTGGATACCATACTCTTATCTGTGTTACCTCCCCTTTCAGCATATAAGCTCTTTAACAGTAGAGAGTAGTTTGTTTTTGTATTTGCATCCCTCAACACTAAGCACAGTATACAGTAATTGCTTAATAATTGCTTATTTATTCACTCACTCCTATCTATATGACATCACCAGAAAACTATTATACTTAAAAAGATGTGTCTTTGTTCCAGGGAGAGGGTTGGGATCTTTAAAAAGGATTGCATGATCTCTCAAATGTCATTCAACCTACTCTCTCTTATTCTATTCTGAGCCTAGAATCTACATAAAATATATGTACTGATAGGCTACCTCTATGGAATATCCATCCAACTTCACACCATAGTCTGAACAATAGGAATTCTTCATCCACTTGGTTTTTCTTGTGTGGATAGTTAGACCAAACTCAATTTTGACTAAATATGTATCTCAGGCTAGTATTCTCTGCAATATTACAGGGCTTGGTGCAGTTAGTACAGTGACATCCACAAAGAAGAGAATCTGAAGGATGCTCACTATTTATAGATTCATACTACCTCCATTTGTACTCTGCGGCAAACTTTATTTTGTTTTATGCCTCTCTTGATATTTAGAATCAGAAAGTCAAAGAAAGTTATCTAGGTCAAGTACTAGCTATATGCAAAGGAAAAGAAACTAACTGTAGCTCTCTAATACCTCTCCCTCTCTTTTCTCCTTTGACATTTGCCACCCATTCTAACTCATCCAACATTTTTGCCATAATCAGGAAACCAGGGAACTTCTTGATCTAGGGGACAGAAAGGAAGCAGCTATTGCCAATAGCTTTATCAAAGGCATTAATTCTTTTCCCACTCTGAGATTAACTGTGTATGACATAAAACTAGGAAGAAGTCAAATTCCTTGGCTGGCATTACTATAGATTAAAGGAGCAGAGATTTAGAGCTGGAAGGGACCTTAGAAGTAATCTAGTCCAACTGTATCATTTTACAGTGAAGCTCAGAGAGGTTGAGTAATTTTCCCAAAACCACACAGGTAGTAAGTGGCAGAACTGAAATTGTAACTTGGGTCCTGTGAGTCCAAGTTCAGCACTCCTCCATTGCCTCCAAGTTGAATGGCTCAGAAAAAGGGATAGTAAGAGAGCTAGAAAAGGCTTCAAGGTGGCAGAGGAGTATAGCAATGAGGAGGCTAGTTACCTTAGTATCTTTATCCCTAGGGAAAGTCTCATGCTTTGAGCTCTGCTGTAGATTGGTTGAGGTCTTTGGTAGAGAGGACACCAAATGACCAGGAAAAAAATGATGCTGTGTCACAAAGCCAGTGGTAGTTACTTCCTTGACTATATGTTTTAGGTCTTCCCCTATTCTCTTGGGCATGTCTATGTTAGAGGTGATAAGACCCTAACAATATGGAGTAAGAAGGTCATGAAAAGACCTCAGTAGAGACAAGATATTCATGGAAAAGACATACTAGGGGGCCAGCACAAGCACCTGGCAGCAAAGTAAGCATCTGTCCTCTTCCTAACTCTTTCCTCCTTACCCACCTATTATGGGGCCTTTCTCCAAGCTGCCATCTGTATCCTGACTTCTCCTCTGCTATTAACCAAGTCAGGCTAATACCTACTCAGGTCAGAAGCCTGATGGCTTCCAAATTACATCATCCTGAAGGCCTACTCTATCTCATTTCAACCATATCAGAAATAAAATCTGACCTCTAAGGCATTAATTCTAGCTACTAGATGGGTCTCTCTTCACCATCACTTCAAAAACCTTTCTACTCAGTTAAGAGCCTTTCTCTTTAATGAGAAATTTACCATCTTTACATCTTTTAACTAGAACTGGCAAACCAATTCCAATTTCTACCCCTTGGGTCTCTCTCATTTCCCAGTAGGAAGGTAAGTCCAGCTCCTTGTCACATGTCACACTCCACACCCCAGGCTCCACTGAACTCTCCAAGAGCCCCAATCTCCTTATGGATGCCAATTCAGCCATGGTCTTGGCAGCATCACAATGAGCACCTCTGGCCTTCTGACCGGAAATGTTAACGAGTTAGTGAAGCAGGGGCCAAGGACTGAATTCATGAGCTGGGCATTTAAGAACTGGCAGACATCCTCAGTTTCCCACTCCTTAATAGTATGAAAGTCTTTCCAGTATGTCAGCAGAAAAATCTCTGGTTTTCAGGGACAGAGGACAAATAAGCACAACGTATTCTGGGCACAGCAAAGATTATGGTTCTCCCAAGTCCAGCATGAATGAAAGGTTCTGAATTCTCAGTCAGTTGTTCTGTGCCTCCAAACAGCAGTACACACTTTAATAACCTAACAGTGAATGAACAAATGAATAGATGAGATTTTATTAAGTTCTTAATAAGTTCATTTAGTAGAACTCAGTATCACCTTCCTTACCTACAGACACACACACACACACACACACACACAAAACATCTACCTGACCAACTCCAGTTACTATTTAACCAATACAAGCCAAATCCCTTTAGAATAAATACAACTAACACTGAAAATATCTAAAGACAAGTTGCTAAGTCCCAATCAGTGGTCTGTTGATTGACTTTAATATTTAATTCAACTCAGCAAACACTTAATAAGCCCCTACTATGTATGGGCTTCGGACTAAAATACTCAATACAATAAAATTCCATAGTACATACTTTCCTAAGGGCCTAAAACATTTTAAACTTGGCACATCCACTGTACAATCTTCCCTAAAGTCACTTAGACAAAAGAGGTTCACTTTTAAATGGTGCAGCATTAGGTTTGGAAACATGGCCATACACTAGCTTGATTCTAGGATATCCCCTACACCACAAAAAGGCTGCTCCAGGAAGACAAACTCTGGTCCCTGAAAAAAAAGCCCTTGAAAAGTCCATTCTGTTTGCTCTCACTATGTGTTTTATATCAGACCTTGAGTGTTCTTGAAACTCCTTTTGGGGAATTTTGTT
Source organism: Vombatus ursinus (assembly GCF_900497805.2). Classification (NCBI taxonomy): domain Eukaryota; kingdom Metazoa; phylum Chordata; class Mammalia; order Diprotodontia; family Vombatidae; genus Vombatus; species Vombatus ursinus. Next base: position 31,144,624 of record NW_020948983.1, on the reverse strand, counting down.
CCTCGGGAGTTTCTTTTAAGATAAATTAGCCAAAAGCTAATTGCCCTAGAAGCACATGAAGCACTATTTGGAGCCCTGGGTGAAATCCAAGCAGCAGATGCCATTCCCACCCAACCAACCATTCCCATGACTTTCAAGCAGGCAGTATTATCCAGAATAGACTGAAGGAGAACAGAGCCCCACTGACCCAAGAACAGGATTCAAAGCATGAAGAATGGGATGGTGCTGTAACCAAGACATTATGATTGTTTTTTGTTTTATTTTGTTTTTCCCAAGTGCTATTTCTACCAATAAGAGGTGGGGTGAGAATTGGAGAAAAAAAAAACAAGTTCTGGGAAATTATGAAGCAATGATTCCCCTCTGCTGATAAGCTCATGACTAAAACCAATCCAAAGAAGGAACCAGTTAGGGGAATCAGACCACACAAATCAGCCAAGCTATGTAACACATCGCGAGGGCTGTTAAGGAAGCTGATGGTATTTACTAAAGTGTCTGAAAGTGTTATTATGACTTGAAACAACTTGAAGTCTAGTGGGGGAAGACAGAATGTGACAGACGGGCATGTATTGGTCAAGAGAATTGGGGTTGGGGAGAGCTGAGAGGATACAAGTGCAAAATGAGTAGTCACCCAAAAATGCAAAGATATTCATGCTAATTGCCACATCTGATGTGCCCTCACCAAGTGTGCCATTACTTTGATAATGTGAAAGTCTGCCATTACCCAGAACATAACAAAATTGTGAGCAGAATACTATGCTGAGGGTTGTTTTCAAAAAATAGGAATAGTGTCAGAACAATCTTATAGCCTCCATCCCTCCTTTAGAAAGGAGGAGGAGAAGGAAGGGGAAGAGAAAAAGGAAGAGAAGGAGGAGGTGGAGGAGGAGGAGAAAGAGAAGGAGAAAGAGAAGAAGAAGAAGAAGAAGAAGAAGAAGAAGAAGAAGAAGAAGAAG
>NW_020948983.1:31006852-31143664 GCF_900497805.2 Vombatus ursinus | reverse complement strand
AGAAGAAGAAGAAGAAGAAGAAGAAGAAGAAGAAGAAGAAGAAGAAGAAGAAGAGGAAGAAGAAGAAGAAGAAGAAGAAGAAGAGGAAGAAGAAGAGGAAGAAGAAGAGGAGGAGGAGGAGGAAGAAGAAGAAGAAGAAGAATTACAATATTAGAGGGGCTAAGAGGAACATAATCAGTGTTCTATATTTGGACTTAAGGAAAACACATACACAGCATCTCATAAAATTTTACTTAACAAATTACTTTAAATTGGCTTGGATTACAACATGCCCCCATGAAATGAAAATGAGCTAGAAGATTATAGACAGATGGTTAAAAAGAAACAGAGACATGTCCGGATGTGAAAAGACACCTTGTCAAAGTCTATAAGGTCACTGCAAGGACTTCTGGGAACTAATGTCTTTATTGATAATCTGCAACAGGAGTTAACTGTGTGGTACAGAATATTGACAAGATGAGCCTGAAGTGAAAGCAGACATGGATAGAGGAAGGGACTGTTTATCACTAGTTACCTGGGTTGGAATGAACAATTTATGATTCCACTAATGAAGACAATAAACTAACCTATAGACTGAGTCAGTTTGATCCTTTCATGAAATAATCATTTGTTCTGTTCAAAAGAGCACGTGCATATGTAAGAGATTGAGTATTGGCATCAGGAATCTCATCTAAGTGAGGTCCCAGGACTTTCTCTGTAGGAGTGGGACAAATCCGGACTCCCATACCTAACCCTGACTACAACACAACTATCTCAGAAGCAGAATTACCTAGGAATCTAGCATAGCTATGAGACCAGTAAAGTAAATGAAAAAATGAGAGGTATCTACAATGTGAGACAATAACCAAGGAGACCAAGGTTCTATTAGGGATGCTAGTAAGAGAGGAATAAAGAAAGGGGGGGGATCTCTTTCTCTCTCTCTCTTGTTCTTTCTCTCTCTCTCTCTCTCTCTCACACACACACACACACACACACACACACACACACACAGGATCAGTCAAGGACAGCCAAAGTGATGAATGTGACAGAGGGTTTGAGCTAAGGGGAGAGATGATAGGAGCTGGAACTGTGGCATGGTTGCCTAAGAGATGTTTGAGGCTCAATACAGAAGGGAATTCCAACAAAGAAGAAAATGTGTGGTAGCAATCTGGAGGTAACAGCAAGAGGCTAATGACCAAAAAGAATTGCTTAGCCAGGTGTTAAGTGGAAAATAAATGTTTTATGTGAATCAGCCAGACCATGATGCCAGCTGAGGGTCATGTGGTTTCAAGATATTTGGTCTGTGTCATGAAAGGTTAAGTAATCAAGTCAAAGCAAAACCTTGGTCAGGCAAGCTGGATCAGCCACCTTGGAGCCAGGTAATAGGGCAAAGGTAATGAAGCATATCCTTTGGTCTAAAAAACTTGAAGTGGCATTTAGGAAATCTACAGGGCAACATCAGGGATGGGGGTCAAATGGTTAGTGTAGCAGGAGTCTTGGTTTTTAGCAGCCAGGAGACATGGTGTCATTTCAAACCCAACAAGCTTAGAAAAGATACCAACTGTGGGAAGCTTATTGTTGGAGGGCCTATGGGAAAGTCAGCATGCTAGCTCATCGCTAGTGCAGTTGTTACTAAATTTTCTGTATACTTTTTCCCAAAGACTCTACTGCTATACCCCAAGATGGTTATTGGCAGAAAAGGGAAAAAAAGACATTTATGTCCTAAAATGTTCATAGCAACATTATTTGTGATTACAAACTGGAAACAAAATATGTGCTCGATGATGGGAGAATGACTAAACAAATTATATGTGAATTTAACAAGATACTATTGTACCAAAAGGAATGATGAAAATGAAGACTGCAAAAAGGAGAGAGAGACTTTTATTAAGTGATGCATTGTGAAGAAAGCAGAGCCAAAAGAACAAGATACACAATGACTATAACAATGAAAACAAAGTCAACACAGAGGCAACAAAGCTCTGGATGAATGTAACAGTCATTCAGCATCATACTATCAAAGATTGTTTCAATTAACAAGCATTTATATTTATCTCTCTCCCACCTCCTTCCCTCCCCCTCCACTGAAAAAGGGGAGAAAAAGGAAAACAAAACCCTTGTAACAACTATGCATAGTAAAACAAAACAAATTACCACATTGGTCATGTCCAAAACATTTACCAAAGTTGAAGGGCTCATCCCTGCACTCTGTTAACAATAAATAAACTGTTTTCACGGAATATACTTCATACTGGTATAGCTCGAGAAATATCTCTTATGTCAAAAAAAATGAATAAATAAATCTTAAAACTATTTTTAAGTAGCCAGAAGAGGCTCACCTGCAGTAATCACTCTGATAGCTTCCTGAAGGCCTCTCCTGCCTTTAATTTCAAGTACCTCATACCTACTCATTCTGCCTCGAGCTGCCCTACCTGGCCAGACTGTCTGGTTTTAAAGAGCTCTCAATGGTCTCTAATCTGAATCCTTCTCATTAATATCATGTAGCAGAGAAACCTTCTCTGGACAGCAAGGGAAGCCCAGCTGGAAAAGTAAATGGCCTTCAAATTCAGGACCCTGGGCCCCAACCTCCCTCACAGCTAATGCCATTCTTCCAGGGTAAGATTAGGGCCTTTGACATGAGGACTCTGAAAGAAAAAAAACGAGTAACTGGTTGAAAAAAAAAAGGAATGGTCAATTGACATCACATGAGGAAAAACATACCTCAAAAGGTAAATACGGTAAAAATCTAAAATAACCTAATTATGACACAATTTGATGATGCAGTTTCTACTCATGTCTCCTATATGGAAAGTGACATAGAATCCTTTTCTCTGAGACCATTATTATAAAGGGTTCAAGTGTACTCAAGTACAGTTGAAAAGCTAATCTCATCCCTTAGCCCTGGATATGGTGAAAAGTTCCATTTGTATATGGACAAGACCTCTGGTCCACTTGGTATTTCCACTGGGCCTGACCATTAATGAAAGCCAATCAATGACTTACCAGGAGGAGAAGTACAGGGACAAATCCCTTGAAACTGACCCAAATTTCCCTTTTTTTCTAATATATATCAGTTCTAGAGCAGGTAACTTTCTGATAAAATCCTGGAATCCATCCCCTGGAGGAATCTGAGCCAGTAATATGAGATAAGATGTTTAGTGCTTTAGCACAGACATTCAGGAAAATGAATGAACCAGATTAGGATCCCATATATAGGGAGATATTCAAGGGCTTCTTTATTCATGGCTGTCACTGTAACTTGCTTCTCTTCCCATCTCCTGAACCAAAGTATCTATCTATCTATCTACCCATCAATATATCCACATATATACATAAAAAATATGTGTGTGTCTATATGTATATATGTATATACATATACATATGTATAAATATAGAGAGAGTTGTAAAGCATTATCATTTTTTTGGGACTTGTGATTTCACTGCAATGAGAAAACTCGCTCTCTTTATTCAATTTGGCACCTATTCTGCAACTTAGAGCCCTAGAAAAAGGCTTATTAGCTTTTTTTTTGGATCATAGATCACATGGCAATCTGGTGAAATCTCTAGAACAGGGGTGGGGAACCTGTGAAACTTCACAGAACAAATCCCTTTAATAAAAGGATTTGTTCTGGAAAACTTGGACTCAGTCAAAAGGCCATACTCAAAGACCTAGAAGGCCACACGTGGCCTTCCAGAAGCTGTCCTTTTCTCTGACCACCCAAGCTCAGGCACACACACAAGCAACCCTATAATAATAAAGATGTATATTTATGAACCCACAAAGAAAAAAAATAATGAGTTAGCTATCCCCATAAATGGCTGTTGAATGTGTTAAGGAGCCCTCTAGGGAAATGGGGGAGAGGGGAAGGAGGAGAATGAGGAGGGTATATTTTCAAGTTTCCAAACCCTTGGAAGAAAACAAGAGTGTGGGGGGAAAACCATATCAGCAGGAGCAACAAAACAGCCAAACCCACACTAGACAAAGCGCTTAGCAGACTCTGCTAAATGGTTTCCAATTAATTAACTGATTACATGATAGAACAGAAGGGGATTCAAGAGCATGCTGTTGACCTTTAAGAATAATTAATATCATCAGGGTAGCAAATGTGTCCAAGGAAAATAATTAGGAACATTTTAATATTACATTCAGAAATCACTAAGTGGGTGGTAAAGAGATGAGTGGACCATGTTTGTGCCATGACCCTATTTTCCCCATTTGTCTTAAGTCTCCCTGTTACCTTCACTCCATTTCCCAGTCTCCATCACCACAGAACTACTCTTCACCACCTTGTAACTAAGCTGCTTCCTATGAGGGTGCCACAGCCAGTGTATCTGTCACCTCTGCATACTAGAGAAGGCTGCCAGAGACTGTCCTTTCTATGACCACCCAAACAACAGCACCAGAAAGATGGTGGAAGAATCATATATCACCCAGTGGGAGAGAAATAGGCTGATAAATTTGCCTCAGTTCTCCTTCTATGACCCAGTGGATACCAAGGGGCTTTTTATGACTTGTCTCACTTTTGAAGTTTACTGGAAAATGTAAATGAATCTAGGTTACTGCATCTCTGCCCCCAAGCATAGGAGAACCACTGCAGCTCAACTCACCAGCCCTAGAAAAATGCCATCCTAGAATAATGGATGCAATTGCTGACCCCGGTTGGTGATGATGGTGCATCAAGACTGAAAAAGGACAAATGTCCTCATTTTTTTTAAAAAGTGTGGAATAGATGGGTAAATTCTTCAAACTATAGATAGCTGGGCTTGACTTCTACTCCTGGAAAATTTCTAGACTATATTATTAAAGGGACAGTTTGTTGAGCATTTCTAAAGGGAGGCAGTGATCACTAAGAGTCAAGATGGTTTCATTAAGAATGGGTCATGCTAGAGTAACTCAATTTCCCTTTTTGACTGGGCAACTGGACTAGTAGATCAAAGCAATGCAGTAAACACATTTCACTTTCCTTTTAGGAAAGTAGTTGACAAAACAAAAGTCTTGCGTGCTATCTTTGTGGACAAGATGGAGAAATGCTGGCTAGATGACAGAACTAGATGGATTTGAGACTAGTTGAATGATTATGCCTGAAGAGTAGCCACTAATAGATCAATGAAAACCTGAAGGAAGGTCTCTAATGGGAGTAAGCCAAGAATCTCAGTCATGTACTATACAACATTTTTGTCTACAAATGTTTATACATAAATCCATAATGCTTGTTTTTATATTTGGGTGGTGTTTTAAGGTTTAAAAAGCACTTTACATGTGTTATTATATTTGATCAATACAACAAACTTCTGAGGTAAATGTTGTAGATGTTATTATATCCATCTTACAGATGAGGAAACTCAGGCTTAGAGAGGTTAAATGTCTTGCCTATCATCACACAATTAATGAGTGTCAGAGGTGGTATGCAAAGCTATGCCACTCTGTACTCCAATTCCAGGGCTATTTCTTCTACTCCATGAAGACAGATAATTCAATTCAATTCAACAAACATTTATCAAGTGCTTGGTAATATGCAAGGCACTGAGATAGGCCTTGGGGAAAAAAGACAAGAATTAAACAGTCCCTTCCCTCAAGGAGATTTCATCCTATGGAGGGATACAGGCCACGTAGATAGATAAATATTTACAAAGTAAAACAAGATAAATTCAAGAGAAAAGGAGCACTATCCATTGGAAGAATGAAAAAAAAAAGGTTTCACATAAGAAGTAGCACCTGAGCCATGCTTTGAAGGAAACAAATTACATGAAATCCAGTTGATGAGTGAGTGCATTCCAGACATGGGGACTGCCTGTGCAAAAGAATGGAGGTGACAGATGCAAGACTATGTTAAGAAAATAGCTAACAGATCTTTTGACTGGAAAGGAAAGTGCATGAAGAGAAGTAATATACACTAAGAATGGAAAAGTAGATCAAGGTAAGCTGTGAAATGCACAGATTACATGAATCTGGGAGGGATAGCTAGCACATAAAATCCAACAAAAAACAATATGCTAACATGATGGGCCAAACTTAATTTTTAAAAATCCATAGAAATCAGCTAGAATCAGTGGATAGAGCTCCAGCCTTGGAGTCAGGAGGACCTGAGTTCAAATCCAGTCTCAGACACATAACACTCACTAGCTATGTGACCCTGGGCAAGTCACTTAACCCCAACTGCCTCAACAAAAAGCAAAAAAAAAAATCTGTAAGAATAAATATAAAATTCTATCTTTAAAAAAAAGCCTTTGTAACCATGGGATAGTAAAGGAAGATGTGGCTAGACAAAATATTCTGTCAAAAATATGTGAAGATTTAGTGGACTGTAAGCCCAATATGAACCTGACAAGGCAAACCAAATATATAATGCTAGCCTAGCCTGCATTCAGAGAGAAATGAGGGAGAGAATATTTCTATTGTACTATGCTCTAGTCATACCACATCAGGGATACTACATTTAGGTCTGGGTGAAAAAATTATAGGAAGGTCACAGACAATCTAAAGTCTGTCCAGAAAAGAGTAATCAGGAAGTTGAGAAGACTCAAAATCATGCCATAGGAGGACTGGTTGAAGGAATTGAGGAAGTTTACCCTAAAGAAGAGAAGACTTAGGTTGGGACATGACCTTTGTCTTCAAGCATTTGAAGGACCATACTGTAGAACAGAGATTAGACTTGCCAGTTTGACCCTAAAGGGCAGAATAAGAAGCAATGGGTAGAGGTTGCAAAAAAAAACATATTCTGATCAATATAAGGAAAAACTTCCTCACAAACAGAGCTGTACCAAAGTGGAATTGGACTGCCTCAGGAGGGAATGGGTGCCTCCTCTTCAAGCACACTAGGCATGAATATCTGTTGGATGATTTGTAACGGAGATTCTTGACCAGGTATGAGTCAGACTAAGTGTTCTCTGCAGCACCTTCGCTTCTGATTCTATAATTTGGATAGCAGATATCAACCTGAAGGCCCTTTCACCTCCTGAGGCATCTGCAAAAAAGAGAGATCATAAAATGGCCTGAACCATAAGCTTAAATGCTACCTAAACAGTCCACGTATTGCAGAGATACTTATCAATTAGACATCAGTTCATTCTATTAAAAGACAGAGAGCAACTTGATTTTTTTTGTCTCCTTAGGATCCAAATTGTAAATTTACAGCATAATCCCAACCCTCTATTGGCTGTCACTACAATTAGAAGAACCATTAGTAATTAAAAACAAAATTCCAAGTTCTAAGTTTAACACCACATCTAATCATTAAAATGCCCCGTGCTTCAGTTTCCCTCACTACAAAATGGCTCCTCAGAAATGGTGAGATAAAATCGTGTTTGAAATAAATAAAGGCAATTCCAAGTTCCCAAGACAGAAGGTCAAGACAAATCATGAATACCGTGATACCTTCAGTGTCTGGCCCTTCTGGTACAGCAGGAACAGGGAGTGACATTAACTCAGGTCCAAAAATGCTTCAATTGCTCTTGTTTCTTTAGCATCTCATGCCCTCCATCCCATAAAATTCTCATCCCAATTACTTCAAAATCCAAATCTAAAAGGCCACATTTTCAAAATAAATGTGAATTTAGTCCCAGTAAAATTCTCAGTGCCATTGTTTTCTCTTTCCCATTCTGTGATATGTCTGTGCTCTCTCTGTTAGCTCCTTCAGTTAAGAAAGAATAGCACTTGAGATTTCTCCTCCTCATCAGCCCCTGCCTCTGGAAATGGCTGCCTCACCAACCCCCACCGCCACCCCCATTTCTGTCTCATTTCAAGTGTCAACTGAAAACATCTCTTTTCTCCTTTTAATTATGCCTCTTCTTTTCTCTCTCTGTTATTGGCCCCATGACTCAGGACTTTAATTTATTCACCAAACAATGTCATTACACCACTGTTTTCTATAATTTATATCATGTACTATCTGCTGTCCTCTATTGCCCAACTCTGTAAAGCATTTGAAAATTACATTATCCATGGAAAGTGCCATATACCTCATTCCCAGTCCCTACTACTCTAATCCTGCTGATGCTTGGCAGATCTGGTTCATGCAGATTCAGTTCAAGAAGTAGACAAGATAAGAACTCTGAATTCAAAATAAACCACACATACCTATATTCCTGAGAAAAAGTGTTTTCCCTTTTCTTCCTAAATATTTGAGAGTATACAAATGGAGAGAGGTACTGCAATGTAGTGGACAAAATGTTGATCTTAGGAGATCAAGAACACGGGTTCAAAACCCACCTCTGACTCTAGCTATGTCACTCTGGAAAACTCACTTAATGTCTGTGTGCTTCATCAACTACCTTAGAATTACAGAATTGAAGAAATGGAAAGGATCCTACCAACTATCTGGTGTAGTCGTCATTTTTTTTTCAGTTGTGTTTGACTCTTTGTGACCCCATTTGGGGTTCTCTTGGCAAAGATACTGGAATGGTTTGCCATTTCCTTCTCCAGCTCATTTTAGAAGATGAGGAAACTGAGGCAAATGGGGTTAAGTGACTTGCCTAGCATCACACAGCTAGTTAAGTGTCTGAGGCTGGATTTGAACTCAAGATAAGTCTTCCTGACTTCAGGGTTGGCACTCTATCCACCATTACACCTAGCTGCCCTACCATCTGGTCTCACAGGTTATTGTTTGTCTTTCATTCTTGAAGAAGACTATGACATCAGGAAGATGATGCCATGACTTGCAAGTGAATTGGACTTAAATGAGGGAGGGCTTTGCAAAGTCACCAGTCTCACTCTCTCCTCCAGAGTCATCTGGGCTCAGTGGCAAAATAGAGATCAGGACAACTGGAAATGCCCCCCGCCATCTGGTCTAATGCATACCCAAAAGGAGTCCCTTACTACAACATACCTCACAAGTGATTACCCAGCTTCTACTTGAAGACTTTCCAAAGGTGGGGAGGGGAGATGATCCATATTCTCTTGAAGGATCCCATTCTACTCTTGAATAGTTCTAACTCTCAGGGAGTTTTTCCTGACATCAAGCCCCGATTCATCTTTTTGCAATTCACAACCATCTCTCCTGGGTCAGCTCTCTGGGGCCAAACCAAATAACTCTTTGATATGACAGCTATCATATCTCCCATGAGACTTCTCTAGACTAAACATCCCCCTTCATGTGACCCTCATATGACATGAACTCAAGGCCTTTCAATATCCTGGCTACTCTTCGTTGTACATTCTCCAGAATATAAATGTCCTTAAACTGAGGCACCCAGAATGTCATATGTGCTGTGACTATGACATACCAAGTGCAGAAGAAATATTAGCCCCTGATTCCAAGAAGCTACTTCTCTCAATGTAGTCCAAGATCATATTACTGACTCATACTGAGCTTGCAGTTCACTAAAACACCCAGATCTTTTTCAGATAAACTATTGTCTAGCCATATTTACCCCAAACCATAATTGTGAAGTGGATTTTCTGAACCCAAGTTTAAAGACTTGTATTTATGCTTGTTGGATAAATCTCATTTATTGTATCAATTTATTCATTATTAATTTATCTTATTGAATTCAGCACACTTCTATTACCTGTCAAAGTCTTTTTTGGATGCTGACTCTGTCCTCCTCTCTATTATCTATCTGTTTTAGCTTTATGTCATTTACAAATTTGATGACCAGTCATCACTGTGCCTTTATCCAAATCTTGATTCAAATGTTGGCAGCAGAGTCAAGCACAGATCCCTGGGCACACCACTGGGGACCTTCTGCCACACTGAAATTGAACCATTAGCAATTACTTTGTGTGTGGCCATTCAATCAGTTCTGAATCCTTCTAATTGTATTATCATTCAATGTCTCTTCACTTCCATAAGAATAGTATGAAAAACTTGATCAAATGCTTCACTAAAGTTTAGATAAACTATACCTACATCAGGCCCTGAATTTTACAGGGTTTTTGTTGTTCAGTCATGTCCAACTTTTCATGACCCCATTTGGGGTTTTCTTGGCAAAGAGTTTGGAGTGGTTTGCTATTTCCTTCTCCAGTTCATTTTATAGATGAGGAAACTGAGACAAATGAGGTTAAATAACTTGCCCAGGGTCACACAGCTAGTAAGTGTCTGAGGCCAGCATTTGAATTCATGAAGATGAGTCTTCCTGACTCCAGGCCCGGCATCTATCCACTGTGGCACCTAGTTGCCCTTTTACAGTTTAGTATCCTTATGAAAAGGAAATGAGGTTAAGCTGGCAAAACCTATTCTTGGTGAAGTTGTAATGGCTCTAGGTAATCACTATTTCCCTTTTTAGATTCACTAACCACCTCTTTAATGGTACAGTCTAGAATTTTCCCAGGAATTTGAAGTAAAAATCACTTGTTTACAGTTTGTTGACTTCTATTTTTTGAAAATCTAGACAATGTTTTACCTTCTCCAGTCCTGTTGTGCCTCTCTCTTTTTCCATAATCTTTAAAATACTGCTGACAGAGGCCTAGTAATAAAATTGTCCATGCTTTCAATGCTTAAGATCACTTGATCCCTTTGTGCCTCAATTTCTTCATTAGAATGAGGGAGTTGGACTCAGTGACCACTAAGGTGTCTTCCAGCTCTAAATCTATGATCCTATAATTTTATATCAAATCTAATGGCCTTTCCTCAAACCATATGCTTCTTGACCTCTCTGAAGCCTCTGACATTGTTAATCACCCTCTTCTCTTTGGTATTCTCTTTTCTCTAGGTTTTAATGATTGCTCTTGGCATTTTCATCCAACTCTTCTGACCATTCCCTCTTAGTCTCCTTTCCTGGATATTCATTGGAGTCATATCCATTAACCTTGAGGGTTCCTGAGGCCCTGTCCTGGGCCTTCTTCTCTTCTCCCTCTACTATTTCATTTGATATCATCAGCTTAAATTGGATGTCTCACAGATATCTTAAACTCAATATATCTAAATATATCCAAAACTGAATTTATTCTTTCCCCACAAACCCTCTCCTCTTACTAACTTCACTATTACTATGGAGTATCACCATCCTCTCAATAACCCTGGCTTGCAATTATGTATCATCCTTGACTCCTCACTCTCAACCCCATATTCAGCCAGTTGCCAAAGGCTATTGTTTCTACCTTTGTAACATCTCTCATATATTCCAGCTTTCCTCTAATACTTCCATCACCCTCACGCTGGCCCTTATCATCCCACGACTGAATTTTTGCAATAGCCTTTTATTTGGTTTCCCTGCTTCAAGTATCTCCCTACTCCAGTCTAGCCCCAGTCCAGCTGTCAAATTGACCTTCCTAAAGCTCGGGTCTGGAGTTGAGAGTGAGAAATCAAGGATGACACATGGGTTACAAACCTAGTTGACTGGGAGAATGGTGATACCCTCCATAGTACTCTTCAATCCAGTGACACTGGCCTCCCTTCTGTTCGTACTCCATCTCCCAACTTTGACTAAAGATGGAGTTCATCTGGGCCAAGTGATTTGAATTCATCAAGGGCAAGTTGGTGCTTTCTTACTATATACTTATTTATTTTGAGAATCAACTCTCCATTGACCCTTGTTCTCTCATGTTCACTGCATTTTTCCAGGACAGCAAAAACAGAAGCAAAATAAGTTGAGTAGTTCTTCCTTCTCTCAATTGTTATTTATTATCATCCCCTCCTCCCCAAGTGGAGGTCCCATCTATCCCTTCTTTGATCATCTGATTTCTCCCAATAAAGCTTAGCAAGAAAATTTTTTGTCATTCTTAACTACTTTTACACCTTCAGCTCTTTATGAACTAAAGCATTCTAACATTTTTATGAGAATATGACATGCTCTGATATCCATCTTCCATTACCTGCACTTCTTTCTATCTTCTGTACATTTTTTAAAAATCTAACTTGTTCAGTGATTTCCCTTTGCATTCATATTGGTCTCTTTTGACAACATTCTTTCTTCCCTCATTAGAATTGTTTCCCTTTGTGTTTTCAGAATTTAATTTTTGGGCACCTCACATTTCTCCTGGGCTGCCTTCTCCTGTAGCATTTTATTCCATAGAATTCTACATATCTTTCCTTTGAATCCTTTGAAATCTACTTTCCCCAATACCTAGGCAGGTGGAAAACTATGCCCGGATTTCTAGTCTTTCTCTGCCACAAATTCAAAGAGGGAATAGCCATGTCCTTCCAAAGTTACCATCATTTCTTACTCATCAACTAGTTCCTCTCTGTTAGTGAGAATCAGATCCAGAATTGTATCTCCCCTTGTGGGTCCCTCCACTACTTAAAGGATGAAATTATCTTTAAGGCAAGTTAAGAAATTATTAGATATTCTACTTTTGGCAGAGAGGGAGGGAGGGAGACAGAGACAGAGACAGAGATAGAGAGATCTAGCAGATGTCTAAATAATTGAATTCTCTGTCATTATCATATCAGACCTCTATTCCAGTTTTGTGATTGGTTTCCCAAACCCTTCATCTATTTCCTCTTTCTGTGCAGGTGGTTTGTAGTATACCTCTAAGACAAAAATCACTTCTGCTTCTCCCTTCTTTGAACTTCATCTAAATGTTCTTCCACCACATTTTTTCCTCTTTGGTTCCAGTATTTTCTTGTGTGAATAAACCTTCTTAATATGCAGTACTACTCCATTTCCACCCCTTTTATCTTTTTTTAATAAAGTATACCCATCCAGAACCATATTCCAGGCATGCAGACCTTGCCAAGTCTCAGTGATACCTATAAGATCAAATATTCATCCTTGCATTAAGACCTTTAGTTCCTGCTGGTTGCCTAAACTTTGATCAACTGTGTACATGTAGACAAGAGATCAGGGGTTTTCTTTAACTTTGTTTCCTGTGACTTTATTCTTCATTCATTGTATCTGTGGGATATGAAATGTGAGTTTGAGAAATACATATAGGCAATCTTCTCCCTCTTTCATCCTCCTAATCTCCTAAACCATTGATAAATTATAATTTGTATTTGTGGAGATATTTCCCATAGGGAAGTTCCCTGTGCTGACAGAGTCACAGAATCTTTGCATATTCTCATACATCTGAGAATGAAATCTGGGGTCTGTCAAAAACCAAAACATAGAGATGTCATTGGAAGTGGTTTATTTATAGATACATGTTTCTTGGAGGTTGAGACAAAAGGGAAATCAAAGCTAGGAGAGACTGAAAGACCTCAGGGAGTCAATTCTATTAATTTGTTTGGAAAGATAATTTGTATGTCTCATAAAGGCAACTAAAACAGAGAAGAACAATTAGAAAATTGTGTTTGTTTATATTTTTATTCCCAAAGCTGTTTCAAAGAAAGAACTTGTGCTTTGAGTATAATAATTGGTAAATGAAAGCATGTGACAGTTTAGTCAAGCTAACAAATGATTTTATGTGCTAACTCTTCTCATCAAAGCCACTAACCTTGGGGATAGATGTGCAAATAGAAGCACGGTTAATGGATTTGCTAATGCTACTAACATTAGGCTGACTTTGGATATTTAGCCAAAATATATACACAAGTGAAGAAAAAAACTGACTTTTTGGTATAGCAGGTATTATATGTATAAGAGACAAGTAAGTGTGTTTATGACTCTGGGGGGGGGGGGGGGGGTTGTATGTGTCCTGACCAGAAGTTTTATATTGTTCTATAGGTAAAGACTGTTTTGGTTTTTCAGGAAAACAGCATTTCAGGAATGACCATCTTTGAAAGGGAATTCCCTCCCCCAGCCCCCCAATCAAAATCCAACTATCTTAGGCAATGCTATTCCCATAAACCACACAATCACACCTTCAACTTACTTCCCTTTCAAGGGTTAGTAGCACATACAAAGCTATACTCATTCCCTTAGGCTATCCACAGAAAGCAGGATAGGTTTAATGAGAGGATACGCATAGCAGCATTGGACTTACAGACCTAGAGTTCCACCCTAGGAAAGATTATGTCACCCCTGTACCATAGCAGGGAGCTAAACTCATTTTGGAATGATGGGGGAGGGAAAAGACTGCCTGTGTATATCCCCCAAGCTAGATACCATGGAATCTGTGGGTGGGAGCCAGAGGTCATGCATAAATCACAACCCTCCTCCTTCTTCAGTTGGGGATGAGAGGGCTAAGGCGGGAGCATCCATTCTTCCCAGTGTTTCCCCTGCTTAAATTTGGCTCCTGCTGAGTGGGCTGGCAAATGGATAGCACACCACCTGTTTGCCAGATGTGCACAGTTACACATCTATGACAGTAGTGTTTGCTTACAGAACACAGGTCGGGAGCTAGCAGCTGCAGAGATACTGAAGATAGAGGGAGGAAAGGAAAAGATCAGAGCCTGTCAGGGGATCTGTTCCCCTCTTGCTGCCCAAGGGGAAGAGAAAGGTCTTCCAGGACCTGGCCATGGTGCTGAATGCCCAGGGGAGGCCAGGCAGAAGTGAGCAGCAATAAAATCCTGATTTTAAGTTGTTGAAAGTGACTCTCTTGCTACAAACAAAGTTCTTCAATGTTTTATCTGAGGCTGTTGTGCACCTGGCATGATCTCTAAATGGAAAAAAAAAGTCTCTAGGTGGAGTCAGAGGCCCAAGTTCAAATCTCTCCTTTGTGACTTAATAACATTGTGAACTTAGACCAATCACTTAACCTCTCTGTTTAAACCTCATTTTCTACATCTGTAAAATGAAAGGATGGAACCAGAAAATTTCTAAGCTTCTTTTCCACTCTAAATCCATGATCCTATCATCAGGAATCCTGAAAGCACCAAAGCAAAGAATTCTAGGCAAGGTGAGAGTGGCTCAAAAACACTCTAGCAAAAATTTGGTGGATGTTTCCCTATGTCCCCTAGAAATCTTTCCTTCTGTTCACATAGAGAAAGTCATAAGGGTGGCCAAATGAAAACAAAATTGTCTTTTGGCAGTATTTAAAGAGAAACTAAGTAACCTGGTTCAGGTTACTTAGAGTTTCTAGAATCTAAACCTGAAGGTCCCTTCTCAACTCCTCTCCACACCATAGCAACTGACTGTTCAAGAGCATTTCTCAAGGCCATGGTCTCATGCTGCTGATGACTTATCCAATCCCATTCTCCACCCAGGAGACAAGGAGCAATGCCACAAGGCTGAGAACCTACACAGAGCAGAGAAGTCAAATGGGGCTAAAATGGAACATTTTATGAAAAGCCAACATTCACCACTTCTGTAAAACCCACAGCAGGGTTCCAGAATGAATCCTGTCAGTCACAAGGACTTTATGTAGAATACATACATATCATTAACACCAGCAACAATGAGGTCTTTACAGGGGAACTCCTTTGAAACACCAGTGTCAGAGTACAAATCTAACATCCATGTTTTAGAATGGACTAAAGTCTGACTACACTGTACATCATAGTCAGAGTTCAACTTGGCACAGTTATGTTTTGGGAGACACTATTTGACCAATGGTAAATCTGTTTAAAAAAACAAAGCTGAAATTAAATCTATGTAAAGGTTAATTCATTGTCAAGGAATTTATCATTTCTGGTTACCCTTTTATTTTAAAAACTCAAGGTTCCTTATAGATATCCTCTCATCCTTCCTCCTGACACTCCTGCAAAGGCCGATACCTCTGCAAACCATGGGTGATTAATAAGTATGTTATTGATTGATTGATACTGTCCTCATGGTTTTCTAGTAACCCAAAAAAGAACCAAAGTGTAGACCTTGCCCCCTGAATAGTCCATACCAATGGAAATGGGGATTCTCTGTTTCCAGCTGGTAAATTATAAACCAGAAACTAGTCGGGTGGCTTTAAAATACAAGGTTCATGCACCCACAAATCTATTTAGCATCTCATCACCTGTAGACCTAATCTAAGACTCTAACTTCCTGGGACATGGAATATAACTCTTTGTCAGGAACAGAGATCCATCCATTCAGTTCCCACATAGCATCACCATGGTGTGGCATTTGAAAAGTTCAAGAGACATAATTTCTGGGTAATTTAATCATTTTATTAATAATGCCAGCTTGTTTATTAATAAATGGATGGTTATTTGGCCATCTCTCTCTTAGACAAAAGACTCCTCATGGTGGTGGGCTCACTGTTTATGTGCTCTTGGAAGAGTAAGTGTTCCTGAAGGTCACAATCAACTCTGATTAGTTAACAATTAATGAGAAAATGAATATTACAATGAGAAGCTGGGCTATATTGCAATAAGGCTCTCGGGGTACATGATTTGGATCACACAAATCTTGGTCAAAGAGAATTATCAATTTCCATATCACCATATTGATTCCTTAATACTTTCCCAGACCTGAGTAAACACAATGAACAGGAATGCATTAGCCTAAACTTAGAATTTCTTTTACTGTCTGATTAGATCTTGGCCTGGGTAAATCTTTTAGAAAGATTTCCTGCACTGGTTGATTTCTGGATAAGGAAGTAGAAAAGGGGGAAAACTGTGGTTCTGACTGAATAAAATTAGTTATTAACACAAGAGAAACAATCATTTCTCTCAATGGTAATGAGGTAGGACCAAGACAATTGAAAAATATACAGATGAGAATGAAGTTTGTTAGGAAAGCAACTGTACCTGGAAGTTTGGATCAGTCCTATGGTATAGTATAGTGAAAGAAGACCTTAGAGTAAGAACCCTGACTATGCTACTGGCCAGCAATGTGATTGGGGAAGTCTCATAATACCTCTGAGACTTACTTGATCACAGACTGAGAACTGGAAGGAAACTTAAGAAATCATTTACTCCAACCCCCTCAGTTTCCTCATCTAAAAATTAAAGTAATAAGACTTGCACTATCCCTCAGTGGGAATCAGGGGCAGGAGGTGAAGAGCTTTCCTCATAGGACAAACACACAGTTCCTCATCAAACCCACCTTCATAGCCTTTTTCTGCTTAGTAGGACCTGTCAGAGCTTAGTTCCACTGGCATATCCTTAGAGACCTAAGGGAATCTCTACATTATTACAAAACTTCAGAGGAGAAGCAATAAAACCAATGATAACCACTATTGTTGTGATATGTCAGAAGGAATGCCAGACTTGGAGTTAGAATACTCTAGTCCAAACCTCTTATTTACTTACTGCATGACCTTGGGAAAGTCATCTAACCTTTCCAAGTGTGTTTTCTCATTTGTAAAAGATACGTGGCACTACTTGTAGCACAATTTGCATGACTGGGGAATTGGGGCAGCAGGGGGAGGGGGTGGAAACAGGAACAAGCATTTATTAAGTGCCTACTGTGTGCCAGGCACTGTACTAAGTCCTTTACAAATATCTCATTTGATTCTGGCAAGATCCCTACGAGGTAGGTGCTATTAAACCCATTTTATAGTTGAGGAAACTGAGGCAGACAGGGGCTAAGTGACTCGACTAGGGTCACATAGCTAGTAAAGAGTCCAAGATAATATTTGAATTCAAGTCTTCTTGATTTCAAGTATAGTGCTCAATCTACTCTACTACCTAGCTGCCAATCATCATCCACAAGAATAATAAAAATGTAACAGTTCGCATTTAGCTCTTCATCATTAAAATGTCTATTACATTCCTTGGATCATCTAGTCTTCACAACAAGCGAGATAAGGCACCAGTTGTTGTCACCGTTTTACAGATAAGAAAACAAAATGACAGAAAACCTGAAGTGACTTGTCATAGAAGAATAGAATACTGGACTAGAGGGGACCATAGGAATCTTAGAGCAGTCTCCTGTCTTCTGCCTTCTGGTTTTCCTTCCTGCTTCTTCTATTGCCTGCTCTATGTGGTTTAGTTTGGTTTGTTATTTTTTCTCAATATCTCATCCCATTTAAAACTGGTTCCTGTTTTGAGTAAATTTGGGCTTCTCCTGCCTCTGTTTCCCATAACTGTTCACTTCTTACCATTGACACATAATCTAACTGCTCTCCCTCCCCAGCCCCAACAACACAGGGAATGATCCTTAGCCCTTTGTACAGCAGGGAGATATGAAGCATATAGCAGAGGGGCCTTAACATACTCCCCCTGCAAAAAAAAATCCCAGAGCATTCTTCTCAGTTCCCTCATTTTTGTCAGTGGCATCACCATAATCTGAGCCTTGTACACTTAAAGTGTTGGAGTTGTCCTATTCCTTCGCCACCCTACCTTCTATAATAAATAACACACCAAGTTCTATCAATTTTTCCTCAACAATGTCTATTCAATGCAATCTTTTTCTTTTCCTACTGCCACCTTTCCAGTACAGGGCCTCCTCAGTTCATGAGGATAGAGCACTACACTTGACCTAGTCTCCCTGCCTCCTAATCAGTCCCAATTCCCATAATGTAATCTAAAAGCAGAATAATAATGTTATTGATAGTATTACTAGGCATATAACAGGGTTTCAAAATGAAGGGAAATATCTCCATATACATTCAAATAACTAGGGAATTTCTGTTCCAAAAAAAATTAGAAAATATGCTTGATAAATGGGGCCTGTGCTATTGTAATGAGTTAGGATCAAATTATGCAATGATACTAAAGAATTATCATGGAATGTTATTTTAAGTATAAGCCTAAGTATTAATAATAACTAGATGTTCCCATCTCTCATATATCTTTCAAATAATTGCCAGATCCATCATTCCTCTGCTTATATTGCCTATCATATCAAACCTGGCATTCAAAACCCTCCATCAAATGAACCCAACTCATCCATCTGAATTTATTTTCCACTTGTCTCCAACATGAAAATGTAGCATGACAGAGTACTGGACTGGGAAACAGGAAGATCTGGGCTCATATGTGACCTCTGACACCAGGAATGCAAACACGGGAAAGTCACTTCCATTCCTTAAGCTTCAACTTCCTCCTCTGTAAAATGGGGAGAACAATACCCGCAGTACCCGCTTCACAAAACTGTTGTGAGGCTCAAATGTTTTAACGTATGTAAAAATCTTTCCAAACTTCAAAGTTCAATATGGAGATCAACTATTACTGTGTTAGATGATTAATAATGTTTTGGGATGAATGAATCATATAGCCACTTTCCCCACTATATCACTATACTCACAGTGGCCACGAAGTCTTAATTACATTGTTGTTCTCTCTTTCTCCCAAGCCTCCAATCTGCTATGAAGCACTACCCCCTTCTCCTCCAGAGTAATCAAGTCCCACACTTCCTTCAAGGAAAAATTTAAGACACATTCTTTAAAAGACTGTTCTATTGCCAGTTCACAAGAATATTTCTGTTATCTGAATTCCTATAGCACTATAGGAATTGTGTTGTTATCACATAATTTAGTTCCTAATTACACATTGCCTCACACATCCTATTTTCCTCTAGTTGTGTTATATATGTGTTTTATATATGTGTGTGTGTGTGTGTGATATATATCAGTGTATCTTCCCCTCCCATTCCTACCTACTCCCTCTATCACATGCACACACACACACACACACACACACACACACACAAGCACACACACCTAAATTTAAAACTTCTTTGTAATAGAGATCATATCTTAGAATATGGAATTTGAAAGAATAAAAGGGATTAACTAGTTTCAATCCTCTTCTTTTTTTATTTATTTATTTTTTTAGGCAATTAGGGTTAAGTGACTTGCCCAGAGTCACACAGCTAGTAAGTGTCAAGTGTTTGGTCTAAGGCCGGATTTGAACTCAGATCCTCCTGACTTCAGGGCTGGTGCTCTATCCACTGTGCCACCTAGCTGCCCCTAATCCTCTTCCTTTTTACAACTAAGGAAAATGAGTCCCAGAGAAGTCAACTGACGCGCCCACTGTCACATAGATGTCCAATGCATTTCTGGCTATACTGTGCTGCTTTTGCTAGTTCTACATTCCCTGTGCTGGTGACAGAGAAAGGATTTGCCCTTGCTTCTTGTCTGTGTTTGATGATATCAGAGCAGTAACAACAACAATATTTTTTTCAGTGTCTTCAGACCACATTCCAATAATATAGCAGTTAAGCATTCCAAGAACTGTATGTGGCCAGTTTTTGTTTTTTCCTCCATTTTATCAAGAAGGAATTTGCAGTATGGACAGAAACAGTGACTGCACCAACATAACATCGCATCTATGTCAAGGCTTAGGAGTCTTTATTCCACTGTGCCTTAGAAGAAGGAAGAAAGGGAGGGAAGGAGGGAGAGAGGAGAAAGGAAGGAAGGGAAGGAGGGAGGGAGGAAATAAACATTTATTAAGTACTTAATTTGTTCCAGGCATTGTGCTAACTGCTTTACAAATATTATCTTATTTAATCCTAGACAGAGATATCCTTTCTCAAACTATAAGGAGACAAAGGAATAGGAGCCAAGGGCTTTTCACAAAAAGCTTACACGACTGCTCTGAACCCAACAGGACATCAAATGTTATTTCCCTTAGAAAACAATCCACTGTGATACTCAGAACAGCCTGTCCTGAGATGATTCTGTCTTTTCATGACCTGTATCACTCAGCAACAACAAAACAGAAATAAATGATGTAACCAGGAGTCCAGAGTAGAGAGATTGAGTCTCTCCGTATAGTCATTAGGAACCCACATCCAGACAGAAGTCCTGAGCACAGCCCTGGGCTCACTCGGGCATTTAATAAAGACCTTTTATAACTGCTAAGCCCAACATGGGTGTTGCCATACACTGGCTCACTGATTTGTGGGCTTCTTGTGCAGAGAGAAGTCTTTACTTGATCACAAGACACTATCACCCACCAAACGCTGACAAGAACCAGCTCAGGAATAGAGAGAGCTTTGGTTGGCCCACCAGTTAATTTAGAACATACAAATTGGAGTGAGATAAGGAGATAGGGATGGAGGTGGGGAGGGGAGAGAAAAAATAAGAGAGACAAGGAGAAGGGAAGGAGGGAAAGAGAACAGATAAGAGAGAAAGCTGCCATGGAATGGATCTGGGAAATGAAATTATTAATATTCTAAATAGAACTCTGACTACTTAAGCTTTATTTAAAAGCATGCCTGACTATATAATTACTAAGGCTTAATTTGTTTTCTTTACTGCTTAATAAATAAGGAGCTCACAGTTGTTGTTGGGTTGTTTTTTTTTTACAAGCACAAGCTCTCTTGGCAGTAGGTACATCCTTCCTTGCTACAGATTGGCAGATGACATGGAAAGAACCAATTAAAAGACTGAGAAGTACATGAGTGCTGGCTATTTCCTGAGCCTGTAGAAGGGAAGAGATGGAGAGACACACACTGGAAACTAACCTAGGCATTTTTAGATGGAAGTGGGAGGAAAGGCATCCACAATGAAAGAAATTGTGCTGTTGTTTTGTTCCTTAATGAGATAATGTTTGGGTGAGAGTCAGGTGAAGTGTCCCCACCTAGACTAAAAGATCTTCAGTCTGCCTGGGAAAAGATTAGGGAGTGAAGCTTAATGGTACAAAAGGTATCATGAAAAATGCTATCCATCCCCAGGCAAAAAATTGATGGTGTCTGAATGCAGATTGAAGCATACTTTTTTTAGATTCTCTATTTTTCTTGAGGATTTTTTGCCTGTTTTCTTTCACAACATGACTATTATGGAAATGTTCTGCATGACTACACATGTATAACCTTAAAAATGGTACAAAAGACCTTATACCATGTTTAGGGAATACAAATTTACTTAGAAATTGCTGTGTTACTTTAAGTGAGCCATTTAACCTCTCCGGGCCTCAGTTTCCTGTTTTGTAAGCAAGAAAGTCATCTCTAAGGTCCCTCCCAAAGACTCATTCTATGGTGCAATGTGGCATAGTGGAA
Source organism: Vombatus ursinus (assembly GCF_900497805.2). Classification (NCBI taxonomy): domain Eukaryota; kingdom Metazoa; phylum Chordata; class Mammalia; order Diprotodontia; family Vombatidae; genus Vombatus; species Vombatus ursinus. The sequence goes on along the minus strand of NW_020948983.1, from coordinate 31,122,100 downwards.
AGAGTACTGGACCTGGAATCAGAACCTTTGGGTTTGAGTTCAGCATTGCCATTTAATGGCTGTGTGACCTCAAACAAATCCTTTCCCCTCTCTGAGCCTATTTCCTTACCTGTAAAATGAAGATGACACAACTCCCTCTAGCTATGTCACCTGATTATTCTGAGGGTAAAATGAGATAATCAATATTAAAGTCATCTGTAAACTATGAAATATTGGAGAAATGAGCTGCTGTGATTATTAATAGTCATTTAGCTTTCTCAATCTCACTCCCTGGGAAAACCTGGAAGATCTGACCTCAAGTCTGGATTCTGTCACTTACTAGCCATATGACCTTGAGCAAGTTAACTGGAATCTTTGTGCCTCAGTTTCCTCATCTGTAAAATGTAGGGGGTGGACTTGCTGATTGAAAGTCCTTGCCTGTTCTAAACCCTTTGATCATTATTCTGTGATCCTATAATATGTAAATTATTACTGTCCTCATTCTTCCTGAAGATTTTGCAAGTCAAAATAGGTGGACTCCATAGCAAGGGGCTATGAGATGTCTGGGAGTGGAGAGCTCAGACACTTACTAGCCCTCCTACAAAGTTCTTGACCCTGACATAGAACAAGGAGAAACAGTCTTTCTGTAACCCCCTGCCCTTGATAAGTGAGCCTCCTTTGGAGAAATTTCTTTTCAATTCTGGCTCCTGCTAAATCAAGACTGTACCTCCTGACCACCTATGTCTCCTCAGGGCTTTTCTGCCTCAGTATCACATAACACTAGCAACCCACGAGATAGGAGAGAGAATGTGGAACCAAGTTCTGCCATCTTGCCTATGCTAACTGGAAGCCACAGGGTAGGATGATGAGACAATCAACAAACTAAGCAAAGTGACCCAGGAAAGCACGAAACTTGCATCAGCTAAACTTACAGGAAGAAAAAAACAAAGAACAAGACATCCACGCTGTTCAGGACTAGTGTGATGATGTATACTAGACCAAAAGGCAAGACACCAAGACTCTAGTCCTGGATTAACCATTAGTGGTAATGAGTCACTTTACCTAGCTCAGGCTCAGTTTTCTGATCTGTAAAATGAAGTATTCAACTAAATTACCTTCCACTGGCTATTTATGTTACCTTGAACAAGTCATTTAACTCATCCGGGCCTTAGCTTCCTCATCTATGAAATGAGGGGTTGGACTAGATGACCTTTAAGGCCCATTCCAGCCTTAAATCTATAATCCTATAATCTCCAAGAAGCATTCCAACTCTTACATTCTGTGATTCTACAGTTGAAGTCAAACGCTATCCATCCTATGATACATTGAGTATAATCAATCAGCAAGCATTTATTCAGCACCTATGATGCAACAGGAACTGTGCTAAACTAGAGACACAAGGACAAAAATGAACTAGTCCCTGCCCTCAAGGTGTTTATATTCTATGGGGCAACCTTCCCTGAGACAATAAGTATGGAGACATTTAACTAAGCATAGAACTTTACAAAGTATATATTCCCCATGTCTGACTACTAAATGGAACACAGTTATCATTACTCATTCTTGGAGAAAGGCAGCTGGGTGGTGCTGTGGACAGAGCACCAGACCTGGAGTGAGGAAATCCTGAGTTTGAATCTGATCTCAGACACATACTAGCTGTGTGACCCTGGGCAGGACACTTAACCCTATTTACCCCAGTTTCCTTATCTGTAAAATCAGCTGAAGAAGGAAATGACAAACCATTCTAGTGGTTCTTCGCCAAGAAAACCCCAAATGGGGAATTGAAGAGTAGATGCAACTGAAGTGACTGAACAACAAATTCTTGGAGAAAGCAAATAAAATACAGAAAAAGAAAATGCTTTGGCTAGAGAATCAATAGTTCAAGCAAGACTCGACCGCACACTGTCACTCATCGAGTCCCACAAGCACAGAGAGATGCTAAGAAGGTACAACAATCTGGAATTTTCAAACCTCTGAAAAAATAATCCCAGAATTACTTTATGATAATATACTCAGGACTTGCATTTGTAGAGCTTTTTATATTTTCAAAGTACTTTCACATATAATATCTTAGTTGAGGCTCAACCCAACACTTTATGTTCCACAGGGTGATATTATTATCTCCATACGACCAAAGAGGAAACAGACACAGAGATTTCTGACTCCTTCAAGGTCACGTGGCTGGCTATTGATGAAGCTAAGCTCATGACTTCCAGGGTTTGCTACTAGGTCTCATACTGCTAGGAGGGCAGACCTTAAACTAATTGAAGCTACTTGTGTGTACCTAGGCACTACCACACCTAGGGCTCATTCTAGAATAGTCAGAGTCACCCTGCTAGAAAATTATATACTTCAAGGATACACAGAACAAAAGCAGAAGTAGCTCCATGGCAAAGAAGTTTTTGATAAGTGCTTGCTGATTGATTGATTGACCCTGGAACATACTCACTAAGTTCAAGTCTGTCCTTGAAGCCCCAGGCCCATGGAAAGGTCTAGGAACCTACCTACAGCAGGCATGAGTAGGTGGGGAGAGAAGGGTTGAGACAGGATAGGGGTGAAAGCTGGCCCTGTGCAAAGGCAAAACAGTCAGTTACTTTCATGATGTGATTCAAAGGGCAACAAAAAGTCACCTCCTGCCTTCTTTACTTGGAGAAACTTGATGCATTCATTCTTCAAGGTTCAGCTCAAACACCAACAGCAATAATAACAACAGCTAGGTAGCATAGAGAACCAAGTATTAGAGTAGGAGTCAGGAAGATCTGAATTTAAATCCTGTCTCAGACACTTATTAGTTGTACAACCACAGACAAGTCACTTAACCTCTGTCTGCTTCACTTTCCTCCTTTGGAAAATGGAGGTAATAGCAGCACCAATCTCATCAGGATGTTCCAAGGACAAAATGAGATAATGTTCTCTCCATTTTAGTCCTCTTCCTCTCCCACTCCTTCCATTGTTGTCTCTCACAATGGTTTGTCTAGCCAGGATGACACTGTATCCAAGGCCATCCTTTCCACTATTGATTGTGCTTTCCCTCAGACCACACACCCCACTCATTGGCTTCAGAGAAGATGTTAGAACGCTCCTTGCTCCCCATTGTTTATTCTATGCTCTCTGTCACCATCTCTCCTCCTCTGACATTCACTCTATCTGTGTTTTCCTATTCTCAATTTTCTTTTATTTTTCAATGAGTGAGTATACTTTTCTCCCTCCCACTCTACCTTTAATTTAAAAGAAAAAGATAAGAGAAAACAAAATCTTTGTAACAAATATGCAGAGTTAAAACAATCCAATCCAGATCCTATGAGCCCCCAAAATGTTCTCCCTCTTTTCTGAATGAGTGCTGTCTACAGCCTCCGTCTCTACCCTAACTCTTGTCTTATATTGGGGTCTTGAATATATAGTGTGCTGTTCCCTCAAATACACTAACCTCCCAATTGCTCAGTTTACTCAACTCCAACGACCAGCACCTCCATTCTACCTTCACTACACACAAGAATAGTCATACCCTTCATCTTGCCATCACTCATAAATATTCTTCCTTTTTTAAAAACTAAAATTATAAAATTCCTTTATCTGATCATAATCTCTTATGATTCAATCTTTCCCTATACTTTGTTCCCCTTAAATCTATTCTATATTTTCACCAAGATCTCCAGTACCTCCAACCATCAGTACTTTCCCACAGTGTCTGGCACAAAGTAGGTCCTACATAAATGCTTATTCCTTGCTTCTCTTCCCTGTCTCCCATGCTCTAGCTATATTCTCCCCACTTCTAAATCTCAACTCCTTTTCTAAGAAGTTCAACTCTAAACTATCATATACTCCAGAATTCTTTATTCTTTGTACAAATACTGCTCACATCTTACTAAAACCCAGCCACAGATTTTTTCCCAGCACCTGTATCTACCACCCCTACTCATGTGCAGCTAAATGAAGCCAAGGCATCCAATCAAACCAACTGGGTCCACTGTGAATGTGTTACCTAATCTCAACTGGGCCCTCATTGCAGCAAGGCAATCTTTTTACTCCTCCCTAGTTGATTTTCTTTCCCATCAGCTGTTCAAACCTTCTCTTCTCACCTCAAGCCCCCCTCATCACGCTCTCCCACCATCACCTCAGCCGAGGACCTTTCCTCATACTTCACTGAAAAAACTGAGGATGTTTACTATGAGCTTTCTCTCCCCTCTTTCTCTTCATCTCACAGCCCCTTCACATCATCCTTCACTATTGCTCCTTTACTTTATTCTCTGATGAAGAGCTAGCTCTTCTCACCAAAGCCAACTCTTCTACACATACCTTGGTCCCATCTCCTTCCATCTTCTCCAACAGACTCCCTCAGTATCATCCATCTCTTTCTAATTTTCAGTTTCTCTCTAATGATTACTTCCCTGCTAGCTACATACATTCATAGCTCTCCTCTATCCTTAAAAAAAATCACCTCCCTATATCCTACCACTCCAGTTAACAATCATCCTAAGTCCTTCCTCCTTTCCTCAGTCAAACTCCTTTAAAAAACCTATTTACAATATATTGCCTCCACTTCCTTTCCTCTCACTTCTTTCTATTACCCTAAGATGACGATTCTTTGTTCTCTCTAATGGTATCCCATATGGTGCTTCTCTTGCATGTTTCATGTCTTGCAGCCTAATTACACCCACCATATACTTCTTTATTGCCCTCTGAGTGACCCTCAACTTAAATTCTTTGAAGATTGTGGTATTCCATGACTCACAACCATACAGCATCACCAGAAGAATATTAGTTTGGTTTTTTTTATTGACCTTTATTTCAAGGAAAAGCTTGAGGTCTACTACACTACACAGCTAAATTTTAATAAGAGTATTGCTAGCAACATGTCATGGAGACAGGAGACAGCATAAGGGTGCCAGGCCAAGGATAGAAGAGTAAGGGTGATAGAGCACCTGAATCAGGCACTGGGAAGTACCAAAGATAAGCTCAGCATCCTTCCCAATTTTGCCTTGGGCTAGGCTTGGCAAAGGCCCCCATGTCTATCCAACAACTTGAAGGTCAAGAATGCTGAAAACAGGAAGTAGCTTATCCGGGGAAGAAAATTCAAATTTGTGGATGTAGAAACGGCCAAAGTTTGCTTAGAAACTCCACCACATTAAAGAATTATAGATGTAAACTCCTTTCCATAGAAGACCAGAACGAGAGAAAAACAGCTGTCTGGGAAAAGGAATGATGGGGAGGATGCCTGCCTGGGCAAGCAATGGGATTCAGAGGACTAAAGCTAAAGTCAGAAACAGAGGGTCCACAGATTCTAAACCTTACATCTGGTTAGTTTTCCCAAACTATGCTTCCATTTTCTCCATCTGTAAAATGGGAATAGTAATACTCAGTCTCTTCTTAGTCCAGTTAGGAATGGCATTTTAATGTTGCAAATTAGGGTGGCACCATGGAAATAAGCCACAGTTCTGGAATCACAGGACCTGATATTCTTTGATACTACCTTTATAACAGTAGACAAGTCACTTAACCTTGCTGGGCCTCAGTTTCCTGATCTGTAAAATAAGGGGTCTGGATAACACAACATCTCTGGTCCTTTCTAATTCTAGACCTAGGATCCAAGGATCCTTTTCTGTGTAGTTTGTGCAGGTGCCTCCTTAGCTTTATCTACCGCCTGGTAACACAAAGAGATTTTTTTTAATATGTGTTTGTTGATCTTGATTGACCCTGACATATATTCTCTAAGTTCAAGTCCATCCTTAAAGCCCCAGGCCCATGGCAAGATCCAGGAACACACCTTCAGCAGGCATGAGGAAGGGAGAGAAAAGTTGAGACAGGGTTGAGATTAAGGTTTGCTCTGCACAAAGGCAAAGCAGGAAGCTGCTTTCTTGGCATGACTTGAGGGGCAAGAAAAGGTTACCTCCTGCCATCTCAGGAGAAATTTGATGCATTCATTCTTCAAGGTCCAGCTCAAACACCACCTCCTTCATGACTATTTCCTTGACCCCTTTCTTTTGGTGGTTTCTGAGACACTGTTCATTCCTGACTCTCCTTTTATCCCTCTTTTTTTTCTGACTAAAAATGGGCGTCCATCAATGCTCTGTCCTCTTCCCTTCTTCTCTTCTTCTTATAATCTCTAATGGCTTCAATTATCACCCCTATGGAAAAAAATAACCAAATCTACATCTCTAGGTCTCAAACATTTTTGCTGTATCCTAGATCTAATCTATATCTTATATCTTTATATATCTTTACTATATCCTACATCCAATCAGTTGTCAAATTCCATTAATTCTCTCTCCATGATAACTCTCCTATATGCCCTATTCATTCCAGGCTGAACACTTACACTCCAATGGTTCAAGCCCTCATTTTATCTCATATAGACTGACATAACTTCTTAAATGATCTCCCTGCCTCTGGCCTCACTCCTCTCCAATCCATTCTTCATACCAACTTCCAAAGTCAACTTCTTTAATGCACAGGCATGGCCTCATCATTCCCTTACTCCATTGGGTCCCCATAGCCTCTTGAGTAACATACAAACAAGCTAATCTGCCATTGAAGACCCTCCTCTATCTCCTACTTAATCACATTCTGCTTCACTTCATGCATTCTATACTTTAGCTGAACCAGACTATGTTGTGTTCCCCCAATCCCAGCTTATCCTATATATACATAGTATAATAAAAAATATATATAAATATATTATATATATTATATAAAAAAAATAAAAATAAAAAATAAAATAAAATAAAAATATAATAAAAAATGACTGCACATGGAACTGCAAATCTATTATGTACAATTTGCTATTCCTTTTAAATATGTAATAAAGTTTTCATGTAAATTTCCTTTTTTTCCCTTTTTTCTTCCCTCCCCACCCTCCCACCTCCACCCAACCCTACCCTCCCACTCCCACCTTAGAGATGGCTACCATTAGATTAGTTCTTGAGGCTCTCCCCAAAAAGATGTCAGTTCCAGCTCTCCCTCCTCATCCCTTCCTCTTGGAGTCCAGGGACCTCAGGGAGTTCCAGTTCATTCCAGACCACCAGCATCCCTCCAGAAAGCTTCAAAACCTCTGAGGAGCACAGAATCAGCCCTCTTAATTAGGGGTCCCCCAAATCATACCAAAACTAGGTTTGATCCCTCTGGTTTCCCCAGGCTTGCTTCCAGCCTAGCCTAGGGCAGCTTCAAAGCTTTAGAGAGGAAGTCAATATTTAGAGCTCACAATAGGACTGCAATGTGATTTGTTCTTTGTGACAAGGCATCTTCAGATCCAACACAAATGTTTAGAAAGCCCTCTAAAATTACCACAGAGTCCAAAATCTAAATAATCATAATGAACAATTGACCTCTCTATGACCCAAGAAGACTGCACAAGAGAAGGCAAAGACAACCTGAGAAAAGAAAAAAGGCATGTGCACACAAAATGTTAACACATCAGCCAAAAGGACTTTTGAAACTGCATCAAGGAGAAAACGAGAGACTAGCTGGAGACTGCAAGCCCGCTACAAAATGTAGAGTGACAAAAATTAATGATGACTTGAAAATAGCTGAAAGACTGAACTCATTTTCTAAATCTGTCCTTAACAAGAAAAATGAAGAAAAGAAATGTGGACAAATGGGAAGTAATGGAGCCTTTGTGAAGAAAAAAAGCTATTGATAAAAATCAAGTCAGAGAATGTTTGGAAAGTATGAACACATCTTAAAATCAGCAAGGCCGTGATGCATGCAACCCGGGGCATTGTGCGAGGCAAGAGGCCAAAGTATTTACTGAACTGTAAACTGAGTTTTGAACAAACTAAAGATGCAAGATGATAGGAAAACCTTCAAAAATGTGGTACACAGCCATCTAAAATGTAAGAATGAGGCCAGAAACTCTTGGGGGTTGCCAGACCACAAAGTAGTGGAGATAAGACCTAGCTTTGTGATCTCTTAAAGGACCAAATGCTCCAAGCTCAGAAAAAAAAAAACCAGACTGTATGAAGCAAATTGGGTGGATTCCTCTATCTCCCTCCCACCCCAAGAGAGTGACCGAAAAATAGACAAGTCAAGGCAATCTTGGTTTATTGACTACATGCTATATGTTTAATTTAAAAGAAGTATTTTGGTGTAGTGGATAGTGCTGGACTTGGAATCAGGAAAACCTGGGTTTAAATACTGCTTTTTGCTTCGAAGTAACATGTTCTCAGGAGCAGTTAGGTGGTGCTGAGCGCTGGGCCTGGAGTCAGGAAGACCTGAGTTCAAATCCAGCCTCAGACACTTACTAGCTGTATGACCCTGGACAAGTCACTTAACCACTATTTGCCTCAGTTCTTCATCTGTAAAATGGGGACACACTGGAGAAGGAAATGACAAATCACTCCAATATCTTTGCCAAGAAAACCCCATGGACTTTTGTCCATGGGATCACATAGAGTCGAACAAGCCTAAATAGCAACAAACATGTCCTATGATTGGCTTGATTCAAAATAAGAAAACTCCACATGTGGGGGGAGCTTATGAGGAACAGTTTTCAGTGAATGCTGACCCACAAAGTGCCTTGCTCTCTGAAGACTCAAGTACAGTCTCAGTCCCAGTTACCAAGCTCATTTACAAAGCTGTATGCTCAGAGTTTCACCTAGGGACTAATGGTGGAATATGTGGGGAAGTTATAGAGCACAGAGTGACCCAGGCAGGCACCAGGCTCAGAAGGTTCTCAGGGTTTTCAGAGTCATAAGAGAAGAAGACTTCAGGGACTGTGTTGACATCAGTGTGCTGCTTTTACTCCATGCTGTCTAATTGTGGAACACCAGCCTATTTATATTTGCACTTTGCTTATACTGACGATGCCTTTTACAGGGTATTTATGTTTCTCAGGGCTCAGTAAATAAAATCTAACCCATCCCCCATCTTTTAAAACAAGACTTAATGTGTTTCTTTTCCCTCCACATTGCTGCCAGCACTCCTCCTCCTTCCACCCCTCCCCAAAGAATGTATGTCATTAACTCTGAGGAACAGTTTCAGTGAGACCCCAGGGAGAATGGGTTCAGAGTAATGCCCTGGACTTGGCATTTGTAGAACTGGACCCCTAAATAACTGTGTTTATGTTACTCTATCTCTCTAGGCCTCAGTTTCTTTCTCTGTAAAATGAGAGAGACTATTGATCAAGATCTGAACCAAGTGCAGAAATTCTGTTTTCTGTATGGAGCACCTTAAGTGCTAAAGAGCCTCTAAAATTCTATAATTCTATGACGTAGAAGGAACAAGGAGAAGGTGAGAAAAAGTTTAACACTATTATATTGGATGCATGGACAAAAGTCCACGGGGTTTTCTTGGCAAAGATATTGGAGTGATTTGTCATTTCCTTCTCCAGTGTGTCCCCATTTTATAGATGAGGAACTGAGGCAAATAGTGGTTAAGTGACTTGTCCAAGGGCATACATCTCCTGAGTGCCTGGAGAGATGAAGGAAGGAAGGAAGAGAACAGGAAAATGAGAGGGCTGTGCGGGTGTTGGCTGCTCAATCACTTTAAGACCTCGAGAGACATCTGGGTGGGGTTCAGAGGAAAAGACACAAAGTGTAGGGGCACAACAAAATAATATCTAGACTACGCCTACATCCTCCAGATTTCTGTCCTTGCAAATTCTTTAAAAAAGAAATCATTTATTTACCTTTAGTTGGTAATAAATAAATACTGTCATGATATTGACCCAATTCATTTTCAGTAAATGTCAACTGTGGCAGTCAGCCAGTGTCCTGGTGAGACTGTGACAATTCACTCCTTTAGGGCTTTGTGGCAGGGAATCCTTGAAAGTCTGGGATGGTTAGCACAGTCAAAATAATTAGCACAGTCAAGGTCAGGGAAGAGACCTGAACCTATGAGACATTCATCAACATCCTCCTCATCATCATCATATTTCCAAGATGCATGAGTTTTTTGGTACTGATGAAGGCAGCAACTTTCATAGGCCTTGGGAGAGTCTTCTTGTATTTGGCCATGAGTTGCTGTGGCCAAAAGATTCAACAACATGAAGCCAACCAGGTGATGAGCCCTTCTACACTTCACTAGGCTGAAACTAAGATGACAAATACACTCTCCATTGCCAGGCCCATACTCTAATCCCTTCCAGCTTGGTAGAATCTAACAGATCTTGGCACGAGCTTCAAGAATTCAGTTACCTCCACATCATGTTGAGGCATCAGAGTAGAATTTTAGCCTAATAATAATTTCTACCTCTATACACTTCTATAAAGCACTTTGCATATATTTGAACCTCGTAATTATGTGAAATAAATTGTATGTAAACCCATTTTACAGATGAAGAAATTGAGGTTCAAGGTAGTAATATGACTTGGCAAAGTCAATCTCAGGCAACTAATAAATGGCAGAGCTGGGACTAAGACTTAGATCTTCTGACTCTAGGTCCAGTGATCTTTCCCACTATAATACTTCTCACTTGACCTCATACCTCCAAACAGGTAAGCTTTAAGGTCTCCTGAATGAAGATTGGGTATAGAGAACTGGAAGAAACACACACACATATGGTGAATGGAATGAATCCCAGAAAGATGAATTACTTGGGTTGCCACATGGAAATTGAACACAGGTCCAATCCTATTGCAATGAACTCTAAGAGACTTTCTGAATTCTTTACTGACACTGAAATTTCATGTTCTGTATGCTGAAACAACTGAGCCATCACACAGAATTTTGGGGGAAAAGATTTTGCTTATAATAGTAGTTGTGGAAATTTATGTGGGTGGTAGGTAAATATCCAGAAATCTTTCCTAACAGAGTCATCAAAAGATGGCACAACTCCCAAGGAAAATGGCAGAAGGTCAATTCAGAAATACATTTGGACAAGACCAATTCGGTAAATTTTCTCTCTAGGACCTAAAGAGAACCCACGGGACCTCCTAGAGTTTGGCTCTTTTTGACTCCTTTCTGTGTGGCATTACTTCCTAGGACCTGAGAGACATCACCTCAGTGGCAAAAATTAATATTCCATCTTGAAGGTGGAAAGCCTAAGGCACTCAAAAATAGAGTGAAACCCTAATGAAGAATTTTGTTATTCAGTTGCTTCAGTAATGTCCAACTCTTTGTGACCCCATTTGGGGTTTTCTTGGCAAAAATACTGTAGTGGTTGGCCATTTCCTTCTCTAGTTCATCTTACAGATGGGAATCTGAGGTAAACAGGGTGAAGTGACTTGCCCAGGGTCACACAACTAGGAAGTGTCTGAGGCCAGATTTGAACTCAAAAAGATGAGTCTTCCTGACTCCAGGCCTGGTGCTCTATCTACTGTACCACTTAGCTCCTCCTTAATAAAAAGAAGCAGCAGCCTGTAGGAGAAAGCATCAGACAAGGAGCCAAGATATCCGGGTTTTCAATCCTGGATCTATTATTAAACAGTTTGGCGACCTTGGACAAATCATTTCACTTCACTAGGCCTCAGTTTTCTCTTCTATAAAATGAAGGGGGGTGATCTCTAAGTCCTTCAGTTTCCTGGGAATAACACTTAGCAGTCATGGCTGACAGAATAACACCTTTGTTAACATCTTTGAGGCTAACCATCATGCTTTGCTATTTCTTTAGCTTCATGCACTGACTCTAGAGGGGCAGCTAGGTGGCACAGTGGATAGAGTGCCAGGCCTGGAGTCAGGAATACTCATCTTTCTGAGTTCAATTCTGGCCTCAGACACCTACTAGCTGTGTGACCCTGGGCAAGTCACTTCACCTTCTTTGCCTCAGTTTCCTCAACTATAAAATGAGCTGAAGAAGGAAATGGCAAACGACTTTAATATCTTCACCAAGAAAACCCTAAATGGGGTCACAAAGAATCAGACATGACTGGAAAACAGCTGAACTGACTCCAGAGTCATGGGCAAACATATATAACCTTAAGAAACAGGCAGTTTGGGAGTGGGGGAGGTCTTGAGCCAATCACAAGCTTTAAGCAACTGAGCATTTCTAAACTGATCAATGATTTCACTCCTCAGTTCTTATCCTGTGTAGGGGAAGGGGAAAAAGGCCTCAAAGCCATTACCCTTAAAAAAAAAAAGGCGAAGTCAAGGATCTTGCAATTAGTGTTGGAGTAAGTGATCGTCTTGTGATTGCTCAGCTGGGGACTGAAGACTTGTAAATGCATTTAGAGGACAGAAATAGAAGATGTTGTGAGAGTGAGAGCAGAGCCCTGGCCTCATTGCCAGGAGAAAATGTCTTGGAGCTACCAGGAAAGCCACTCTATCGAGGCTTAGAATATGTTTTGTTCTGCTGGTTTTGGTGGTTGTTTTTTCTTTTTTTTTAAATGAAGTCGGTTAATAAATAAAAAGCCAGTAGTGGAAGATTATAGATACATGGACTTCTTGTCATCTTGCCCTCTCTTCTGCCCATCCTAAGTCCTTCTTAGAGCTCTGCCACAAGCCCCACCTTCCCTGACTTGCCTGAGGTCATCCAACTAATTCATCACAGAACTAAAACTCCTGAAATCCTGATATTTAGTCCAATGGACTAGAACTGCTTTCTTCTACAGTATGCTTTATCAGTGACCCACTAACATCTAGGCCTATTATTTTACCCATGTTGGAGAGGTATACCATCTACTGAGATGGCCACTTTTTCTTTAACTAACAGCCTTAGAGTCAAGTCAAGTCAATAAGCATTTAGTAAGCACCTACTATATGCCAGGCTCTGTGCTAAGTTCTGGGGATGTTGCTGTCATTCATCCTTCAATCTCAGAGGACCAATGACATCAAGGGGGTGGTGTCTTGACTCAAACGTGAATTGGATTTAAGTAAGGCAGAGTAGTCAGCCTCACTCTCTCCTCCAGTCATCAACGTCCAGTGGCAAGACAAAAGTCTGATGATTCAGGAGGCAGTGGATGACCTTGGCCTTTCTAAATTAAGGTCTTTCCCAGGCCTCAAAGGAAAATAAAAATAGCCCTTGCCTTCAAGGAGTTTAGAAACTAATGGCAGAGTCATCATGCAAACAACAATAAGCAAATAAGATATACATAGCATAACATAGAGGTAATCTCAGGGGGAAGGCATTAGAGTTAAAGGAGGACTGGGAACAGCTTCTGGCAGCAGGTGAGATTTTAACTGAGGCTTAAAGGAAACCAGGGAAGCCAACAGGAAAGATGAGAAAGGAGAGAATTCCAGGCATGGGGGACAGACAGTGAAAATGCACAGATCCAGGAGATAAATGCCTTGTGAAAGTAATACCAAGGGAGTGGACGCTACTTGATAGAGTATGTGGAGGGAAATAAGGTCTAAGAATATGGGAAAGGCAGGCAGTAGCCAGATTATGAAGGACTTTATAAGTCAGACAGCAGGTTTTATATTTAATCCTAGCAGCAACAGGGAATCATTGGGATTTATTGCATAGGTGACTGACATGATTAGACTTGCACTTTAGGAAGATTGCTTTGATAACTGAATGAAGCATGGAGAGAAATGGGAAAAGCTGGGAGATCAACAACAGTATAGGTGGAAGGTGAGGAGGACCTGTACCACGGTGGTTGCAGCATCAGAGGAGAGAAATGTCTGATGCACCAAGAAGTCAAGCAATTTGCCTATACTCACACAGCTAGCATGCGTCAAAGGCAGGGCTTGATTCGTGTCTCCCTGCCTACAAAATCAGATTTTTCTGCACTGGGCCATGCTACCTCTCATGTTGTCCTTATATAAAGATGATGCCACTGGCCTAACTTCAGTAGTCTAGTAACACTAAGGTTTGTTTTTTTGTTTCTTTGTTTTTCTAGTAACAAAGATAGATTTGCACTTTTCCCACAAGACCTCACATTAAGATTGCTTCCTGAGGTTCACTTTTCGAAAACTGTGATTCCCCCCACAAAGTGATTAAGTACCCACCCTGCAGATAGATAATGCAGCTGGGCAGAATCATGCTTAGTACTTTGATCTGTACCAACAGTCACAGACCCTTCTACAGTCCTACAAGCTCCTAGCTTGAGAGCCCTTGCCACCTGTCAAAGCTGGACAACCTTCAAGTTTGAATTAAGATGTCACCTCCTCCATGAAACCTTCCTAGATCCCCTCCCCACTCCAGTTGCCAGTGCATTGTCCCTTCTCAATTATCCCTGCATCCTACAGCTCCCTCTTATCATTCTACTCTCCCCTCTTCCTCCAAAACGTTTGCTTGAGCCTTTCCCTCTAAGGTTACCTTTCATCCACTCTGCACGTATCTTGTTTGTGTCTATTTATTTACAGGCTGTCTTCCTCACTAGGATGTGATATTCTTAAGAGCAGGGATTATTTTTGCCTTTCTTTGTAACCCTAGTGCTTAGCACAATGCCTGGCACATAGCTAAATACTTACTGATTTATTGATGCTCCTTGAAGGTAGGGACTGTTTTGTTTCTATATCTATATCCTCACCACTTAGCAAACAGAGGAGTAGGTGTTTAATAAGTACGTGTTGGATTCCACTGAATTGTTAAATCTATCCATATTACAGCTTATGGCCATAGAACAGAGAAGCACTAATTGATCCACATGAATACTGAACTTACAACTTTAGAATCAATAGCAGCAAGCTCTAATTAGCCATAGACATTTCTTACCGCCATGGCCTGGAGATTCCTATAGAATTTGGTGCCTATCCTTCTATTGTTCATCACCCTGGATCATCCCTAAAGAGAAGCTTCATATTCCTCTTCTTGATGTCTCTCCCACTAATAGAGAGCTAGTTCCAAATGAAATGGCTTTAGGCATACCTATTTCCCATCTTGGTGAGCAGCCCTACCACTATTCCCATGATCATAGGAATATGACCTGATTCTTGGGGTTTTCTAGACTCCCAGAATTGCAGAGATGAAAGGAATAACGCAAAAAGGCATTGAGCACTTCACCCTGGGCCTTCTAAGGGCATGAAAGTTCCATCCACAAGGGCAGCTTCCTCTTCCTAGTACATACACCTGTATTAGAGAAGGGAAAATCCCTCTATAAATTCCTGACCCCACTAGGATGTGACAGGAGAAAATTCAACCCATCAGGAAAAAGAAAACAATTGGAGCATCTGAAATGAGGGAGACTCTTAGGTGCAAGCAAATCTTTCCTCCTCCCTACCCTCATGACCCCCAGCCAGCCACCAGGATGCAAAGAGCATCAGGAAGAAGTACCCTGCTAACTGATTTTATGCAAATGACCGGCCTAAGGTTTGGAAGACAGGCTAAATTGGACAAACCTAAAATGGAAGTCTGGGACTCCCAAACACCGACAAATAAAGAGCCTGGGCAATAGGGACAGAGTGATTTTGTTTTTCTAAAGAGAGGAAGAACAGCTCAGAGCAAGATAAGCAGGTAACCCACTAGACCTAGTCCAAGGGGCCTGAGGAGTCTTCAGAGCAAGGGGCATCCCCTTTTTATCCACAGATTGCTTCCTCTCCTAAGATCTCTATCTACTACACAAGAACCCTCACTCCAGGATGCTGTGCCCTCCGATCTCACCTGACTGCCTGGGTAAAACTCAAAATTCTATGGCCAGCGAAACAGTCTAGAAGTCACATATAGCTAAGAAGTTACCAGCTTCCCTAATCCCCAGCCTCTGAGGTCAGGAATCTACCCACTCCTTGTTATAGAACCAGGCCATATCCTATCTCAACAGAAGTCACAGACTCCCCAAAATGTTATCCACCTCTTGGATTTATGGGCTTTGCCTGTCCTGTGGTAGAATTCCTTCTTCCTATCAGGAATCCTTCCAATGGGTACTCCAGATGGCAAGTAAGGCAGAACAACTTTCTCCCCCACTCCTCCTCCTGAGCTCAACAGGAATGAAGGGTGGGGCCAGGTGGAATTGTCACTAATTCTCTTATCCCTGGCTCTCATCCTCAACCCTCCCTACATTCCCCCAATCTCCACCTCCAGGAAATGTCACACTCCCCACCGAGTTCCATTTCTGGCTAGCAGAAGTCTGGGCTTAGGTCCAATGAATGGCAAAGAGCTCACCAGGCCCACGGAGTCCAAGCACTGCCAACTGTTGGTGAGACTTTTCCACAAATCAGCCACAGAAATACAAGAAAACAGTGGGGGACAGGTCATAAGAAGCTTTTAGTAAAAAAAAAATATATATATATATATATATAATGTATACATATATATGTGTGTGTGTGTGTGTGTGTGTGTAACCATGACCCAAAATCTCCCCATGTGCCCCTCAAAAATGCTTTGGAATCTGTGTATCAATCAATCAGTGAACAAACATTTATTAAGGGCTTACTGTGTGCCAGATACTGTACGAAAGCTTTAGGGAAACAAAGAAAGGCAAAAATAGTCCCTTCTCTCAAGGAGATCACAATCTAATGGTTAGGCTAGAAACCTAGTATCTGGCTCTGTGTGTGTGGGCAGGTGGGGAAAGTAGGGAGACTTTTTCTAGGGGCAGGATTCTAGCATACAACACATATACCTACAAAGCTTCAAGACAGTAATTATCAATCAGCAGATAAAATCACTAACCAGAAAAGAATTTCTAATTATTCAAATCCCTATAAACTCTCTGTTTCTCCTTTCATAGCCCAAGATTATATTCAGCAACTACTTGCTGAAGATTAAAGAGGTTTTCGCCCTCTGGTAGGTTATTGGAAGATCCCCGCTCCCAGCAAGCAGGTGACAAGGTGATGAGATGAGATGAGACATAGGAAAAAGTTAAAGGCACTCGATGGCACAGTGAATAGAGGATCTGATTTGGAATCAGGAAAACCTGAATTCCAATTCTGCCTCAGACACTTGCTAGCTATGTAACCATAGGCAATTCAACAAACCTTTCTCAGTTTACAAAATGATAATAATAAATGATAATAGTACCTACCTTATAAGGTTTTTGAGGATGAAATCAAATCAAATAATATATGTAAAGCACTTTGAAAACTTTGTTAGCTATTATTATGATGATCTGCTCCAAAAAGAGGCATGTGTCCCATAATCCTAAGCCTCAGTCATCTTTCTGCCTTTCTTTTTCTCTTTACAAGAGGGGAATGTAAGAACTTCCTCCTGCTCTTCAGGATCCAATTCAATGTTATGAGCCGAGGTCCTAGGGCCCCAGCTCTTTACCATTTAACCAAGCCCAAGGGATGGGGACCAAGGCCACAGTTCAATATTTCCCAGCCTTCTGTGAGCTGCCCCTAGCCCACCTCTCTCCATAGTTAATTACTTGGAAATTATGCGGCCCAGCTGGTCACCTTGTGCCTGGAACTAGCTAAAGTAAGAACCTTCAAAAGAACCCCGCCTTCATAAGGTCTAGAGAGGCAAAGGTTAAATGCCCCAGCCACAGAGAAGGGGAGAGGGGCAGGGTTTCCACAGGGGACTACAAGGCTAATGAGTGCAGAGACAGACTCAAAAACCTCCCTGCAGTGGAGGTAAAGGAGGCTAATGAGGAGATTAAGTATGTTTTCCTCAGAATATAAGGTTCATTTACCTAACATCCTCCTCCTCCCTTTCATATTTTTATCCAACTTTTATCAATCATATAAATGCCCTTTTTGAAACCAAGCAATTTCCTATTGCCTATCACATTAAAAGGCACTGTGGGATAGAGTAGAGAAAGATGTCACTGGAGTCAGGGAGACATGGGTCCAAGTGTCACCTCTGACACATACAAACAATATGCCTCCCTCGTCATCCCACCCCCAAAGGTCATCTATCCTTTCAGAGCTCTCTCTAATCAACCCTCTCTGACTAGAAATTGCAGAGAAATGTGCCAGTCAGTATTGGTAGAGTTTCCTCACCTGGGAGTTCTCTATGCCAAGGAAACCATAGATCCCTACCAAGAGTCAGAATGGTATATAGTTTGAAGGACATTGGATTTGAAGTAAGAAAACAATTCAAATCCTCACACTACTTGCTGTTTGTGTGATCCTGGACTCAGACCTTGGAATATTTAAGACACACAAGGTCTCAGTATTCTGAGAGAGGTGGGATAAATGATCCCAAAGCTTTCCACCTGCTTTATATCTATGATCCTAAATCCAAACTTCTTTGCTTGGCTGTCAAGGCCTACTGCAATCTGACTCCATCTTAACTATCTCTTGTTTACCACTATTCTTCAATAAGCACCCTCTACTACAAATGTATCGATATCTTCCCTATCCCCTTGGACCCCTAACGCTAGTTTCTACCTCCATGTTATACTGGAATATTTGAGGACTCATTGATTAGTCCTTATCTAGTTGGATTAGAAAAGTATAGATGGTGCCAAAATTTTTTTACCAAAAAAAAAATGCTATGTCTACTGACTCAAACATATAATATTAAATTATGCATATATACAGTCTATAGATGAGCATATTTTTTTCATTTTATGTCAAGATGCACAAAAAATTTCTTTGAGTCTCTGCTCCTTTCTTCCCCAAAGCTCAGCCCCTAGAAGGTCTCAACCCGGAAAAAAACAAAACCCAATCGATGGGTTTTACCTAGATAAGCTCAGATTCAAGGAAGCTCCCATGCTATTATTACCTCTTAGTCCTGGAGCCCCTGTGACATAGATCAAGAACAGTTGTACTCACATGTAGCGTAAGTGAGGATTCTTGGCAAATGCCCTAGGCTGGATGTTCCGAAGTCCTGAGTTCTTGATAGTCCTGGGGAAAAATTAAAAGGAGGTCAAGAGAGGTCAAAGAGAAACAAAAAATCTGAGATACAGCTAACGTTGGGTTAATGGGAAGGAGGGATTATAAGCTCCTTTCCTGCATGGACTGAGTCATATTCATTTCTTTATTCCCCACATGTCTATGATAGTGACAAGCTTATAATAGGCATTCAATAAATATTTGATGAATAAATGAATTCAGCTAGAATAGATAATCAGTCTAAAAGAATTTATTAAGGGAAATAAGAAGAATAAGAGGGAGCTGTGCTCCCTCACCCAAAAGGAAGTGATAGAAATTAAACTGGATATGGATAGGGACTTCACCCAGAAGGTAGAAAACAAGGACTCCATGGAAGAAGCGAGACATAGGTTGAGTTATTAAATGGCCTAACTCAGTTCTGCTGGTTGCTGTGTTCCTGTCCAGTATGCTCCCTTTCTCTAAACATCTCATTATCAAGTCTCTTCCTGGGCACCACTCCCACTCGCCAATTGTAAATGTCTTTCAAAGTCCCTAAAGGTCCTCCCCTTCTACCCAGAAGAGAGAGAGAGAAAGAACACTGGGAGATATGGGATAACTCATAGGCAACAGGCAGGCAAGTAGACATCAGGAAACTAGTTGCCACAGTTGATAGAGTACTAGACCTAAAGGTGAGACCTGACTTCAAATCCTACCTCAGACACTAACTAGATGTGATACCATGGGCAAATCATTTAACGACTTTCTACCTCAGTTCCCTTATCCATAAAATGTGGATAACAATAATAATACCCACCCACCCCAGAGTTGCTAGAAGGATGAAATGAGATAATATTTGTAAAGTGCTTTGCAAACCTTAAAGTGCTGGTTATTATTATATTATTACTATTTTTATCACAGTATAATGGATAAAGCATTGGTCATGAAGTCAGGAAATCAGAGATCTGGTCCTGACTGTGCTTTATTAGTTTTATAACCTTGAGCAAATCCCATATACTCTCTGGGCCTTGGGTTTCTCCTCTTAAATATTAGGGGATTTGACCTGTTGATCTCCAAAATCCCTTCTAGCTCTAAGAATCTCTAACTAGAAGGTATATATTCAAGAGAACAAGAATCCCCACACCACTTCTTAGCAAGCATTTCTCAGTCTTGGAAGACAGGAAAGCTCCCCTCCCCTTAAACCCCAACAAGGGGACCAAGGAAGACCTCAGTACAAACCCGTTTATACTCACAGCTTTTGAAGTCCAGTATAGAGTTCCATGTCCACTGCATTGAGTGTATGCAAGCTCCGCCAGTTCTCTATGTGTCTGTGGGGAGGAATGAAAGGTAAGAGCTTAGTTCAGCTCAGGAAAGTATTCACTTTCAAAGAGTAAGCCATCTTCCTCCTCCACCCAACCTTGAGTCCTTATCTAGCCTTTCCTGGAGACTTAAAGTCTTTTTTGGTTGTTGAAGTAGTTCCTGTCCATGTTGGGTTGTGTTTAGGATATAACAATAAATAAATTTCACAAGATAGCTTTGGTAGTAAGTATTATGGTAGCTAAAACCAGGATTATGGGTGAAACAGAGACAAAGGAATAAAGCCGTGCTATTGGCTTGATAACACACAGTCTCTGAGTCCAGCAACTGATAGTACCTTTTTTGGGTCCCCTCAACTGTCTCACTCCCAAAACTCAAAAAGACTAATGGAGTCATTTGGTGAGGTGGACACCAGATGTAGTAGGAACCAAAGAAAAACCTATTATTTCATTTGGGAACCATCCAACATTAAAAACAAAATCATCATTAAAAACATACTTTACATGTAACATTGAACCAAAGAACCTAAAACAAGAAAGGTCCCTCTTTCCCTATCCAGAGTAACTATTGATTTTGAGTCTAAATGTCTTGCCTGCCTCCTAGAAGATCTGGGTTCTCTAATATAAAGTCCTCCACCAGAGAGTAGTAAGCATTTTCCATTATCTTCTTAAGACAGACATCATTCTCTAGACTTGCTAATCTTTTACTTCCCCTCCATCATCTGACATCAACTGCCAACCCTAATAAAGGCCATTAGAATATGGGGTACTGCCTGGGAAAATGGCATCATTTAAGGACTATTCTATGACCAGGTGTGGAGAACATCCACTTGACTTCACATTTCCTTGAAGCCCTTTCTAAGAATACCTGTCAAGGACCTATCATCATTGTACTCTGTGGTTCTCAAAGAACTTTACATGCATGATCTCATACTAATTTTCACAATAATCCTGTGATCTCGGTCCTATTTTTATGCCCATTTTACAGTTCAGGAAACTGAAGATTAAGAGAATTACCCAAGGCCACACCCTTCACTATCTAAGTCAGGATTTACACTCAGGTCTTCCTGCCTTCAGGTCCAACATTCTATCCACTGCACCACTTATGCTGCCCAATCCCAGTTCCAAGCTATCTCTATTCTGAGATGGCCTCATCACAAGCCACCTGACAATGGTTTGCTTTGTTTGGCCCTACCAGGCCTAGAAATCTGGCTGAGAATAAGGACAGAAAGGAATAGAACTCCCCAAACACGAGACTGTAATATTCTCCAGAGCCACATTAAATGTTCATACAGAACAATTCTCATTTAGATGTATCTCACTTTATGTAATAGGTAAGCTACAGCAAAGTTACATGTAAATCCCATTCTTGTGAAAAAAAAGAATAATATTCTCCTACTAAATTATGTGATAATTTTACATCTCTATCTTGATTTCTTGAGACAAGGAAAATTAAAGCTATTGTTTATCCAGAGGGCAAACAAAGAGGTAGATGGTAGACTTGAGTGGGTTGTGGCATATTGCCAACTTAGAACTGTGCAGAAGTGATGTAAGGCATAGGGAACAAATAGGTGGAAGGGCGAGTCAGATTAAAATATAATTAGGAAATATTTAGCAAAATAAATACACTACAATAGAACATAGATAATGTTAATATGTGGTTTTCTAAGTGAACATGTAGCCAGTAAGAAAGCTTATGTATGGTTTATTGGATCCCATTTCTAATTGAGTTTGACATCACTGATGTTAGGAATATCATCCCAAAGATACATAACCAGAAAAGCAGATAGATTTCTCCTATAGCCAGAACAAGAGCTAACTAATGGACAGTCAGCATGCTTCATTGCTAACCAACTGCCGCTAATGGGCAGGTAAGCCTAAGAAACTTTTGAATTGCAGCATTCCCCAGGTCACCAACCCTGCTTCTAGTCCATCCTCCACAGTCATTATCCCGAGAAGTAACCTTTGTAGACACGCAACCCGGCAACTGCTTCTGAGGGTGCCCTAGCCCTGTCTCCTCAGCAACCATAGCCACTGGAGATCTAGAAAAGAAAGTTCCAACCACTCAAGTTCTTGGCACTATCTGATGGTTCCACATGACCATAAGATGTGATTTTATCAGTCAAAATGACAGGAAAGAACATGCATTACCATCTGCTTTCCCACAGCACCCTAAGAACCATAGGACCCTTCCATCTGACTTACAGCTAAAAATCCCTGTGTATATTGTCTCCCTCATTAAAGTGTGAGCTCCTTGAGAGCAGGGACTACCTGCTTTCCTGTTTTTATCCCCAGAACTTAACACAGTGCTTTGCACATAGTAAGCTCTTTTTTTCCCTTGAGGCAATCAAGGTTAAGTGTCTTGCCCAAGGTCACATAGCCAATTTGAACTCATGTCCTCCTGACTCCAAGGCCTGTGCTCTATCCACTGTGCCACCTAGCTGCCCCTAGTTGTAAATTGTTAATAAATATTTTTTTTCATTCATTCAACCATTCACTGGTATCCAGGCAATGTCAAGAGATCTGGAGGAAGGACCCCCAGAAAATTGTATGAATTCCCTGTGGAGGATTTATTGGAGGACTTGGAAAAGATAAGATGGGATAAGAAGGCATCAATGGTTATTATCTGTATCAGTGAAGGAAATACCCCCATCAGTGAGATCACAGATGCATGGAAATATCCATATTTCATATTGATCTTTAATTGTCAGTATTTCCTAACACTTTAGGAGCAGTGTGACCTAAGGGATAGGGAGCTGTCCTTGAAGTCAGCAAGCCCTGGGTTACTTCTGACACATACTGACTGTATGAGCTGAGCAAGTCACTTCTCAATACTCCCAGACAACTTCCTAAGCTAGAAAAACTGCAAACAGGTGCTGGGTGATCTGCTTTGATAGAGGGTATATCCTCATCCCTGAGTTCCCTCTGAGAATGAAATCATGGGGTCCAGTCTCTAAAATGTTCACACTCTCTGCTTCTATCCCAATTCCTATCCCACTATTCTATCACTTCAAAGGAATAAATAATCTTTAAACAAAACCCAACAAGTCTTAGGGAGAAAAACATGTGAAAAAAAAAAGCCTTTAACAACAGCCCTTTGGTAATTAAAATAATTTCTCCTGGTAGTATAGTTTAGAAGAAAAAAACTAGATTGAGAGTCAGAAAATCTTAACTAGATCACTGGGAGACATTGGACAAGTCATTTTCCTTATATATGCCTCAGTTTGCTCATCTATAAAATAAAAGGGTTGGACTAGATTATCTTTCTCTAAGTTCCCTCTGAGATCAGACATGCCATAATTCTAGTTTAACTGGTTAGGGTTTTCTTAGGGGGGCACAACTGTACTATAAAGTCATCTCTACCTGCCCTTGGAATATGATAATGGTTCAATGTTCCTTTGCATACATATCCATATACATGTATATTTATATATCTACACATATATGCATAGATAGATATACAGGTTTATGTGTAGCTACACACCTATGTATCTAGTGATACATATATATGTGCATATATATGCATATATGGATATATATGCATATATGTATTCTATTGTGTGTATACACATATACACCTATATAGTGCATATGTATTGCTTCATAAATATATATTCTTATATAAATTGTGTATATATGAATCCATATTTGTGAGGCAGCCTAGTACAGGAGATGGAGACAGCTTAGGACCCAGGAAGATCAAGGTTCAAGTCTCATGTCAACACATACTGGCTGTGTGACTTTGGGTACAGGTTAAGTCTCAACCTCTCAGTGCTCTGGGGGATTCTCTGAGACTCAAACTCAGACAGAAACAAGCAGCACTAAACCTCAGGGAAGGAGCCCAGCTGGCCACATGTTGACTCAGAAAGCCACATATTAATGTTATCTATGGTTTATTGTATTTTTATTTATTTATTTTGTTAAAAAACATTCCCAATTACATTTTAATATGGTTCAGGAGCACACAGGATATACAAGCAGCATGTTTGATACCTCTGCTCTAAGATATAAGAGAAGGTGTCGAGCTGCTTTAGTACAAGAAGTTTTCTCATCTAGGAGTTCCCTACATCAGCGAAATCATATGTCCAGTTCCAATAGATAGATAGATAGATAGACAGATAATCACTGCCAGCTAACATAATAATGAATCCCAGTTTAATCTAACTCCACAAACCACTGACTTCATAATTGCAACATCCCAGGGTATTTTCATAGTTTTTAATGCCCTTTGAACTTTCTTCTGTCTTTAACCTGGATTGCATATGACAGTCAGGCAGTTTTAAAACCGTTGGTTCAATTTGTTGAATTGACCACTCCCTCTTCCTCAATACTCTCCTCCTTTAGGGTCTGACTCACACCTTTCTCTGAGTTCGCGTTCCTCTTTCTGGATGTCTTCACAGAACTTTTTTTTTTTACCATGATATAAGTCACATTAAAGCAGTGTCCCTTGGGGACTATGGACTCTGGAGAGGAGTATATAAAAGCAAAATGTGCACATCTATGTAACATAGTGGATGGAGTGCAAAAGTCATTAAGACCTATGTTTGAATCTACCCCTCTGGCACTTACTATGTGTCTCTAGGCAAATTACTTTACATTTCTGAGATTTAGGTTTATTTCTGTAGGATGGGGATAATAATCACACCTCCCTCACAGAGTTTTTTGTCGGAATCAAATGAGATCATGTATGTTAAGTACTTTTCAAACATTAAAATACTCTATAAAATGGTAAATGTGAACTTCTATTATTAAGAGACCTATCAATAAGCAGAATTTCCCGAGGCATGAGTATACTTCTCTGCCTAGGACTTTGTATTGGTTGAGCATACACATAAGTACTGTTCCTTTGGACACAGTCATACCTCATTTATTCAACATCATTGGGGAATGAACTGTTCTACATAAGTGAATTTTACAGATAGCTGACTTGCCCCTTTAAGTATGATTTATTTTAACTCTTCTGGATGAAAATCTTTCCAAAATTTATATGTTCCCCTGCATGTAAGGACCATGAATGTAATTTCAACTTTTCTTGATAACTTAGAGTCTTCATTAAGTATGACCATTACTGCCCTGGGAAAGATTGGTACTTTAAAGCCTATTGAAGTATGTTGGACCCTTTGCCCCTATACTAAATGGCCTCAGATTCCTGTGTTTTTAAACTTTTGTATCTACATCTTACAGTATTCCTATCTCCTCTCCCACTGTCAGCTGCTTACCCTGTTTGTCATCTTCAGCAACAAGCTTTAAGCTTCCTCCTCTTCCTCCCAAGTAATATGCTGATTCTAATATTCTGTGTTCTGGAAAACAATCTAACCAAGTCACTAGGAACTGGGTCTAATGAATAGGTAAAGAAGCTATGAGTGTGGAACTGAGGGACTACCTTATGGATAAAGTGACTGGGGTTTAAAGTACGGACTTGCTAACATCTACTTTGGCAACCCAAAGACTTTTTTAGTTTCTTTACCTGGGTTCTAGATTGGGTAAGTGATAAGTGAGGTATAATCATGATTCAGGTGTTCAAATAAACACACCCAGAACTCTGTCTTCAGTATGCCCATCTTTAAAAACATATCCATGCAAATACTTAGGTAAGGAAGCTAGAGATGGAGCTGAAATTCCTTGAATTTCTCGCCTTCAATGTAATCCACCCTGCTCTTGAAAAGATAGGTAGCTCCTTGAGCCAAACGTAGTTGCAAGCACATCCATGAATGCTCCCTCCAGAATATATCCAGGACAGACCCCAAGAGACTTTTGCCTTCTTGCCTAGATCATTCCAAGAATGACAAGAGAGCTAGTAGGGTGAGCACTGGGCAGCCAGTCTGGCTCCAGCAGCCTGTTTATATGTTGATGCCACGTTATGAAATAAGACTGAGATCCCAACAAGGCCCCCAAATAAGTCAACATGCAGAAAGGAATGTGTAAGTGGCGCTTTTGACTCCAGCATCTTGTAGGGCAATGAGGAAATTGATTTGTTATCCAGGAGCATTATGTCTAGTGATCCAGACAGAAGCATTAGCTTTCAATTATCTGATATGTTTAGCATTATAAACAAACCGTCTGGAGCAAAAGCTCCACAGTGCACAGACACTAAGGGGGTTGGTAAGGTGCTGCTTATGCAGACACCTCTGCAGCTGTGGAGGGGAAGGAAGTTCCAGGGAACCAAAACACCATGGGGTGGGTGCTGGTGACCCTGGTATAACAGAGGACCAAGTCTAAAAAGAAACAGTTGCATTCCAAGGGGCAGTATCACCCAAACAAGCTGCAGGAGCCATGTGCAGAGGGGACAATTCAAACCCTGCAGTTTGAACATAGGAACCTATAGCAGGCAGGTCAATAATCTGATCAACTTTGGAGTTCTTAGCAGAGGGGAGTAAGCCTCTACACACACCTGAATACACAGGACATCTAAACGATAGCAATAATCCTAACAATTTTCATTTATATTGTGCTTTACTGTAACAAACATTTGATATCACTGCAAACCACTTTTCCTGTTATTGCATTTGATCATTACAAAAACTCTGTGATGTAGGCAGGGCAGGTATCATCATTCCCCATCTTAGAGGAGGAAACTGAAGCTCAGGAAGTTGCATTTTCCCATGTTCACATAGATATAGTTGGAAGGGGTGGTACTTAATTCCTCACACTCTGTAATGATGGTCCCACAGAGATACAGACCCACCCTCTGGAGTCTTGGATTTCAGCCTGTACAGGGTTCTTCCTATTTCACTCCAAGGCACTGGTGTTAACATTTCCTAGATGATACCCCATAGTTTGGGAGCACTTAGAAAGGAAAGCAGTGCTTACTAAGAAACAACATGGTTTCAACAGAATGTCATACATTGATATTCTTGAAATGAGACTAAAGTAATTTCCTTTTTTGGCAAGACATTAGAATATGGGAAATGTTGTTGAGTATAACTAGATGATAAAAGACATTTGATAAAGTCTTATTATATCCTATGATCCTATGATCTTGTGATATGACTCAATGTCCTTCCAAAGAGATGGAGACTAGATGATTTTACTATTAGCTACATTCTGAATTGGTTGAGTGACTGGATCCGTAGTAATTAATGTATTGATAGAAACCTGAAGGGGGATCTCCAGTGCTCCTGGGATCTGTCCTTAAACCTGTTTTTGCTCTATGATGGCATGCTTATTAAATTTGTAAATGCCACAAAGATGTTAACTGACACACTAGAAGACAAAAATCAAGATCCAGAAAATCCCAACAGGCTAAAACAATGGGCTGAATCTAATTATAACTAGACTTCAATTAGTACATAAAATGGACCCCATGAAATGATTGCATGTATTCATATTTGCATTATTTTAAGCTACAATTATATAAAATATGAAAATCGGTTCTAGCCCAGTGGAAATATGCATTGCAAATTCAAATAATGTGACCACATCACTGGATTCATTGTTCATACTCATTGGGACCTTGCTGTAGATAAAACTCGTTAGAGGTAAAATAAAGTCCTGTTGCTGGATTCAAAAAATTGCTTGCATGTATACAGGATGAGGAAGATACAGAAAAATGACAGTTCGTGTAAAAAATACTCAGAGATTTTAGGAGAATACAAACTCAATAGTGGTAAACAATACAAAATAACAACCCGGAAATCTTACCCAGAGAAGAGCACAACAGTATTTTTACCTCTCTTATTGTTAATGCGACAGACACCCTCTCAGGTTACGTTGGTAGAAATATAGTGTCCAGAACAAAGGAGCTGGTTATCCTGCTCTACTCTGCCCTAATCAAACCACAAAGAGAATACTGTGATCATTTTCTGGGTACAGTTTTAGGAAGGACATTGACAAGCTGGTGCATGTCAAGATGAGGGTGACCAGGATGGAGAGGGACTTGAAATCTTGCTATATAAAGATCAGTGGAAACAAATGGAGATGTTTAGTCTCAAGAAAAGAAGACTGGGAGTGGAAGGGGTGAAGGAGAGAGGGAAGAAAAGGCATGATAGTTATTTTCAAGTATATGAAGGGTTGCCATGAGGAAGAGGAATTTTTATTTTGCTTGAAACATATGAAACATAACTAGTGTGAATATGTGGCAACTAGAGAGGGGCAAATTTTATCGAGATATAAGGAAGAACTCCCTTAGAATTAAAGCTGTCTGAAAATGGAATGGTTTGTCTCCAAAGGAAGTGAGTTCCCAGTGACTAATAGTCTTCCAGCAAAGGTTAGATTTGTTGAGGATGTTGTGGAAAGGATTCTTGTTCAGGAACAGATTGAACTGGATGTTCTCTGAAGTGTTTTCTAACTTGCATTTAATAATTAAATGAAATCCCAAAACTATTTGAATGAAAAGTAATATTTTCCATGTTAGCTTTCCCCAAACCCTTGCTACTAAAGTCTTATTGATGAATGCTAATCATGCTGAATTTCTTCCATTTCTGTGTGCTTTCCTTCCAGAGGGATATTCCATGAGTTAAATACTTTAAGAAAAGAAGGATGAGAGCAGGAGAGCCCTGGGAAATTCCAGAGTCCCTCCATTTCCTGATACCTAAACTGGGTTAGTCCACACTATTGCAAACCTGCCACTACCATGATTTCAGCTGCTTATCCTCCCATGTCTAAGTTGGCAGGTCACTGTGGATGGAGCCCATTATTCCATTGTCTCAAGTTGCCTAGGAAAAAGTCTGGTAATATAGTGGGAATGGAGGAAAGCTGTTGTAGAAACATTTCCTCAAGAGGAAAGATTTTAATAGTAGCAACATTTATTCTGAGACAAAATCAAATCATGGTCTATGCTTAGGAAAATAGCTATTCATTTTCCCTTCCTGAATTCAGAGAAAATCAACTTTGGCCTCTATTCTCCTCTACATTAGTCCCTTCTCCATAACTATGATACCCCACCCAAACTCACAGACACCATGAACTTAAGCCTCCTCAAAGAGAATGTTTCAAAGCCCACAATCTTGACAGCCTCATAAAAGCTGGGAAGTACAAAGACATGCAAAACACCAACATCCCATTATCAGCAGCATCAGGGTTTATCAACAGAAAAAATCCCATTCCCTGAGATTATAGAAGATGACAAAAGAAATTATACCAGAGGTGAGACGCATTTCCAAGAGGCGATGGCCCTATGTAAACTACCAAAACCCTAGGGCTTAAAGCACCTGTCTAAAAAGCAACAATCAGGAGGCTGAGAAACCTTCAATAACTGGATGTAGTCTAAGAGTTTAGGTATAAAAATCCCTTAACCCTTGTGACCTCAAAGTAAGTCAAAGAGTGCTTGATGGCCCAGTCTTCCTAGGACTAGCAATTAGAACAAAGACAAGGGTTTCTTCTAGCCTTTTACAGAGCTCAAAAGCTAATAAAATGAACCCTATAGCATTTAATATGCCTGGGCCCTTGAGGTTCTTAGAAGAAGGAATATGATTCAGGGCAGACTTGGCTTGCTCTAGCAATCTACAGAGGACAGACAAAATAGAAGTCCTCCCTACAAATCTTCTGAATCAAACCAGGTCTCTTGGCTTTGAACCAATGAGAAGTCTGGTGGTTCTCCAGCTATTGAAACAAAAGAAGGAGCAACCCAAGGCCAGAGAAGAGATATCTTCTTCGACCCTCTCAGCCCACTTTTCTCTCAGTGTTCCCTAAAGCTCATCATTTGGAAAAAGCCCAATAAGAGCAAAAAAAAAATTGTGCCCAGGAGCACTTTGCCCTGGGCAGCCTGGGAGAGCTATCCTTCAGGTAACAGATTTCCCCAGGAAAATATAAAGCAGCCAGGCCACCCTTTACTGTATTATAAAGTACTTATCACTCGTTTAATAACTACCAGCATGGAAGACTTAATTCACTCAATATGGAAGTTATAAAACTGAATCAGTAAGTGAGCATTAAGCTAAAGTGTGTTGCATAAAGACTTACGAGGGCAATATTTTCCCCTATTAAAAGGGTAGATTTCCCCACTGCAACTCTGCTCCTGGATTACATGGAAAAGGCACTGCAAAGCTGAGGTTGGTTATATCTGTAGAGGGCAATTCCAGGTCGCTAAGAGGAGAAAGAGTCCTTACCTTTGCAACATTCATTATCACGGAAGCCTGAGGATGTCGTTGTGATTAGTCAAGGTAACAATCATAAAAATAAGATCGGTCTGGTGATGCAGATCTCTCTCCTCTATGCATATCTAATCCTATAGTCAGAGCATTAACAGAGCCAAGAAAACAGAGGACAAAGTCATACAATGGAGGAGGCCAGGAAGAGATGGGTCAGGAACCAGAGAAAAATATCTAGAGGCTTACGGTGAAGAAGATATGGCCCTGGGGCCATTTCCATAAAAGATTCAGGCATAGGCAGTCACTTGGGGTTACTACTCAAGGCAATTAAAGGTAATTGGGTTGGGGGAAAGGGGGAGGGTGCAGTCAGTAGCACCTAGCCTTTATGATAGAGAAAGGGAATCAGCCAAAAATTTAAAAGTATATAGAGTCCAATTTGGCAAGATGGGAGGAGGAAACATAACTGTAGAGACCACACCTGCCCCTCCCACAGGAGGAAATTTAGATCTCCCTCTTGCTGGCTCCTCTTTTTCTTTCTGCTAGGGTAGGACATACATCCCTATAAAAAGCTCCCTGTTCTTTTCCTTACTCATTTGCTCCCTAGAGGAACTCATCTATTCTCACAAATTCAATTACCACTGAAACACAGTTTTCACAAAGACCTGACCACTAATTTTTTCCCCAGTTCAGTCTTTCTTGACATCTCCATTTAGATGTCAAAAGCCTCCTAAATCACATGTCATAAACAACTCATTGTCTTTCGCTGGAAGGATTATCTTTAATTCATACTTCTCTATACTCTTAATCCCACAGGCTTGTAGCCTTGGGGTTATCATTGACTAAATGTTTTACCATTTCCTGCCGATTCTTCCACCATGATATTTCTCTGATCCTTCCCTCTTCCTCTCCTCTAGCTACTCTTCTAATCTAGGTTCTAAGCTTAATTCCTGATCTGTTATCACTACCTCCAGCCCCATTCTGGCTCTGTTATAGTCCTGAACACAACAGAAGTTAATTTTCCTCATGGTGAATTTTGATTCTATCGCTAAACTTCTTAATAGCCTGCAGTGGCTCCCAGCTTCCTCTCACATGGAACCAAAACTCCTGATCTTGAGCTTTATGTCATGGGCATATAAAAGGTTTTCTAACTCATGGAACCCTCCCACTTCAATCTACTGGGTTGGGAGGTCATCTTCTGTAGGAAGAGGTATACGGATAAAAATTCATTTATTTAATCAACTAGTACTTGTTTAAGGGCCTAATAGATTCTAGCCATAGAGTATAAAGGCAGCTGGGTGGCTCAGTGGAGAAAGTACCAGGCCTAGTTTGTAAGTTCAAATCTGGCTTCAGATATTTACTAGCTGTGTGACCTTGGGCAAGTCACTTAATCCTGTTTGCCTGAGATTCCTCATCTATAAAAGGAACCTTAGAAGGAAATGGTGAACTACTCCAGTATCTGCCAAGAAAACCTCAAATGGGGTCACAAAGAGTCAGACACAAGACTGAAATGACCGAATAACAGCAACAAATATAGTATAAACAGGGCTCTTAAAAGCAGGAAACATTCTTTTCTTTTCTTCAGTTTTTCTTCCTCCTCATTGCCCACACCATCCACGTATTTAGCCAAGGCTTCAATGGAGACAAAGTTCAGGGTAGAAGGAAAAAGCAATAGCCATTTAAATACCATAACCATAACCAAAGGTGGCAGGGTGGGGAGGGGCATCTATGGGTGTAGAACATGACAGGACTTATTTGGTTCATTGGCTAGTTTTGCTGAATAATTTTTCCCTTAAAAAAAACTGTTTATAATAAAGAATGGACCTAGAGGAGTGAGAAGGGCATATTGGATTGGAACATATAAGTGATATAAAAATGAAAGATGTCAATAAAAATTTCCATAAATAAATAGCACACATGACCCTTACTTTCCCTTCCTCTTTACTTCTGCATGTCAAAAGAAGCTGCCCCTGTCAGAATAAGGAGATGGGCATAGGCTACACATGTGCTAGATAAATAGGCACCAGTGCCCCTACTGTTTCACTGCATCCTTTGCCTTAATTAGGTGCTATATACATATATATGTATATAGGATGTACATATATATGTATATATGTACATACTAATAGCCTATTAGTTGAAACAGTTGGGATTGGAAGGAGTAAGAACAGAGGCAATTAGTTGGGTAAGAGATAATGTTAATGCTTTTAATTGGGATGGCTGAAGGTATGGCATATAGCCTTCTTACCACATCCTCTGCATGATTTTCATTCTCATTCTAGCCCCTCTCAAGAGCTGCCACCATCACTACCCATTAGATTATAAGCTCCTTGAGAGCAAGAACTGACTTTTTACTCTTTTTGTATCCCTAGCACTTAGCACAATGCCTGACACATGGTTGGCACTTAATAAATGCTTATTGACTGACTATTGCCAATCTTTAGCCAATCATGAACCAGGAGAAACACCAGATAAGGAATCAGAAGCTCTCAGAATCCCAAGTCTATCACTATTGAAGTCATTTGACCTTGAATAATGCACTCTAAGTTTCTGTTTTCTTGTCCACATAATGAGTAGAGCAGATGAGATGATCTCTAAGTTCCCTTCAGGCTCTGACATTCTTCATTATGTAATTCTTTGATTCTATTTATTTCCCACTACATCCTAACTTCTTCTTTGCACTTGGGCTCGAATGATACACTTGACAAGATCCATACATAATTCACCTACTGTTGTCTCTAAGCAGAGCCGTAGCAAACATTTATCACACCAGGGGCAAGTATCACAAGATATAAACAAGTCAAGCAGCAAGAAAATTGCCACCAACTTTTTAAGACAAATTCATTTTGAGGTAGAGGATACAGAGGGCTCAGAACATCAGCCTCCAGGACACAGAAGTCAGAGACAGGGTAAATGGTTGGGATGAAGATCTTTGAAATTAATTATTCTTATTAAGTGGTGCTAAATCCAGCTATTTCCATGGCTGCTGAAGGAATGTGAGTTCTGTCAGCGTCCTCTAAATTTCAGCACCCTAGAACAAGAACACTATGTCCTAGTGGCATCTCTGTTCTGAGTTCAAGGGACTACTTTGCAGAGGCTAGGGAGGTGGTCTATCTCTTCTGTCCATTCCCTTATCAATCTCATCCCTACCCATTCTCATAGGGTAAATTTATCAGCACCACAGAGAAGTGAAAAAACAGCCCTTACCCAAAATTTTCATAGTCTAGCAAGACATTGGAAGATACAGGTACAAGTGACCAGGTTTCCTGTAAAGCAAGAGCCAAAAACATGTCTATTGCAGTTCTTCAAGGTATTTACAGATAGGAAGTATACTCTTATCTGACCCTATTAAACATATCTCATACCAACTGCTAATAGCCATGTAAGCACCAGTGTCCCTGAATTTACCTAAGAGATGGAAACAGCACATGTCATCGCCTGATTTCTGGGCTTTCATAAATTAAAAGGCATGATTTTTTGGAGTTGTTATCTGGTCTTTCCACTTCTCTATCTCATTTTGAACTTTCCAGCACTCTAAGAGATGTTATCTGCTGTACCATTCATTGAGCATTACAGTGAGCAACAAGATGGCAGACTAGACATTTTCTCTGACTCCCAAGACATCTCAAAACTCTCCAAAACAGAGATTATGTACTAAAGGTAAAGCAACTTCAGCTATCTACAAGGTCTCTACACTCAAACTTCAAAAGATTAAAAAAAAAACAGGAACTGATGCTCACTGACCCTGAACTCACTTAGTACCCCTCCCCTACCTCCTATACTACTGACAACAAGGCTAAACTAGCAAACCCAAGGACATGGCACAGGCTTATGTAAAAAACAACCCCTACAACCTGGTGTTCCCTTCCTCTTTCCAGTACCATGGAAACCACAACTCTTGGCTGTGGAAGTTTTCTTGGGCCTTGACAGTCAGCTCGGCAATAGCCCTTCAAGAGCAAAATCTTACCAGGGGTTACAACCCCAAAGCACTGGTGCTGCAAAGCTCTGAACTGATGGTGCAGCTCTGAACTGGGCAGGAAAACACTCACAGTTCAAGAATGCAAGGATTAGGAAAAGAGAAAAAAAAATGTCAAAAGTTCCATTGAGTCTGTCCATGGCCTAAGTACATGACAATTCTTCAATCTCTCTAACCAAATTCCAAACTTGTAATAATTTCACATAGGTATGATAACAGGTTTAACATTAGTTCCTTCAAGTCTTTTGTTCAGTACTTTATAATTGGAGTCTTACATTTGTAAGGTGGGTCAAAGAAGACATATGTCCAAAAGCCAAAGAATGAACCCAGAGTCTTTAAACCTCTAAACTATTATAATTCCTATCCTTCTCTCAATCCCTATTTACTAAATTGTGGCTTTGTCCATCCACGTTTAAAATTCTATGCTTACATCTCATTTCCTCCAAAAAGCCTTTCCAAACTAAAATCACCTAATTTCAGCCACTACATGAATTTTTACTGTGTCCTTTATCCTTCTCACCCTTTTAAATTATTTTGCATTGTTTTAGCAAGATTGCTGTTCAATGCATTTATGTGATACTGTCACTTGAGTATGGAGTCATTATTTGCCCTATTTCCATCGTAAGAAAGCAATTTCCTTGAGGGCAGAGGCTATTGTCTTCTATTTCTGTATCTGCATGGCATAGTAGAAAGAGCACTGAACTTGGAATCATACCCATTTTTCAAGTCCCAGCTTTGCCACTTACTACCTAAGTGACCTTGGGGAAGCCACTTAACTCCCTGGGCTATAATGTCTTCATTTGTAAAATGGGGACAATATACCTCTTAAAGGTTATTGTCAGGACTTAAAGAGATGATGTATATGTTGTGTTTTGTAACTATAAAGTGATATATACATGTATATATATAATACATATTATAACTTATATGTTGAACAACTGACTTCGCAGCTATTTTTCCCTCAGCAACCATCTCTTATCATTAACACTGGGATAGAGATTTGAAGGGAAAAGATAGACCTCAAAGCCCATTTCTAAAAAAGAAAATGCTTTGGCCTGGGTCAAGTTTCTTGATCATTCATCCCATTTGGGGGGGGGGGGTGAATGGAAAGGGTATAAAGAAAATAAACTAGGCTTGTTTGTGCCCCAAACTAAATCAGACAATGAAAAGCATGGTCAGTTTTCCTTTACAAGGCTATCTCAGTAACAAAGATACCCAATAGCTCTAAAAATATTTTTTGTCCTTGAAGAGGAGCTTTAGGTCTGAAGGGAAACATTAGCAAAGTTCTATCTCCATGAGAAGGAAGAAAAAGACAAAAGAAAGACCTTAAACTAGGAAGCAGCCAGCCCCACTATTGAACACACAGGGAAAATAGGACATAGTATCCAAATATTTAAGGTTAAAAGTACCAGGAACGCCAGGGAAAATTTACCCATTTCCCCCTCAATTTCTATTATACCTTTTCCAAGGTTTAGAACAGAGAAGACCCCGAACAAAACAGCCCACCCCCCCACCTCAAAGCCACTCATCCCCTCTAAAGCTGACACCCTTTAATGAAAGTTGGTGACAGCAGGGCTTAGTTAGGGAACTAAGGGGCTTTTTAAAATGAATACCACTGCTGGTTTCTGAAATCAAACCCAGCAGGCAGGAAGACCCCACTTAGTATGCCAAGGACATGACAGGGGCTGGAGGCACTGACTTCCAAGAGGAGATTAGCCAGGCTCAATACACATTTCTCTGACTGAGTGATGACTCAGGAGAGGAAGCGATAGCCTCCTGTGAATACCTGAAGAGAAGGAAAAAGGAGGGAGGGACAACTGGAGAGAGGTAAGAGGCAGGAGGAAGGGAGGAGGTGAATTAAAACCATTTGAAATTAGTTTTACCCATCAAGCCCAGCTTAGCTCAGCTCTGCCACAAATTACTGAGTGATATTAAGGAATCTAGTGGTAACCGCATAGATTGAAAGATCTCAATTAATAAATCAACTAGCAATCAAATGTCTACTGTGTGCCCAGAATTGTGCTCAGTTTCAGTGTAAAGCCAGTTAGCGCCCTTTCTACTATTTACGTGGGGGAGAGTGAAGATCCACACAACAACTCTCAGTAACATCCATGGCCCAGTCAGTCAACTATATTGCTATGTGTTTCGCTGGGATAGGACATAAGATGGTGTGTTAGCATGGGACAATGGAAGGAGTTAGTACTAAATCTGATGTCAAGAGGATTTGATTTCAAATCTTAGCTGTGCTACTTACTATCTGTGTGACTCTGAGTAAGTCACTTAGTCCTCTGGATTTAAATTATCTCATCCACAAAAATAAAGGAGTTAGCCTCAATCTTTCAGCTCCAAAAACAACTTCGACGTTATGGTACCATATCAACTATCCCCAGTATACATGTGGGGATATTCTACTGAGGGCAGCAAGTCTGGCTCAGGAAATTACTCCATTTTTATAGGTAAATCGACAAATTTTGGAAGTAGAGGGGATATCAGAGATCAACTGAGGCCCAGAAAGAAAAGATGCCTTGCCCAAGTTAATGACAGAACTGGGTTTGTCTCCTACTCCCAAACCAGTGCTTTCCCCAATGCACCAAAGTTGTAATGTGAGCAACTGTAATCTAGGTTTCCTGGTGGCTGGATACCAACTGGCACTCAGTTTGGATCCTTGGAGAAAGATGTCAGCAGAGCCAAACCACCACTACCCTAAACGTTGCTTTGACATTCTGTGGGAGCCGAGAAAACAAGAAAAAATTACCTTCCCAACCAAAGATAGCCATCTAGATGAAGGCTGAAAAATGGTATTGCTCAAGCATCTGGGGACTGACTCAGGATCTAACACTTTTCAACTGTATTAAGATATTTCTTCCTTAAAGTGTCACCTTATAATTAATAATATGAAACTTAATAGGGATAAAAATAAAGTCTTATACCGATATTCCAAAATCAACTGCTTGCAGGATAGGGGAGACATAGCTAAAAAACAGTTTCGTGAAAACATCTGGGGGGGTTGGATAGACCCTTAACCAAAAAAAAAAAAAGTTAATGTGATGTTAGACTGTATCAGGAAAGGTGCAGTATCCAGAACCAGAGAGGTGACAGTCGTGCTGTACTGTGCCCTGCTCAGACTACATCTGAAGTATTGTGTTCAGTTCTTGGTACCACATTTAAGAAACAGCATGAACAACCGAAACAATGGCTAACATGGGCAATCCATGCTTGTAATCCTACTACTAAGGAGGCAGAGACGAGTGAATTGTAGAGCTTGGGAGTACTAAGTCGAAGTGCCCTAAGCCAATCAAGGGTCCAAACCAAGTATGGAATCAACATGGTGAGGACTTGAGAATGGAATGGAAGTGGGGCCAGGAGGAAGGAAGGAAGGCTGCCTAAGGAGAGGTGATCCAATCTAGTTGGAACAACTAGAAACAGAGCAGTTCAAAATTCCTGTGCTTATCAGTAGTGTGGATGGACCCTTGGGTGCACTGCACTTGAGCCTGGGCAAGACAGACACAGTCTTAAAAAACAAAGCAGGCAAACAAACAAACTGAACAGTATCTCAAGGAATACAAGCAGGTAATAGGGCTGATGATACTAGATGAGATCAGGTTATCCCAAAGAAAAGAAGATTTTAGGTGAACTCAACCCTTCAAGTTTTTGAAGGTTTGACCTGTGAAAGAGTCTCTCTGACTCCCAAAGGCAAAACTAGGAACATGTTAGGTACATGTTGCAGAGATACAGATTTAGACTTTTAGATGCTAAAAATTGAAGACATTTAATAGTGGAATTGGCTATTGCAGGGGGAAGTGATTTCTCCATTCACAGGAAGTCTTCAACAGAAGGTCAGATGTCCATTTTTCAGGTTTTTCATAGAGAACACTCATGTTCTGAAATGGGTCAGATTATTTGAGGTCTAAATTTCTGTGATCTCTGACTATGTGCTACCTATGGAGAGAAAAAGATGTTTTTCTAAAGCAGTCTAACCTCTATGACTTCCTTCCTCTCTCTCTATTTAAAGATGGTATATTTTCATTAGGCCTAAGAAGCAAGTGGGAAAAACTCTGGATTTGGAGAAAGAAGACCTTTGTTTAAGACCTGCCTCTGACATTTATGGCCATGTGACCTTGGTCATATAATCTCTTTAAGCCTCAGTTTCTTTATCCATAAAGTAGGAATAATAATAATAATAACACTCAGACTTTCTATCTCACAGAGTTGTTGTAAGGAAAGCATTTTGTAGACCATGAAGTACTTTTAAAATTGATTACTTATTTTACTTGTATAATGGAATCCTTATTATGTTTGTATAACTGAATCCATATTTTTATGGAGTTGCCTCAAAATTTCAACTCTCGTCATTTACCACGTAATGGTCTTCCTACCTCAGATGCTTCCCACCTGTGTGAACTTGAACAACTCATTTAACATCCTTGGGCCCATCTGGGCCTATTTCTTCATGGGCTAGGCTAGACATCCTCACTGACCCTCTGAGATTTCTCCCAGCTCTAAATTGATGATATTACTATGATTCTAGGGGCAGTGAGGTAGCACAGTGAATAGAGTGCTGGGCCTGGATTCAGAAGACCTAAGTTCAAATGTGACCACAAACACTTAACTAGCTGTGTGACCCTGAGCAAGTCACTTAACCTCTGACTGCCTCAGTTTCCTCACCTGTGAAATGGGGACAATAACAGCACCTACCTCACAAGGATGTTGTTAGGATCGAATGAGATAATATTTGCAAAGTGCTTAGCACAGTTCCTGGCACATAGTAGGTGGTATATAAATGCTAACTACCATTATTATTAATTTTTAAAGGCTATGCCAATGGAGCACAAGCTCTAGCAGGAGGCTTTAGGTAACAGGTCTGGCTTTCAAAGACAAACCTAATATGTTGAGAAAGGTGAATCATTGGATTGGCCAATGGATGATTCTTTTTTTTAATTTGGCCACTGCAGTGGTCAAAAGCCTTCTACTAAGTTAGAGAGGGGTTGTTATGTGTGTTGGTAGAAGGAGTGTCTATACACATTTTTAAAATATAGAAGTAGTATTATTTAAAGAAAAAAATCTTGCTAAAATATAATACAAACCTACACATATATGCATACATACATATATGTATGTATGTATGTATGTCTCCAGGGCATCCGTAAGACCTGGGTCCACATTCCCCTACAGTTCTTCCTTCTTCCACCATTGCTAATCACTACCTCAAATGGGCAAGAATCATTTTAATAGATCTTACATCTGTTCCTCCAGTTTTTTATTCCTCTCCTAAAATTCAACCCCAGATGATTAGGCCTATGAGCTCAGCAAATTTCCACTTAAACAATAGCTTCAGCCTGTATCTTTCCACCTCACTCATATGTTGTCTCCAAACCACCCATTCTTACTTATTTGTGTATGAATTGTAGGGAAAGATTTGTTTTTGTCTTTATGTTCCAAGCACCTACCACAAGTTCTGAAACATAGCAGGCATTCAATAAATGCTTGTTGAATTGAACTGAATTCTGCCAACAATGCCGTGAAATTGATAGGGCTGATATTTCCTGACCCTGGAGAATCAAAGTAGTTGTTGGATCACCAATTTTTCAGGATGTTGTAAATGGAATTCATGTATCAGTAAGGAACTCAACCAGTCAGAAAAACATCTTGCTAAGTCCAAATCTGGCTGTTTGGCCCTGGGTAAGTTACTTCACCCTGTTTGCCTTAGTTTCCTCATCTGTAAAATGAGCTGGAGAAGGAAATGGCAAACCACTCCTGCATCTCTACCAAGAAAACACCAAATGGGGTGATGAAGAGTCAGACATGTCTGAAAAACAACTGAACTCAAGGGACTAAACCAGATGAAGTCAGCTCAAAGATTTGATAATTCTGCTATCCCCATTTGACACATAAGGAAACTGAGGCAAGGAGAAATTGGAAAAACTTGCCCAAAGTAAGGTCCCTCAGCTAGTAAGAGGTGGCACTATGACTCAAACCCAGGTCTTTTGACCCTAAATGCAATGGGGTGTTTTCCCCAATATTTCAGTCTGCCTTCTCAAAACACAAATAAACCTTGAGGATCTGGCTAATATCAGCATTTCTCTCAGCTAAGTCTTTTCTCTGTCCATGAAGGTAGAATTTCTGAGGTGACTCCCTTGCTATTTCCAGCTTACCCCACCTGTGACAGGATATGAGGCTGTATAAAGTGCTTTGAAATAACTGGATCAAGAAAGATGCTTGAGAGTAGACAACCCATTTCTAAGCAACTATAAATGGCATGCAAGTAATGCATGGAATTACAAGGATTCAAAGAGTGGCTTGCACAATTGCTGCACTGCCCCATTTCCCACTAAAAGGATCTACGCTTGAAAGGACAAAGTTCCAGGACCAGAAATGGATGAGAAAGTGAAACTGACATGACTGATCTCATTGGGAAATATGGCAATGTCTGGGAAAGTGGGAAATGAAATATGGTCAGGTAAGTGCTAGAGAAGCCAATGCCAGCTTTCATTTCGGAGTCCTCCCTACTACCAGCTGCTAGACTCAGAATCCCCTGTCTTTCCAGCCTTATTCTTCCATTATTCCTTACACAACCCCCCTGCTTCAGCCAGACTGGTCTATACGTACATTCCCTGAATATGCCTTCCATCCTCCAAACCTTTGCATATGTTGTTTCTTCCACCTGGAATAACCCCTCCTGTCTACCTCCTGAAAACCATCCATCCAAATTCTATTTGTCCTTCAAGCCTAAAGGCACATTCAAATCTCACCTTCTTCATGAATTTTTTTATTTTTTTATTTCTTTATTTATAAATATTTTATTCTTTTTATTTCCCCCAACAAGAAGGGAACTGCTGAGCTCCTTTGTACCACTCACATGGCATCTATCACATATATATATAGAGTTATTTGTGGATGTCTCATTGCCCCAACTAAATTAAATTTCACAAAAAGCCTTTGAAGTAATTAATAGAAGTATATACTGTCTCTGGATGAGAAAACTGGGGCTGAGAGGTAGTGTCTTCGTGAGAGTCATAGAGAAAGGAAGCATCCAAAAAGGAATTTGAACCCAGACCACTTGACTCCAAATCCTGAGCTTTTTCATTCTACCATGCTTACAATCTATACTAGATTGGAAGCTTCTCAACGACATCTTTACATCCCATTCACCAATTAGCATGGTAGCTGATGCATACTAAATGCTTCCCAAAAATGGTTTAAATGAATAAGTGAATGCAATAGGCCCCAAGAGTTTGTTGGGTTAGGAGTTTATAGATATTACCTCCTCTCCATTCACAAACCTGAACCTCCACTCGAGAGAAGTGAGCCTTTATTCAGCTTCCCCTACAAATCCTTACGACACTAGTCACCCAAACAAATCCTTTTTCCTGAAATGTCCACATTTGGGAATATCCTGAAATATACACTGTGTGAGAGTCACAAGAAGAGAACAATGATATAAAGAGCAATTCCTTAGACCCCAAGGGACCATTATAAGGACCATGTTGTTTGGAGGCTATGGAATTTAGGAAACAAAGATCATCTGCTCCCTAACCCCAACTATTCTAGAGCAAAGGTGACATTGCCCCATGGGTTAAGGAGGGTCCTTTTGAGGCTCATAAGCCATATCCCTAAAGTTAGCTACCTTAGCAGAAGGAGGAGGTTCTCTGGTTAACTTTCATACAAACACAAAATTCTAGAATGTCAGAGCTGCCCTCAGAGTCAAAAATGACTGCATCAGCTTGGCAACCATCTGGTGGTAGGGCTAAATTGCTGTCTATTTAAGTGTCTCAATTTGCTCAATGGGAATACAATGACTGGCCAGATCCTTAGAAAGGACAGAAGGAAATGTACAAGATTTAATCCAACTCCCCACCATGACCCCATAGTTTTCACAAAGGAAAACTCTGAGGGGAAATCCATAGGCCCAGAAAGATGAGGAGTCTTACCCAAGGTTGCACAGGTGAAGTTAACAGCAAAGCTGATACTAGTATCCTCTTATCAAACCCTAGAGTCTTAGACCAAACCTGCTGAAAGTATCTCACAAATCAGAATAAGACTTCTGCCTCCTAGAATTCTACCTGGATACCTAACATCATAATTCTTCTCACATTGTTAGGGTTGAAAGGCACCTCTGAGGTTACTGGATAAATTTCCTCATGTTTTGAAGGAAAGATACAGAATGTGCCCCCAACTTTAAGTGAACTGAAATAGAGGAAGCCCCTCTTAAACTCCGGCCAGTCTGGGTTTGTTCCCACAGTACCCACAGAAGGCAAAGTGTGGATGGTGGAGCAGTCTGCATTGTATAAGGGGAAATTGCTTTTCAGTTATGTCCCAACTCTTTGAGACCCCATTTGGCATTTTTTTGGCAAAGACACTGGAGTGGTTTGACATTTCTTTCTCCAACTCATTTTACAGATGAGGAAACTGAGGTAAATAGGGTGAAGTGACTTGCCCAGGGTCACATAGCTAATAAGTGTCTAAAGCCAGGTTTCAACTCAGGAAGAGGAGTCTTCTGACTTCAGGCCTGGCATTCTATCCACTGTGCCACCTAACTGCCCATATAAGAGGAAAGAAGTGTTTCAAAGTCAAGGGAGTACACTCAGAAAAGACTGTTCACAGGGACTGATGAACTACTGAGGAAAGACAAGACTGTCCAATAAGGTACTGCAGACCCCTACGCTACCTAGCACCTTGTTCCAGCACAGCAGGTGCTTGTACAGGTACTGACTGTCAGCTTCCTGGAGGCCAAATTAAAGCTCCTTTGCCAAAGGAAAACTGAGTACGGGCAGGAGAAGAAGTAGGGAGAGCAGGCAGAAGGGTTGAGGAAGACAAAGAGGAATGAAGAGAACTGGGCTTGAGAGAAGAAATTGAATGATATGCATGATCAAGAACACAGATTTTTTTTTTAAAGGTAACAGAGAGGACCTTAAAGTACAAATTAGCAGCTGCACCCATTTCCACAGGACTCTAAGGTTTACAAAGCACCTTCCCCACAACAACCTGGTGAGGTAAAGAGCCTAAATATTACTGTCCCTATTTCATGGATGTGGACACTGCAGCTTGGCAAGGACAAATGACTTTTCCCTGGCCGCATAACCAGGAACTGTCATACCTGGGATTCCAAAGCAGGTCTTCTGGCTTTGAATCCAAAACTGTCATCACTACACAGTGAGTGTTGTCTCTTCAACATTACAAAAGGCTAGAGCTGGAAGGCCATTTTAGAGATTATGTAGAGTTCCAATCTGCCTAGGTTTGCAGACAGGAAAACTGAACCTACAGTGATTAAATAACAAGGCCTCACCACTCTCAGACTAACAACTTGCATTTGCGAGCATTTTATGTTTCATAAGGCACAATTATGACATAAATTTCTTATTTGATGGGTTGCCATGATCAAAGAATTTATTGCCAGGAGATCCTGGTGAGGGGTCTCTGCATATTTACCTAGGGTAGCCTTAAGATGGGCAGCTAGGTCACACAATACATAGAGTGCCAGGCCTGGAGTCAAGAAGACTCATCTCCCTGAGTTCAAATATGGCCTCAGACACTTAGCAGCTATGCTAAGTGACATTAGTTAAGTCACTTAACCCCATTTGCCTCAGTTTCCTCATCTGTAAAATGAGCTGGAGAAGGAAATGGCAAACCACTCTAGCATCTTTGACAAGATGAAGAGTCAGACACAACTAAAATGACCTTCTTAAGAAGGTAGACACATTCTCATTTGGCAGGTTCATAGGAGGACATAAATAAGAATTATATAGACTGGACAGACACAGAAGGTTGAAATCTCTATTATTGGACGCAGTTTCATCAAAGTATTGAAGGATTTCATTTGTTCCTCCTATGAGGTAGCCACAGGACATGAAATTGCTCTTCCCCTTTTACAGCTGGGAAAAGTAGGACTCAGGTAGCTTACCCAAGGTGATATAGTCACTAAATGGCAAGACAAGAATGGAAGCCTAGGTTATATGACTCTAGCCCCAGTGCTGTTTTTACTACACTGCTGTCTAGTAGCTTCTTTTGCTCTTTGCATGCTTTGCTCTTCGGTGATGGCTCAGTATTTAAGAACCTGTTACCATCTGTTACCAAGAATGGTAATTTAAATTCTGCTATTGATCATTTTTCTCCCCCCTCTCTTCCTGGGAGTCTGAAGGCCTTTGCAAACATGAGCTCATTTCTCTTTATAGCATCTGTATTAGTAGGAAGGATCTGACCAGTCATCATATCCACATTTCATAGATGGGGAAACTAAGGCATTTAAATAGATAGCAATTTAGCTCCATATCCAGATGATAGCCACTGCTTATCCAGGCATTTTTGACTCTCAAGCCAGTCTTCTCTCAGCAACTCAATTTGCCTAGCTTTTATTCTGCACTCCAGATAAATAT
The DNA here is from genome assembly GCF_900497805.2 of Vombatus ursinus. NCBI lineage: Eukaryota > Metazoa > Chordata > Mammalia > Diprotodontia > Vombatidae > Vombatus > Vombatus ursinus. Next base: position 31,077,933 of record NW_020948983.1, on the reverse strand, counting down.
GTGGTATAGTTTAAAAGAAAACTGAGTTTGGAGTCTGAGGACCTGAGATGAAGTCCCTGCCCTTCCACTTACCACCCATTTAACCTTAAACAAGTCATTTACACATCTCTATAACTTTGGGTTCCTCATCTTTAAGATGAGGGAGTTGAATCAGATGTTATCTGAGGTACTTACCCACTCAAAAACTATGAGAATATAAGAAAATAAAAAAGGACATGTGTCTTCTTATCCCATACTGAGGGCTAACAAATAAGCTAAGAGCTAGTCTCTAGATCAGGTTCCCCACCCCTGCTCTAGATTGTTCAAAGAAGAGCTAGGATGGCAGTCCCCACCCTTACCTGCTCTCCATCTCTCTGGATTGTACTATATGAACAGCCTCTGCTATGAACAGGAACATGGCATAAGAGAATACAACAAGTAGACAAGCCTTCAGTGGGGAGCTGAAAGATCACAACCTACAGACTGAGAACAACAACTAAAAGGATTTAGAACACAAGGACAGATAGAACCCCAAGAAAGATGGTTTTATCAGGCAATTATTATTGGGGGTGTTTGTACGGAGCTGTTTTCAGAAAGTGCATCCCCATGTCATATTGGGCATCTTAGAGCAACTCCACCAAAGGCTACATGACAGTGGGGCCCATTGTGGCCCCTAACAACACTGGACTGACTGAGCCATTTTTTGAGTACTGATCCTTGACAATTAGGATCTTGACCAGTCACACCAAATGTCTGATCACCTATCTGGGGGGAGGGGAGGGGAGAACGGGGTATTCATAACCTTGAAGATCTCGGGCTTTTACAGGCCATGGCATCCAAACCAAGTCCTAACTCCTATAATAGATTGTGTTTGAACTTATCTAAAGAGTTCACTTCAGCTCAGAAATCACAGCCTACCAAATAGCCCCAAAGTGCAAGCAGCAGCCGTAAAATGGGTCATAAACATAAACCCATATCATCATTTCCTAATCCAACACATAAACTTGAGAGATAGATTAAACACTTGGAAAGGACCTAGACAGGCAGCTGGAGTGTCCTCCAAAGCCGTGTGCCATACCCCACCCCTTTCCCAAATCATTCTTTCCTGGGGTTGACTTCTGGGTAAATATACAGTATGGAGGAAGGTCCCACCCTGCCCACCCCTCCCTAAAAAGATCCAGCTCCACAGATGCTCTAATGGAAAAAGTTGCCCAATCAATATTCTTCAAGATAAATAACATGACCTTACTTATGATTATTAATTTATTGTCATCATGATTCAGTGATTAAATCCTACAGCATGTGCTGTACTGCATTAAAAACTAAGGATTCTCAGTCTAATCCTCCTAAAAAGTTACATTTGAAAGCCATAGCTTCATGCAGAACATGGGTAGCTCACCAAAATATTGTTATTTTGGGAGTCCTGATCCAGTGGCCCACATTCTTGAAAAGGTCCTTGACCTCTGCCAAAGCTACTCCCTGAGGGAAAGGAAATAGTCTGAGAAATGTGAATTCAGGCTTAGAACCAGGCTAAACCTGGGTCACTAGAAGATCACCAATCAATTTTCTATTGGTATTTTAAAAGTCAAGACCTTCAGATAATTTGCCAGTACAGGTGCAGCCACATCAAATTTACCCAGAGGAAGTCACCTTAGACACACCTTGTTAGTGGCCCTTAGAGAAAGGGAAGGGTAATAATGGAGGATAAACATATACATTAAGGAACTATCATGGCCATGCTGTCTTTCTGCCTTGCTCCAACCTTGGCCCCTTATCTCTCCTCTCTGACATTCATTCATTCTCTGAAGATAGAATTATGGGGTCATCTTAAAGATTAACTGTCAGTAATGTCTTCTGTTCCCCATGGCTTAAGAATAATGCCTAATGTAGCCCTGCCAAAATGGAACCCCTATTCACTAATGCACCTGCTTCCTTCCACTCTATAGTTCTGCTAACCCCATGGTTCTTTGTTATGCTAACAACAGTTTGCCTGGAGAATCTCATGAAATCACAGGATTTGAGAATTGAAAGAGACCTCAGCAGCCATCTAGTCCAACCCATACCAAAAAGGAGTCTCACAAATAACACAAATACAATAAATATCATATGCCTTACACGTGGTCAGCCAGCCTCTCCTGTACAATAGGCTTCGGTTGTTCATGCTACCACAGGCTGAGCAATGTCAAAAATGGTACTCACACTACAGAAACCATTGTTCACAAGTCCTGATCCACAGTAAAACCCATAGATTCATAATTGCTCGAGAAACATTTCCAATTCCCCTCTAACACTTAGGGGCACATAGACTTCTACTCCTGCCTAATTGTAATCCCTTTTTCAATTATCTATGATTATCTCATTTTCGGAGAATAGAACTATCTTCCTTTTCAGGGAAAAATAACTGGGGTTTTTGGGGGGCTGAGAGAGACAAGAACAAATTTCACAATGAATAAGTAACTCTCCACTTGCCTGATATGTCTGCTAAGATGTCTCAATTCAGCTGACCACTTCTAATGTTTGACCTTCTACAAGCCAGTCACCCTTGGCATGGGGAAACCAGCTCAGCTCTTGTCCTTCACTGAATTAAAAGTGACCTCCAAAGAAACCTAAATTAAAAAAGAAACTTCAAACGTCAACTGGTCCTCAGGTTTTAGGAAAAGAAAAACTATGCTAAAGAAAATTCCTCATCCCAACTTTCTCTTTTATTCATTCACTTGATATCTGATTTCTTTTTTTAATTTTGTATCATGGTAGATCTAGGAAAAAAAAGGAAAAGGCTGATTAGATCAGTAAGAACTGAGATACATTGGAAGCATCCAGTTCTCACAAAGCTGACAGCTCCTTCAGGAAACCTGATTTCTTAGCCTGTGAGGTACTCAGACATTATGGCATTACCCTTCCATCATTCCATCTTATTTCGGCTCTAGTCGGCCACAATGTTGACTAAAATCCAGGAGCCTCGCTGTTCTATTTATTAATGAAGAAATTTTCTGAGTTCATTCCAACTATCAACAATACTGCAATCAATCCATTCACTCCTGGCTTTAGGTCCATTGTCATATTCCTTTCCCTACCTTAGATACTCTCCTTTTCCATTAGATGTCCACTAGAAAGCAGATTAGTAGACTTTACTGGACTACTAGAAAGTAAACTACCTAACAGATATCTCATCTTCCAGGATTCTACCATTACTGCCCTAAATAGAATTATGCCAATCTTGCCAGCTAGATACAGGCTGGCAGTGTTAACCTCCAAGTACTAACTATTTTCATATGTTCTCCACATTTCCTAAATTAAGATTTACCTAACAGAGCTAATCTCAAATTGAACATTATGTGAAAAAGTCTGACGTCTAACTTGAAATTACCCAAGGATCTACACATGAATATATCCCTAATCCCAACAAGCTATGTTCTATCACCTCTTTTTCCTCATCACTTTTCTCAGCATCAACTCAATACTCAAATCAAACTCTGGAAGTTCATACATTTAAATTCTGCTCTATACTCTATCAACAAAGCTGGCTTCCTAAAATGTCTACTCTTAACCAATTACCAGGAGACTGTTCTGATATGCCATGTATTTTGGGAGTAACATCCAGTTACAGGCAGCTGTATATTCTTTTTACCTTCCATCCACGTCTGTTTGTCTTTCAAATCAGACTCCTCAGAGTCTAAGATATACAGAGGAAGCCCTGACCTATCCTTGTAGTCAACTTCATCAAACTACTCTTATTTATTTGAAACGTATGCCCCACCTAGGTGACTCAGTGGATGGAGTGCCCAGCCCAGAGCCAGAAAGACCTAGTTTCAAATCTAACCTCAGACTCTTACTAACTGTGTGACCCTGGGCAAGTCACCTAACCCTGTTTGCTCAGTCTCCTCAACTGTAAAATGAGATGGAAAAGGAAATGGCAAACCACTCCAGTATCTTTGCCAAGATAACCCCAAATGGAGTCACAAAGAGTCAGACATGACTGAAAAAACTGAAATTATAAAGAATTTAAGGTTGCTTGCAACAGCAAACATAACCCCAAAGAGGACGGAACAGAGACTATTTAAAGCAGAGGTTCTTAACTTGAGGTCCGTGAGCTTGTTTTTAAAATATTTTATACTTTATTTCAATAAAATTGATTTCCTTCTTAATCTAGTGTATTTTATTTTATGCATTTAAAAATATTATTTTGAGGGGGCAGCTAGGTGGTACAGTGCATAGAGCACCAGCCCTGAAGTCAGGAGAACCTGAGTTCAAATCTGGCCTCAGACACTTACTAACTGTGTGACCCTGGGCAAGTCACTTAACTCCAACTGCCTAAAAATATATATATTATTTTGAGAAGGGGTCCGTTAGCTTAACCAAACTACTACAGGGCCCAGACTTTTAAAAAAAAAAAAGTCTAAAAACCCCTATCTAAAGGGAGAAGAAAGAGTTCAGAAAAGAACTGAATATAAGCTACTTACTACAGCTGGGGGTGAAATTTCCCAGAACTGAGAGAGAGAGAAAGACACAGAGAGAGAGTGAGAGAGAGAGAGAGAGAGAGAGAGAGAGAGAGAGAGAGAGAGAGGTAGAAATGAAGCCATAGTTACCCTATGTGGCTTTAAAAAAAAAAAAAACAATAACAACAACAACAGACAAATTCATCGGAAGGGAAAAACTTCTTCCTAGAAATAAACTAATGGAGGAAGTTACTGCATAGGTCCTTGTCTAAAAGACTTTGGGTACAACGTCTTCAACTATAGTTTCACAAAATGCCCAGAAATTGTGTTCACATGGATATTTTATCAACCTTCTTTAAAAATGTGAGGAAACATTACCAAATCTTGACTCAGTCAATGAAGACATTTCTGAATAGGGTGGGTTTTTTTAATTTGTTGTCCAGTGATCCAATTCAATATGGGGATGAAGCTTAGAGAATCTAGACGGATAGGTAATTAGAACAACAATGATAATAACTTACATGTCTATGGCACGAAAAAGTTTTCAAAGATTCATATTCTCTTATTAGAGCCTCAGAGCAATCTTTTGAGGGAGATTATTATCCATATTTTATAAATGAGGAAACTGGACCTCAGAGGCGCAGTGACTGCCTCTGTCATGTATCCAGTGTCTTCCAGGGCCTTTGGCAGTGGCTGAATTGTAGTCAACTTTGAATCATCCAGCTCATACCTAGAATGCAAACCCTTTGTTGTTGCTTAAAGTGAGCTCCATAATATGTGCCAAGTATCAGAAAAGAGAAGGACAAAGTTATTCTCTTATGAAAGTTTGAGAGTGGGACTTGTATCATTGCCCAGAGAGAGGGCCAACCTGCGTAGGCTGGGCAAAAATAGCAAGAAAGCCTACAGACATAGCCACTATGCCTCCCTAATTGTTAGTGATGCTTCCCTCCTTCCACTTAGCATGTACAGTATTTGCTTATTTCTTTACTTGGCTGTATCTCTCAACAGAACGTAAGCTTCTTGAGTGCAGGGATTGTGCCTTGAATATTGGAAGTGCTCAATAAATGCTGTTGAATCTAGTTGAATATTTTAAAGGAGATTCAGCTCTTCTCAAACACATAGGCAGCTACTTGATTGAAGTTTTGTGCCCTGCATAGCATGGAAGAGGTGACTTTATACAGAATAATGATTATGGAAAATAACTGCCTCATTCATAAAAGGACCTTAATATGGACCCTGCAGAATGTCCTGATGGGCTTGACAGAATGTCAGCTGACCAATGTAGCCCATCACCACCACCTCAGGTAATAAAATGAATTGGCCTGTTAGATACAGTCATTTAAGATTAAACATGAGTGGTAACATCTAATAAGTACAATAAATTTCAGTATGACTGTAACAGGTGCTGAGCTCTTCCTTCTGGCAATAGCCTTCTTATTTCCATCTCCAGCTATTGAGAATTTAGGGAAAACAAGCCTCTCACCTCTTCCAGAACCCTAGCTCAATCCAGTCCTCATCTCAGGTTACTCTGATCACAGGTTTTCACCATGCATAACAAATACTGTGTCCCTACTATAGCTAAGACCCTAGCCTGAAGCAATCGCCTATTGGCAATAAAAATTTCACCCATCAAGTGTTTGTTTTCCTGCCTGTGTCTTGGGAAACCTGTGCTCCAAACCTCTGGTGTTTTGGCTCATGGGTTATTTTTATAGCTTAACTGTCTAGGCCAAAAAAAAGGGGAGGGGAGGGCATGGCGCTAACTGAACTGAATGTCAAATACATTCTTGCCAGCCCTTAGTCCAGTTTGTTGCCAGAAAAACCACTGGAAAAAAGTGGTATCCATATATGAGCAGTTCTTTAAGGGACCTGGAAGTCAGGAACCTAAGAATATTGTGGTAGACCCTATCATTCAGATCATCTGGTCCAACACCACTACTCTTATAGATAATGAAACAGTAGCCAAGAGCAGTGATGTGCCTTGTTCAAGGTCACACAGCTTGAGCTGTGGACCAGAATCTAGATGCCCAGCTCCCCAGTGCAATCATCTTTTCACTTAAGACACTATGCTGTTCATCTTCATTGCTTTAACCTTCTCAATGAAAGCCTCGTTGCCCTGGGTACCTGTCCTTAAACTTTCTGCATTAAAAGACCTTTCTAGGACATTAAAGTCCTTCATGACTTGAGGTTCATATCTCACTTCACATATGTGCATTTCCATTCTCGGCAAATACCAATCATCTTCTCATTTGGAAGTACTGCCTCCTCTGGCATTTACTACCTTGTTGTTGTAAGGTTGCCACGGGCCACTGCTTTGTTGTCATTTATCACCTATATCTCGAGATTCCATAGCTGGCAGCATGGACTAGAAAGAACACAGACAAGAACTAGGAAGGAAACAAACAAAAAAGACCCCTGAGTCTCCAAAACAAGTGCCACAAACTTTATGTCCTAAAGGTAAGGCACTTTAGTCATGGAAGAGAACCTTTATTCAGTATCTGTTTGCTCTTATGCTGCACTCAATACTAACATGTTTAGACATCTGTTTTACAAGCCCACAGCAGATTTATAAGTACCAAATTAAAAGAGGATGGTAGGCTACTCCAGAAGATAGTAAGAAGAACAGAAAAGAAAAAAAAGATAAACAATGACAATTCAATAACAACAAAAGAGGAGAATTAAAAACAAGGGAAGGGAAGGGAGGGAAGGGAAGGGGAGGCAAGGGGAGGTGATGTAAGGGAAAGGAATCCAGCCATCTAGAATGGGAAAATCCAGTCATTTTGTATAGAGACCCAAAGCCCTATACATCACAATAGGCCCTAAAGACATCACTGAATGAGATAATAATTGATGTTCATAAGGATGACCCTGAATCAACAATGTTCAGGGTAGGTCTTAGAGTTTATCTATATGGCTGAAATAGCTGACCCACAGAGATTTCAGGTGTTCACATAAGGAAAGCTTAGTGGAGGAGCTGAGTTGGTAGGACTGTAGTAGCTACCAAAGGATTCAAACAATACTTAAAGACAAGCCAGGCTGAAGTGGAGACACCAAAGCTAGAATCTTAAGACAATTAGGGGGATGGAGAGGTACAGTAAGGAATCAAACCGTATGTCAGCTGAAAGTGATTAATGGCATTGCCATTTCTGCCTGGGTATTACAGAAGCACAGTTTGAATTAGATTGTGAACTCTTTGAGGGCAAGAACTGTTTTTTGCCTCTTTTGTATCTGCAGCATTTAGCACAGTGCCTGGCACATAGTAGGCATTTAATAAATATTTATTGACTGACTGAGTCATTAAAAAAAAGATTGAATTTTCTTCACTGTCCCCTGCTTAAGAAAGCCTGAAGTAGGTAGAAGGAGTAGTGAAGAGGAGAGAGCGTGTGTAAGAGAGAATGAGGAAGAATGAATAAATTATATTGTTTTAGAAAACATTCTATCCAAGATCACTAAAATACAAAAGGTCCAGTGATTAAAAGGATAATCCTTTAGCTATCCAAAAACTCTGAAACTCACAACTTACTTCCTGATGCTTCCATATAGTTTCACATATGTAAGGTTTCATGGCATTAGTTACCCTTGACTACAACTTTTGATACTGCCCACACAGAACAGTTTTTAGAATATGACAAGTGAGGGCCTGTCTGTCTAGTTCCATCCATTCCTGATGGACACCGGCCCTGCAGGGTGGGGGCTGTTAGTCCAGGTTCAGAAGAAAATATATTTATATAGAAATATATAAGTGGGCAAAGGACATGAATGAATTAATACTTCTCAAGAGTAGAAATGCAAACTCTTAATACCCCATATGAAAGAATGCTCCAAATCACTAATAAGAGAAATGAAAATCAAAACAATCCTGAGGTTTCATCTCGCTGGGTTGACAAAGATAACAAAAGGTGGGAATAGTCAATGTATAAGTGGCTGTGAGAAAATAGACACACTGATGAATTGTTGGTGGAACTATGGATCAGTACAACCATTTTAGAAAGCAATTTGTAATTATGCAAATAAAGTGACTAAAATATCCATATTCTTTGACCCAGAGATTCCATTACTAGGCTTATACCCTCCAAATGCCCACTGATAAGTTCCTGCATATGTCAAAAAAATGATAACATCACTTTCTGTGCTAGCAAAAAATTGGAAACAAAATAGATGCCTTCTCGAATGAGGAATAGCTGAGCAAATTGTGGTGCATGGACGTAAAGGAATATTACTGTGCTATAAGAAATAATGAATGTGATGAATTCAGAGAAGCATGGAAAGATCTATATGAACTTATGCAGAATGAAGACCCAAGAAAAGAATATATACAATGACTAAAACAATGGAAATGAAAACAACAAAAAATCAAAAGTTAATGTTGCAAAATTACAAACAAGGAGGGCTCAGAGTAAGAGATATTAGAATGCACTTCAACCTGCCACTTTGCAGAGGTGGGAAGTCCGTAAGTGTTATACATTGCACATAGTTTAAGACTTTTCAAATGTATTGATGTATTGCACTGATTTTTCCACTTCTTTTTTCAGTTTTTGTTTTTAAAAAAAATTCTATTTGTTATATTGGATGACTCTGTACGGAAAAAAGGGAGTGGGATACAAGGTAAACTATGTGACATTAAAAAAGACATTAATAAAAATTTATTTAAAAACAAAGAAAAGATATCTATGAGTCAATTCTAAAAGTAAGCCACCTCCCTCCCATTGTGCCAAATGAAAAGAGGAGGAAAGACTTGATCCAGAGCCATCTAACTCATTTTTCACTTCCAGGTGAGTAAGATACCAACTGAATTCCAACATATGAAAAAAGCGACCCAAGGCAAGGCCTTGGGCATTTTCACTAATGTTAGATATTCCCTTGAGTTATAATAATGGAAAAAAGGAGAAATGCCACCTTCAAAAAGCGGCCCTGGGTCTAAAACTCTCTCCTCATTTTGTGCTGATCTTCCAGCCTTCCTCTGTGGTGTTTCCTCACCCAGCACGCTCTCAGTCAGACATTGAAAGTGCAAACTACTTTACTAATGTGTAAGAGAATCTAAATACATCATCTCTTTATAGCTTATAACCAGACTCCTTCAGGACTGTAACTTCAGGTTTAATTCCAAGGCATATTGTCATATACCTTTAGTCTCAATCATTGGGGTGCCCCAGTCTTTTTCTTGTTGATGCCAAGTTAACTCCTCAGTATCAGGTTGTAACCTAATCTCTCAACCACCCAAACCCTGACTCTGTTGTTCTTTTGTGGGCAGCAGTCTGGCCAAAGACCTTTAATACATCTCTCTCCTCTCTAAAATTGCCTCATCCATAGGGGCAGCTAGGTGGCACAGTAGATAGAGCAGCAGCCCTGAAGTCAGGAGGACCTGAGTTCAAATCCAGCCTCAGACCAAATACTTGACACTTACTAGCTGTGTCACCCTGGGCAAGTCACTTAACTCCAATTGCCAAATAAATAAATAAATTAAATAAAATAAAATCATCTCATCTAGACACACTGCCCCAGGCTAGCTCCTCTGAACTGCTCCTACTCACCCAAACTGCCAAGCCTTTCCTAACAGCAACTCCCTATAGCCATTCATACTGCTGCCTCCACTCTTACCCTGTCGAACTGCTCATTTCTCTTTGAGCTTGTTTCCTTTTGCCATCAATCCCTTTCCCCTACAGTCACCCATCCTGGCCCCAATGGCCTTTATCCAATCACCACTCACACAAGCTGCATTCAGTCCATCTGAATTTGCATTCCTGGAACCCACTTTACATCATGATTATCCTCACTTGATACAATACTCTAACATTCAAATATGTTGTGAAAGGTGATCATCACTACATAGGAAGAGCACAATGCCTAGCGCCTCCCTTAAAGGATTGGTTTGAGGCTCAAATGAGATAAAAGTATCAAAAAATGTTTTGCAAACTTCAAATGTCTACATTAATATCAGTTATTGTTGTTGTTACAAGTATTCCCAGGAACTAGCCCTAAATAAGGGAAGAATGTATGAATTGACTCTCAACTTTTTACTGATTTTTAAGGTTTCTCCCATCAAAAGGTGATGCCCCTTCTGACATATGTTCTACCATTGTCATGTTGAATAGAAGAGGTCACAATGATTCTTTCAGCTAGTAGGAAAATAAACATTCTCCAGAGTCGTTCCCATAGTTAAAATAATAGGATTCAGAACTAGAAAGGACCTTAGAGATTATCTAGTCAAGCTCTCTCATAGATTCATAACACATTAGAGCTGGAACTTCGAAATCAGTTAACGTGACTCCCTCATTTCATGGATGAAGACACTAAAGTGACTAGCCTATGAGTTCATGGTAGGGTGGGGACTAGAATCTAGGTTTTCTTATTCCAAGTCAAATGCTCTCTCCACAACAATGCTGCTGCCTTTCATTTTACAAGTGAATAAACTGAGGTCCATAGAGCCCAAGCAGCTTGCTGAAGGACACACAAGTAGACAGAGTCAGGCTTTGAAGTCAGGTCTTTTGGTTCCAAATACAGTGCTCTTTCTACAACACTCTTCTCAAAAAGCAGGTTAAGTGGAGCAGCTAGGTGGCATAGTGGATAGAGCACCAGCCCTGGAGTAAGGAGGACCTGAGTTCAAATCCAACCTCAAACACTTACTAGCTGTGTGACCCTAGGCAAATCACTTAACCCCAATTCCCTCAAAAAAAAAAGAAAGAAAGAAAGAAAGAAAAAGAAAAAAAAGTTAACTGATGAGCCAATGTTCAAAAGTAATCAAATGAGTTCATTTCTATGAGGGCCTGTCATGCTATAATAAAAAGATTGATAGCAGTGGAAGTTAGGAGATGAGAAATCTCAGGTCTGGTACCAATTATGTGTGCAACTTTGAATAAGTGACTTCACCTCTTTTGGCATCAATTTCCTCATGAGAGAGAGAGAGAGTGAAAAGAGTATTGACTCCTCTGAAGCCAGAAGAATTGGGTTCAAATCTCACCTCTAACATTTACTATCTGTGTAAATTTAAGTAAGTCATTTAACTTCCCTGACCCTCAGTTTCCCCATTTGGAAAATGAGAGGGGTTGAGCTAGAAGGCCTTTGACATTCGTTCTAACTCTAGATCTGTGTGGCTCTTATCCTGTGACTATATGCTCCCTCTTTCTTTATGACATGTATCTCCATTAATAAAGAAGAAATGGGCAGGAAGGATAAATTGGATACAAGGAAACATTTCTTGACTTTAAGAATTATTAAAGAAAAGTTGCACAGGATGGGCAATGATAGATAAATTATAATCTGCTGTCACTGGCAGAATTACCCACACCCATTAGTTCACAGATTCATTGGAAGAATTGATTGATTATAAAAGCTACTAAATCCTAGGGAAGATTACTAAGGAAGTAGTTTACTGGAACACAAGGCTGGGCAGGATATCCAGTGAACATCTGCCCTCCTGGAGGAAGGAAAATAGTCTTTCCCATTTTAAATACCTCTAAAGTAAAACATCTCCCTCCCTAAAAATGATCATAATCATACATTTAGAACTAAAATGGACTTTGGAAGTCATTTGGTCCAACCCCATAATTTTACAGCTGAGGACACTGAGATCCATAGGCTAGGCACATTGTTGACCTCAGCTTTAAGTGATCTGACCACAGTTTTACAGAGACAAAGCCAGCATTTGAATGCAGGCCCTCTAACTTTAAATCCTATCTACTTTTTGTTGTAACATGACAAAATAATGAGATGAGAGGAGTGTGAGAGACCTCATTTAAGAGCTGCATTCCCAAATTACCACTTAGGCTGGCCCAAAGTTTCTCTCAGTACATAGTATGAGAATGCTTACTGTAGGCTAAATGTTAATTAGAACAGCTAGATTCATTATCTTAAAGTCTAAAAATAATAATGATGACAGTAATGATGACTGGTATTTATATAGTGCTAAGGTCTGCAAAGCACTTTCTATCGATCATCTCATTTGAACCACACAATACCCTTGTTTGTTAGGTACTATGGTTAGTATTATCCCCATTTTAAAGATGGAAAACCTGAGATCATGAGAGTAAATGAATTGTCTATGGTCACACAGCTAGTGTCTGTCTGCACAGAGTTTCATGATTTCAGAGGTATTCCTCTGGGTCTTTTTGACTTTTTGATGGGCTAAGCAGAAAAAAAAAATAAACTAAGTGAAACCATCAGGAATCACTGGAGCTAAAAAATTCTTGCTGCTTCCAATTTGAAACCCTCCTCAACCTTCAAACTCAAATGCTCCCTTTTCCACAAAGCCTTCCTCCCCAGTTATAATTAGTCTCTTCCTCCTCAATTCCTGTTGCACTCATTATATACCAGTCATTCCTTACTTTTCATCCCCCATCTTATACTGTAGCTATGCAAGGGTATATCTTATCCTACCTAGTATAAGCTGTTTGAGGGCACGGGCCATATCTTAGAATTATATTTAGAGCTGGAAAGGATCTAGTTCAATCCTTTCATTTTAATAATGAGAATACCATCCAAAGAGGGTGGGTGACTCACCCAACATCCAACCCACAGATAAGAAATAGTAGATTTGAGCCTGGGACTTTTGACTCCAAATCTAATGCTCTTTCCACTACATCATACAACTTATCACAACATTCTGTTTTTCTTTTTCCCTTTTTATTTTATCCCCAGTACTTAGTACAGTGTTTAGCACAATGTTCATTTAATAAATGCTTATTTCCTTGATTAGATTTGACTTCTTACTCAACTTCGTAATTTCCACAGTCTGGGACACAGCAGGTGATCAAGAGAGATATGATTCAGTGAATGAATGAATGAACCATATCCCATGCCCTTCATTTTCTTCCTTCTCCAGAGGTGATTTTTTTTCACCTCTGGGCATTTTTTTAGCCCTAGGAAGCAGCTCTGAAGCTATAGGATGGCAGCTAATCAGAGGGAAAAATCCCAGTTTATTCACACCTTCCCTGGTAAATCCAAATTCAAACTGTGCTTCTGTCTGGAGAGAAAGGAGAAAGGAGCTACAACCACTGGGGACTCACCCAGACCAGAATGGGGGGCTCCAGCACAAACACAAGCCTGGCGGAGCCTGTAGAGAGACTCACACATTTATTCATTCATTCAACAAACATGCTTGAATGCCTGATACATGCAAGGTACATTTGCATAAGGTGGAAAAAGGAGAGAGTTAACATACAAGAGGAGCAGATGGACAGAGTTAATAAAAGAGGGCTAGTGTAAGGATAAGAAATATCTGCAGAGATGGATTAAGCAATCCTAGAGTGATGGATTAGGAATTCTGGGGGCCCTCACGCTAACTATAATTATTGATCAATAAACACAGCAACAAATGAAACAATTAAAATGAGGCCATGTAAATTAGAACTGCAAAAAAACTTTAAAATTCCCTATTCCAACTCCTTCATCTTACAGATGAGGAAAGAGACACCTGGAAAGTTTAAATGGCCTGCCAAAGGTCAAAGAATCCAGACTCATAATACAATGTTCTTTCCACCACATCTGAATGGATTCCATCAATCAAACTGAATGTGGCCATGTAGGCCTAACCCAAACTGCAATAGGATAACCTTGTCACATATGTGATACATGAAGGATTTCTGACTTCCGTTAGCAAGGGGAATTTACTCCACCTACCCCCTCCATCTTACTAAATGGGTTCTAGTTTCCTGAAATATATAGAGGTTAAGGGTCTTGTCCAGGGTCACACATACCATAAAAATAAAGATCAGAGGCAGAATTTCAACTAAGGCCTTCTAGATTCTACAGAGAAAGAGTTTGACACAGTGGCTAAAAAGCTTGGAGTTAGGAAGACCTATGTTCAATGCCACTTCAACCATTAACTAACTGTATAAACATGGGCAAATCATTTAACCCATCTATCTGTCTCCTCATCTATAAAATGGGTATAAAAATGCTTATGGGTATAAAATAACAGCTGGTATTTATGTAGCACTTTAAGCTTTGCAAAGCACTTTACAAATGTTATCTCATTTTATTGTCACAACTACCCTGGGAAGTAGGTACTGTTATTATCTCCAAACAGAAGTAAAGTGACTTGCCCAGGGTCACAAAGCTAGTAAATGTCTGAGGCTGGATTTTAATTCAGGTCTTCCTAATTCCAGGACCAGCACTCTATCCACTGTACCATCTAGCTATACATCATAGGCATGTTTCCTATAAATATATATACGTATTTACCTCACGGTTATTATTAAAATCAAATGAAATACTGTATGTCAAAAAAATGCTGGCACTTAAAAGCTACCAGGCTTCTATTGCTGGGGGGCCACTTCTTGCCCCTTCTCCCCATCATATGTACACATATTCTCACCCCAGTTCCCAAATCTCTTTGACCCAGAAAGGAGCAGCAGCAATAAGAAATAGAAAGATAGGAAGGGAAAAAACAGTTAACAAGGAGAGAAAAAATAATAGTTGGAAAGAGTGTGAAAAGGAGACCAAATATGGGATAACAGAAAGAATGACAGTGAAAGGCAGGTCTGGGGGGGCAGGAGAGAAGCCTGTGGGAGCCAGACAAACCCTGCCACAGAGGATCTCAGAGCTCAGGGACAATATCTCAGTTGTTGGAGGCCGATGGGGGTGTTAACGTTGTGAGGACACATCTAATGTTGCCATGGCAACAGCTGCCCAGCGGGTGTCAGAAGGAATTGGTGACCAGCATGGAGGCAAGAGAGAGAGAAGCCTGAAGTCAGATTTGGGGAAAAGGGGTGAAGAGAAAAAGAAAAGTATTTGCTTATCTATTTGTTTGTTTGTTTGTTTGTTTGTTTGTTTTCTGCAAAGAGGCTAAGCATTGAGTTGTGTGACTTGGGGCAGTGAGACTTGGAGGAAACTGTGTTGGCCCTATGGACCCTAACAGCTGAGACCTAAAAGGGGCTCCCTGTATCAGCTACACGTTTTTGGTTTTTTATCCTAGCACAGTCTCTTGAGGGGGAATGGCATCTCTTATCCCCATTGCTCAGTATCCAGGATTATGGCCATCGTGGTGGTGTGTATGGAAAACAACAGATGGTAGGGCAAGGTGCTCATTTCACAGTCAGAGATGATCTGCCTTGGCCTCCTGGAGTCCTGGAGGGTTAGGGGAGTGGCAGGGAGCGGAGACTCACTTCAGGAGAAGAAAAGGTTCTCAAACAACCTAGCACAGAGTTGGCAAAGCTAAGGCAGAAGGTAGAGGGACAGCGCCCCTAGGGACCAAATTTGACAATGCCACCACTGATCCTGGCAAGCATTTTTCCCTAATTGCCCAAGGGCTGCATCAAGTGGACACAGTCACAGATGGAGAGTACCCTTTAATCGAAGCTCAGCCAATGGAATTGGCCTGGGCTGGCTTGCCTTCTGTAAACACTTCTGCGTTGCTCTCTCGGTCTCAGAATCAGAAACAAGTATGGGAATGGTGGCTCCTGGGGCTGGACTGGTGTAAATGGAATTCAGGAATTTCCCAACAAACCAATGTAATTGCCTTCACTTTTCCTACTACAGAGCAATGTCAGCTTCTTCTCCTCGTGATACTCTCCTACATAGGGCCATCCCGCTGGTGGCACCATAAACATCTGATCAAATCACAAGCGCAGCAAATTCAAGCCTCATTCCCATACGTGGAGAAAGAGAACAATTACAATACAAGTACATCCCAGTCTGGAACGTGACCTTGGGAAAGTCACTTGACTTCTTTTTATTCTTCAGGATATTCAGGGTCACAGTGCCCCTGAATGGAAAATGTGAAAAGTGTGTCTTCCACTTCTCTAGGATAATTAAAGAAAATCATGGTGAAAGGGAGCAGAGCTCAGTAGAAAAGACTGGATTTAGAGTCAGAATGCCCAGGTTTATATCCTGACTGTCTACATGTGAGGCCTTGAGTGTCAGAATGTATCATCTATAAGGCCCTTTTCAGATCTAGAACCTGATCCTATGACCCTACCTTCAGAGGGCCTCTAAAGAAAGATGACTAACAAAGCTACTGCATGATAGATTCATTCTTTCCAAGTAAACGAGTGTGAACAACCAGTCTTAAGAAGCTCAGGGAGCCAAGAATTGGCTTTTAAGGCTGCATTGCTGGAGGTGCCCTGCCCAAGGGAAAGTGAGAAGCAGTTCTCCTTGGTAGAATGTGGAGGGTGGCACTGCCATCTTGGCAGATGGGAGCCCCTGATGCCCCCAATCTCAGCACCAGCAGGCTGACTACAGGACCTGGGCCCTTTGGGAAAAGCCGCCTCTAGTCTTCACATGCCTGAAAAGTGCTGAAGCAAATCCTGGTCCTGTTCTGTTTTCTGAAACCTCCAACAGATGGGCAAGAAATGTAGTGTTTTCCACACAGGTTGACAGCTCTGTGACTTATCTTCCAGCGTCAGGACGATATATCTGTTGTCCTGAATGAGAGTTTGGCTTTTACATTAACCCTTAATGGTGACTGTGGGGCAGGGAACTCCAGGATCCACAACAGGAGAAAGAAACAGGCAAGAGCTACCGGTTTGTCTGTGCCCAGCCGAGCCCACCCTCCTCCAGCCAGAGCCTACAGCCTTCCACAGAAGTGCCAAGTTCATCTCTGTCCTGGCAATAGGGCTGAAACATCTGTATTGTAGTAGGAATGACATCACTCACCTTGTCACCATACAAACACAACCTGGCTGACAGATGGCCTAGCAACACCCCCTAGCAACGATGACAGGAGATAAAATATGTAAACAAAGGCGCAACCTGGGTGTATGTGCTCGCCTAGGCACACAGAGGGGAGCCCATTAAACACAGCCTGATTCTCCCCCGATTCCGAAGAAGTGCAATGATAACAAACGGGCAAAAAGGGGCTTTAAATCTCTTTGATCTGCACAGTTTAATTCTCTCCAATCAGCTGCATGGCTATTCAGCCACATCACTGCCATGTCCTCTGGCTTATACTCTACATCTGGCAGAGCCATGATACCCTGAGGTCAGAGATGGCCTAGAAAAGTCGGGACCTCCAGCTAGGATATCAGCTAACATACTGCAATCCCCACATGAAGGCTACACAGTGACAGCTCCCTCATTCTTAGGAGGAATGCCCAAAGACAAAGACCCCAGGGACCTGAAGGTTTGTGGCCTCCTGCTCACCAATGCCCACCTGAGAATCAGAGAAAAAAGTGGTTTGGATACCAGAATCAATCAGAGATGGCTTTATTTCCCATCATTTTCAAAAGGGCTGTGAGTAAAGGAGTGATTTCCCCTTCTTTCAAATATAACAAACTCCCACCTCTCTATCGCCCCAAGTTTAAGGGAGATCCCTTCAAGTCCTACAAATAAACAGAAGGAAAGAGCTTGAAACCCACTCAAGGAACAGAAAAGTAAAGATTTGATTTCTCCTCTCCTCTCCTCTCCTCTCCTCTCCTCTCCTCTCCTCTCCTCTTCTCTTCTCTCTCTCTCTCTCTCTCCCTCTCTCTCTCTCTCTCTCTCCTTCCACTTCCCGCCCCCAGCCTTAAATGTACACAATGTTCAGTGAAGGGCAAATGGGAAAGGAGTCTCCAAACCAAAGGAAAATCCTCCTCCAAAAATACCCAGTTGCAATTTATTAGGCTTGAATTCAGGATGAGAAATAATCAAAAGGCCCAATAATTTGGGACCCAGGGACCCATAATAATAATGAAAAGAAGAGAAGCAGGGGTGATGACTATGATGAATGCATATACTGTATAAGGTTTCCCAGCCCTCAGCACACTAACGGGGCAACAAAAACACTATGAATACCACACAAGCAAACTGAAAGTACCCCCATGCACGCGCGCGTGCACGCGCACACACACACACACACACACACACACAGAGCTCATGCTTTTCAGGAGTCATGCAACAGGGGATCCAGCTGAAGAGAGGAGGAGAGCATCTACGTGTAAAGCCACTAATGTAACCACCTCCCTCTTCTCATTTGCTAAAGAAAAAGAATTCAGTGCCAGTGTTATCTTGTCAAGGCAGAGTGACAAGAGGTCCTTGTGACAGCCACAGCAAAGATCCCTGACTCATTCTCAACTGGGATTTTGCAAATGAGTTATACCCATCCCTTGAAGCAGTCATCAGAATCCACTGAATCCATGGGCCATGCATTTGCCACTGTCCTCTGTCTCTCAAATACCTCATTCCTACCATCCTGAGAACGAGACTTCTGGAAGGTAACCCCGGGTCACAAACAGGTAACTGTTCTAAGCATTTCCTTTTCCCTCTCATCCACTGCCTGGCTTCCTTATGGCATACTCCCTTCACCATCTCTACCCTCTCATCCCTCAGGGGAGAATAGGATCTGGGCTGAGGGTCCAGGTAGGGCTGACACTGAGAGAGCTGCAGGGCACCTTCCTTGCCTGGATACTCGAGGAAGGGGGAGGGAGGAGGAAGGGGATGGAGGAAGCTACACAACAACTCACAATGACCAGCCCTGAGAATGAGATTACAACAAATATAAACTAATGACACAGCTGTCAAGACAGATTAGACCACATAGTAGAAAAAATTGCAGGGCTGTTTAGTCCCAACAATATGAGATTAATTTATCAATACAGTTTATGTGGCACTGGAGAGATGGCAAACGGAATAAGTGAATCTCTCCTACACCTTGGATGAGATTAGAATTTCCTGACCTTCCAGGACTGACAGGCTTAAGGAGATGAACCTAGAAGTAAACTTCTGTGGAAAGCAAGATGGGGGGGAGGGGATGTATCACCCAGGCTGGGTTCAAATCTGAATCTGAAAATGTGTAGACACACACACACACACACACACACACACACACACACACACACACACACACTTTGCTTTATACACCAAAAAGCCAGGTCTACATATAATATTCTTCCAACACAGATAAGCTCATATATTCTGTCTTCCCATTTCTGCCTTTCTGTCTTTCTGTTTATCTCTGCCTCTCTGTCTCTATCTCTGTCTGTCTCTCTCTTACACACACACACACACACACACAGACACACACACACACACATCCTTCTAGGCTATATGCACATGCCCCTCCATGACCAGTCAACAACATTCGATAAACTCTAAAGTAAACAGTTTGGTCCCGAGATAATCCTGTCTTAGATGTTTATCTCCTCACCTGCAAAATGAGAATAAAGTAGACAAAACAATGGAGGTTGTGGATTGATGATGTTAGAAGCAGTGTTTCCCAATACTGATTTTTCATATACACGCACATTCCCCAGAGCACATATAAAAACGATAGTTACCCATAGGTAAGTCTTCTCTTGTACCCCAAAATGTACAAATACTGTGATTTTCACACCTGTGAGGATTTGAGCAGATCCTCCACGCATATGCCCATTTACATGATCACACGCAAATATCCCTATACACTGAACCCACCATGGCACACCAGAGATGTTTTCTGGGTGGTTCCTCAGAGAACAAGGGTAATCCAACTAAAGTGCTCAGAATCAACTCTCTATTCCTAAAGCACCCCTCAAAGGGATCCTCTTCTTCATCCTAGCCTCAATGATTATTTCTGACATCCCTTCCCAACTCTTCTTATCTCTTTTAGCTTCTCCTTCTCCATTCTCACTTATTCATTAATTCATAGTGTTTATTGAACACCTTCTCTGTGCCAAACACGTTTATTAGGTGTTTTACAGTCCAGTGTTTTCTGATAGGCTAGAATTCCAGAAAGCTGAATTCCTTTCATTGGAATTGAACTGGAAAAATGAATACTCACTTTTTTTTATCCCCTCCAGAAACAGCCTACTATCTAAACTGAGCTTCAACCTCTCTGTGCCTCAGTTTCTTCATCTGCAAAACGAGGGAGCTGACTCAATTGCCTCTCACTTGCTTTCCAGATCTAAATTTATGGACTTGTGATCATTGTCAATAAAGCAGTCTCCAGACGGAAAGGGAAGCCACACTCAGTTGGAGCACCAGAGACGATCCCTTTGGCTGAGCAAAGAAACTAGATTCCACTGTTCATCATCCAAATTGTTCTTCTCCTTCCCCCTCTCACCTCTGGAAACCATCCTCAGTGTTAGCTGGTATTGAGTGTCAGTGATGGGGCAGCTGAGTGGCACAGTGGACAGAGCAACAGGCCCAGAGTCAGGAGGACCTGAGTTCAAATCTACCCTCGGACACTTAGTAATATTTATTAATTGCTTACTGTGTCCTAGGCATCCAGGATAGAAAGACAAAAAGGAAAACCATGCCTGACCTCAAGGAGTTTGTATTCTACTGGGGTGATTCAGTGTGTACACATAAATAAATATAATTTAAGAACACTCCATTAACAAAGGCATTTATAAAGGCTTACTAGGGGCAGTTAGGTGGTGCAGTGGATAGAGCACTGGGCTTGGAATCAGGAAGACTCCTCTTCCTGAGTTCAAATCTGATCTCAGATACTAGCTGTGTGACCCTAAAGCAAGTCACTTAACCCTATTTGCCTCAGTTTCTTCATCTATAAAATGAGCTAGAGAAGGAAATAGCAAACCACTCCAGTATCTTTGCCAACAAAACTCCAAAGAGAGTCACAAGAAGTCGGACACAACTGAAATAACTGAACAACAACAATAAAGAATGACAGTGACCATCAGCCACCAACATGGAAGGCCAGAAAACCAATCAAGAAGTCCAAGGCTGAGGCATTTTTAGAACTGCCAGGGAGGTCATATAAATCACCTAGTATAGTCTCTTTGCTTACAACTAAAGAAAATGAAGCCCCCCAAAGCCCAGTGACAACCAACCCAGATCTCCTAATTCCTGATGCTCTTCCTACTATAACACTCTACATATTTCTATATATACCATCTACTGTACCATTACCATGTCACCTTACTATAACAAAACATCCAGGGTCACATAGGGTAACAGACTTATGGACCAACTCAAAAAAAATAAAAAACAACCTGATGGTTTTCTAGGTGGAAAAGAAGCCAGATGAGTTTCCAGAATGGGAGGCATGTCTTTGGCCTGGCTCCCTGGGCACAGGACAAAGCCAAAGCTATACAACTGGTGCAGCTTTGAGACAGCCACACTACTACTCCCTGCACATGTAGGATCTACATTACGAGGGGGTGACACTCCAGCCTGTATATAAACAAACGACTTGGGGATGGGGGGGAGGGAAGGTGCCCATGATCTGAGCAAAAGCCTGTCTCTTTAGATTGCTTCCTTGGATGTCTGGAAGGTGAGGAGATCACAGGAGCCAAACATTCTCCAGCCAAAAGTTGGGAGCCTATGTCCAGAGCACATGAACAAACTTCCATGATAAGACCACAGCTTCTCAAACCAACTTGGGAAAGGAGGGGGTTTCTCCAATACCAGCCCCCTACATCCCCATTCCTTCCTGGCAAAGCAAAACAAAAACAAAAACTGGACCCGACATCCTGAAAATTCCCATTTGCCATAAGTTTCACAGGAATAGAGCTAAATGAGCTATAACCAATTCCCAGTTGTATCCTTTGCCCTGGGGCGAGCCTCAGATTACATGTCCAGAGACCTAATGACCTCTGAAGCCCTGGATATTCCTGTTCTGGCCAGTCCAGGACTCAGACCACAGCAAGAGTAGTGAGCACATACAGAATATTTGGCTAGCACAAGTAATATTCCAGTAAAGCTCACTCTGCTGCTAAGCCCTGGAAACAAGAGGGTTAAAATTTTTCCATCTCTACCTGCAGTCATTCTCTAGATGAATCAGTAAGAAGTCAACCCTCTCTTCCCAATTTCTTTCTGCAGATTTCAAAGGTTCTTCAATTTCTGATAACACACACATCTAGGTACCACTATTAATTTACAAAGGAAGAGTCATAGGTCACCTTTCATTCAGCAAAGCCATGCTCAGTATCATAAACAAGATACTCTTGATAAGTGTTTGCTTAGAGTATGGCATAGCATGGTAATTCCTACTGAAACTCAGGGGCAACATGAAAGGAAATCTAGGGGAAACCAGTGTGGCATGGAAAGAAAAAATACACAGCAGACTTACTACAGGACAGAGGAGGCGCCATATCACCACAGCAGGAGGCCAGATGTCAGCACTTCTAGACAGAAACTCCTCCCTCCTGCTTTCTTCCCCCACCAGCATATGCAACTGAAGGGCAAGCCCAGGGTCCCAAGACAGACAGTGACCTTCCCCAGGGTCAGCCAAGTGGAACATCCTTCACCAGTCAGCTTTGGGAGGCAAAGTAGCCAGGCCAAGGCTAACAGGGAAAGCTCTGTTGTCTGAGTCACCAAGCAGGAGCAGTGAGAGGAGGTGATGTGGGTCACAGCTGTGCCCCTGCTGCCTCCGGGGTCCCTTCCTCCCCACCAATCCCTGCTCAAGGGAAATCTCCAAGCTAGATAGAGTCCTGAGGCAAAAGGAGCAGCTGGCAGGCGGGAGGACTGTCCCAGAGATGAGATTGCAAGCCACTAGACAATGGAAGGGGTAGGTGAGAGGGAGAGGAGAGAGAGGAAGGAAAGGTTGAGGGAATCTAGAGAAGAGTACACATTTACTAGGTTAGTGCCTACAACACGCAAGGATTCCCATAGCTGGCAGCAAGAAGCAAAACTAGTTAAGAGCCCGAGTCCCTAAAGGAGGAGGAAAGGACTTTGAGGGTCACAGGAGTGCCACAGGATTGTGGACTGTATGGGATCAAGGCTCATGTGGGTAGTACGGATTGAAGGAGTCAGGCACCCCCCAGAGCCTGAAGGATTCCAGAGAGCGTGGAGAACTACTGGGATTTGTAGGTCAGGTACAGAGAGGTACTGGGGCAGATGAGAATGTCGGGGTCAGCAAAGCAGATCACAGCTGGGACTCCTAAACCAACTCCAGGAGCCATGGAAGATTAATAAGGGTAGCAAGGTCAGGATGCAAGACATCAACGCACAGTAGCATGGGGTCCTACTCTTCTGTCCAGGCCAGTAATCAAGAGGGCGACAAAAGTAGTAGGCACATTCAGAATACAGGGCCAGTACCTAAAGTCAGTCCAGTTTCATTGTGGAGTAGCTGTAGAATGAGTTATAAGTAAGCCCTGGAAACAAGAGGGTTAAAAACCTTCCATCTCTACTTGTAGTCTCCAAATTGACTGGTCAGAAATAGCAAATTTTCTCTTCCAAATTCCTTTCTATAGATACTAAGGGTTCCCCAATTTCTGATAACACAGAACAGGGACCTATATTCCTACTTGTCCCTATATTATTTTACTGCTGACTCTGTGACCCTGTTTGGGGTTTTCTTGGCAAAGATACTGGAGTGATTTGCTATTTTCTTCTCCAGATCATTTTACGGATGAGGAACTGAGGCAAACAGGGTTAAGTGACTTGGCCAGGGTCAGGCAGCTAATAAGTGTCTGAGGACTCATTTGAACTCAAGAGGAGTCTTCCTGATTCCAAGTCCAGTACTCTATCCACCATACCTCCTAGCTGCCCCTAGTAAGCCTTAACAAATGCTTGTTAAAGGAGTGTCCTTAAATTATATTTATTCATCTGTGTGCACATTGAATCACCCCAGTAGAATGCAAACTCCTTGAAGTCAGGAATTGTTTTCCTTTTTCTCTTTCTATCCCAGGTGCCTGGTACACAGTAAGCAATTAATAAATGCTTTTTTATTGATTAATTGATTGATTCTAGAGGTGCTCACGCAGGCCAAAAAGAAAATGTCCACAAAACAAGGTGAAGACAAATGATGATGTATGAGGCATTGTCAATCCAGGAAAGGGGAGAGGAAGCAGCAGGAACAGTGGGCCATGGTGGCCTAGAACTATACAAAAGTCCTCTCTCTCCTGACATTTCTGCTTTATGTCATTTCACAATTAAGATTTATAACCCAGAATCACAATTAGAAGACTCATCAGAGTAAAAATCACTTTCCTTCTAACAACTTTGTTATTTCTCTCCTAAATCCTTTCTAATTATTTTCTTAGTTCCTTTCTAAGGACACGTCATCCCATAAAAACCCTCATCCTAAGTGTTCTGCAGACAACAAGTAAAAGAATGCCCAAGGAATTAATTGGAGGAAAGGTCAGAAGAAGGGGACCTCAGCTTTCTGCCCTGGGCTCTATGAATTGGGGGAGCTATTCAGCTAATGCTCATTATTGGGCTATAAAACCCCAGACCTCCCCCCAAGACCTTGGATCACAGGAAAATTATAGATTTTATGATAACTAATGGCCATAACAACAACAGCAATAATAATAATAATAAAAGCTAAAAAATTGTAAAGACCTTTCAGGGCAATCCTGTGAGACACAGCCTATAAGCACGGAAGCTCAACATGGCTGCATGGCTAGTGTCAGAGGTGGAATCTAGGGTCAAAGGTAAATCTATACAAATTATGGCCCAGATGCCACTCTGTGAACCAGAGGTGTTTTTGCCTCTTTCTGTATCCCCAGCACTTAGCACGGTACCTGACACATAGTAAGTGCTTAATAAATGCTTATTGATTGATAAACTGGAGCAATGGCTAGCTTGACTACAGATCAAAAGAATCTAGGTCTATATCCTGGCTCTCTCAGCCCTTTTTTTTTCTGAGGCAATTGGGGTTAAGTGACTTGCCCAGGGTCACACAGCTAGTAAATGTCAAGTGTCTGAAGTCGAATTCCTCCTGATTCCAAGGCCAGAGCTCTGTCTACTGCACCACCTAGCTGCCCCTCTCTCAGCCCTTTGAGTCAAGGTAGTACAGTGAAGAAAAGCATTGCTTTGGGGTGAAGGACCTTAGGGTCTTAATTTCTTCTTCTGTAAAATAAAGGAATTGGACCAAACCTGAAGTGCTATGTAAATGAGCTCTTATTAAGATCCTTTCCAGTTCTAAATCCCATGAAAGATCATTCACTCCATTCTTCTGAATGCTAACCTTCCAGAATACAGGCACTGTCTCTTCCTCAAGCTGGGAACAATGACAGTTTCTCAACAAGGAAGAGATTAAGCACCTGGCTGCTGGCTAAAGGAGTCTGTAACTGTTGATATTAGAGAGAATTTGAAGGCCCAGGGGAAATTTGCCAATCACTTGTCAACCCTTGATGGGGTACCACCCAGCTATAGCCTAGGAGTCTTGAGCCCGGAGGCACACACAGAGGCACCAGTCTAAGGTCTGGGAGAGCTTGAAAACCAAGCACAGAAGGCAAGGAGGCAGGGACAGATGCTCCATGTGGGATATCCTCTTAGAACCTGGTTATCAACTCAGGGCAGCTAGATGGTGCAGTTGATAGGAAGCCAGGAAGACTCTTCTTCCCGAGTTCAAATCCAGCCTCACACACTTACTAGCTGTGAGACACTGGGCAAGTTACTTAACCCTGTTTGTCTCAGTTTTCTCATCTGTAAAATGAACTGGAGAAGGAAATGGCAAACCACTCCAGTATCTCTGCCAAGAAAACCCCAAATGGGGTCACAAAGAGTCAGACACAACTGAAAAACAACTGAACATAAATTTACAGAAGTTGGAACAACATATGGTGTAACAGGCTGGCAAATAGATCCAAAATATTATCACCCTGTAACATCAAATGGGGTCACAAAGAGTTAGATAACATTTTGAAGTTACAGCCTAGGACCAGCCTTGTCTGAGTAAGCCTGATGGAAACTAAACAAAACACCAATCTTCACTTCCCCTCATCTGTAACATGGACATACTACTCATAGCTGCTCATACTAGCTACATCTCAGAGTCCTTGTGAAGACCAGTTAAAATAATATAAACAAAACATCACTGATGTTGTTGTCCTTCTTCAGCTACTTCTCATTCACAAGAGTCAGACTAACTCAGATGCCTCCATTTCCTTTCTGCATGAGGAGTTACAAGTACCACTGAGTGCCCTTGAACCTGTCAAGACTCTGAATACACCTGTTTAACCTTACTCACCTAACCATGTACACAGATTTGCCACCACCCAATCCCATCTGAATTAGATAAAGCAATCAATGGTACAAATATTTTATCTAGTTCTCTACTCAATTGTTTTATTAGAGGTGAACGGATCAATGGAGCCCAGGGAACAAAAAGCAAAATTCCTCATTGAATCAACATCTGGAACATTTGCTTTTGCTCCTGTAACCTCTAACCATCACAGAGGTCACTCTTGAGAAGGCTCCCTACTTCCTCCAGCAAGGGGAGCAAGGAAATCAGAGCTCTGCCCTACCAGTGCCCCTATAATCTGTCTCCATTGCATGATGCCCACAATAGGGTCTCTGGTCCCTAATCTTTCAGCCAGAAAGAGAACATGAGGAAGAATGAAAAGTGTATAGTAGAGGGAGTAGAGCATTAGACCTGGGTTCTAGTTTCATCTCCAGCTGGCCATATGACCCAGACGGGAAGTCTCTGAGACTCCCTGACCCTCAATTTTCTCATCTGTCAAATGGGGAAAACAGATGTCCTGTGTGCCTCATAGTATTATAGTGAGACTTAAACAATATGTGCGAAAATGATTGGTGAAATGTAAAGCATTATGCAAATTGAATATTATCCTTTTAGTTTGTTGGATTTTTTTAAAGACTCTTCCTATGGCTGAACTTACATGGATTCCACTCTAATAGGCCTGGGAGCATTGATCTATTCCATTTCCCTCCTAGGCTGGCTTACCCCCCTCAGGTAACCTGGCAGCCCTCAGGTAACCTGGAAGGTTCCCCATATTCATTCTGAGCTTGGTGGGGACCCCCGATTAGCTTAGCTCTGATGCAACTCAGAACTCCCAAACTCAAATGATCTACCTGCCTCAACCTCCCCATAGTATAGATTATAGGCCTACACTACCACAACCAGTCTTCATTACAGTTTTGTTATTGAGAAAGCCTTGCAAAAATATGGCCAATTTTCAGCCAGCTAGTCCCAAGCTCCCCTTCCAATTCAAACAGAGAAATGTTTTCACACTTCATAAGAGGATACAGAGCTTAAATGAATTTTTACTGATAAAAATCTCACATGCATATTAATATATCACTACCTGTGTTATCTTTGACTCCATGGGTGGGATAAGGGAGAGATGGAAATCAATTGGTCAATGACCACTTATCCCCCTGTACTCTCCTCCTCAAAATACCAACTCCTTTTGCTGTGGCCCCCTCCCCCCAAGCTCATCTGTTTTGGGGAGCTTTGGAGACCATAAAAAGAAAAAGGCAAGTATCCTACCTATGAGAGGGGAGATATTGGAGCAGAAAAACAATGCATGGCTATATGCAAGGACTAGAAAACCTTCATTTTCAATCAAGTTCTACACCTAGGAAATTCAGTTTGTCTTCTGGAGAAACACCAATCAGACAAATGCCTATATGGAGGACAGACCAGGAAGTGCCAGAATTTCCCTAAGCCCATCCACCAACCCTTTTCTAACTACCTGTAATAATTATTAACTTACAAAAAAAAAAAATAAGAACTCATAGTTGCAACAGTCTCCCCACCCATCCAAGATCATGAAGTGATAAAGAGAGGTGAAAAAGGAAGGAGTCAGTGCAAAGGGGTCAAAGTACCAAGAACTGTGGGTCAAATACTTGCCAATGAGTGAGCAGCCAAAGTCTCATCACACCAAGCAGTTAAAAAAACACTTCAGAGGCTGACGGAAAGTGTAATAAAGGAAAATTCGGATCCAGTTCACCATTTCCACTTGTTCTACAGAGGAAAGTGGCCTGAAGAACCAAGACATTGGTTCCTCTGGCCCTGTAGAGGGCAGCTGCTGGCTTCAGGGTTCACTGGGTCCTGCTCACAGCTGAATCCATTCATCCATAGGACATAGTTCAAAGGATGATGCCCAAATACCCCTGCCCTTGCCCCTCCCCTCCAGGCCAAAGTAAAAGTTTGACTAAAGCTCAGGAGTGCCTTTGCTTTTATAAATCTGCCTTTTAATGATGGCTTCAAGGCTGAGGGAAAAAAGGGCCATTAAACTCACTGAATAAGTTAATGGGGCAGAGAGAATCTATTTCGGAGCCACCCCAGGCTATTTTCCTCTGGAGCTAAAGCCTGAATAAGCAAAAAGAAAAAATTAAAACCGTATAGTGCATTGCCAATAAATAACCCCCAGTGTAATCTCTCAGTATCCAGGACTTCATTTGCAGAGATATTATAATGCAGATCAGTTGTAAAACACCTCCGGTTTTCAAAGACTTCTACCTGCTTTATTGGTTTGGGGGTCTTATTATCTGTCATTTCCCTGCATTGCTCTGAAGGCAACAGAATTAACTTCCCAGTTCCTGGCACCATCTCTGCATTATGCAGTAATGATGCACCCCTAAAAGTGACTGGTTTGCTGCATTAAGCTTTTTAGCATTGTCATGATGGAGATCCCATGTATGCATTACATACATGCACACACACACACACACACACACACACACACACACTCACCATCAAGTACCACAAGGCCTATTTCCCATAGTCCTCCCTGGCCACACGCCATACAATTCCCAAAATCCCACTCCACCTTTCCCCCATCTGGAACACAGCATCCCCATTTCTCTTTCCTAGGCAATTCCACCCTTCATTAAAACCCCAGACTCCTCAGTTTCTATCTCATTCCTCTAAGAGCCTATCTAACTCTGCCTCATCTTCCTCCTCATCCCCAAATTATCCTTCTCTGTGGGCAACCAGTGGCCCTCTCCCAGTTTCGCTCCCTCTAAGAGGGAGAAAGACTGACCATCTCCTAACTTTCATGATAGTGAGGCTGGCAATCTGAGTGTCAGACCCAGGAAAACATAAATAAGTCAGAATTCCTGTTTGCAAATGTTGAGTCCCACTAGACACACTTTGTTTACTCTTTAATATTTAAACATGTTAATTAAATCTCTGAATAAACAAATATATTTTAGCAAGTGGCTTTCCTGAATCAGACTTCTTTTATGCTGCCACTTAACTCAGTGCCAGTCAGAAAATGGAGAGTGCCAGGCCCCAATTGGGTTGGACTGTTTGCAAGTATAGTTTGGCAGTTCTGTCTCTCCCTGTCCTAGCTGATCAGATAGGGTTGACTGTTCTAGTCAGAGGCCACCACATGCTACTCCTGCCTCTCTTAATACACCAGGCTTTGCCCTTCCCCTACCCTAAGCTTGATAGGTCTCTGTAGCCTTATTTACCTCACCTGGCCTCTGAAGAGCCCATGACCTTATCTTTTTATGTTCTGCTTCCCCTACTAGACAGTAGGCTCCTTGAGTCCAAGAAATGGCTTGTTTGTTTGTAGTTGTAGCCCCAGTGTTTAGCACAATGCCTGACACATAGTAGGCACTTGTCTCTCCATCCATTTATCTATCTATTTATCTATCTGCCAGTCCCTCATTCCTTAGTTTCAGAGTCACACCACGCTAGATTAGAAAGAGCTACAGTTGGTCCACTGTGGTCAGTGGAGATCTGCTCCAGACCAAGTCCCTTGGACGGTGGGCAGGGAGGCAGAAATGGAGAGAAGGGTGGCTTGCTGCCAAGTACTGCTGGCATAAGTCATATGAAGTGGTGACTCCAGAGACACAAACACTCTAAGGAATAAAGTCCTGCCACAGACTCAAGATTGCCTGCCAGTTTGGTGCAGACCAGCCAAGGTATAATGAGGATCAGGCTGGAGCCCCAGCCTCCACCTGTCACAAAGGACTAAAGGGGCTTCAAGAGGTCTGGGATCCATATGCCCTGGTGTCAAAGAACAACTACATCTGAGGATGTCATCAACAACAAAGTCACAAAATATCACAACTAGAAGGGTCCTTCAGGATGGTCTAGTCCAGGGGGTTCTCCTGGGATCCACAAACTTTTTTTTTAATATTTTGATAACAATGTCAATATAATTGGCTTCCTTTGTCATCTTACACATTTTATTTCATGTATTTAAAAACGTGATTCTGAAAAGTGATTCATAGGCGTTACACAAGTGAAAGGGGTCCATGACATGAAAAAGGCTAAGAACTAAGCCCTGCTGTAGTGTGATTCCCATTCCCTTATTTTACAGATGTCGAAATTAGAGTCTGGTAAGGCCAGCCTGGGAACCAATCACTGTAACCCTGAGATGAAGGGGACTTGCAAAGCTGGGTGGAGTATATGACAAGCTACAAGGCAGAATGGAGGAGCATCTGAAAGGCTGCCCAGGGAGGAAGTCGGGTCTCCTTGAGCCTATATTCTCTCCATCTAAATAAATACATGCCTGCTCTTTTCTTGGTTGACTGACTGACTTGGTTGACTTTTTCCAAGGGACTTCAATCAAGCTCAAATTCTCACTGGACTGTGAAGGAAAAGTCTTTCTAGTATCTGAGCTCCCTCATCAAAGCTTTCTGTTCAGTCAAGGCCTCCTGCCTCTTTGTCCCCTGCTTTGTCCTGGAAGAATGGCTCCTGCTGTCTTGACTACACCCACAACCTCAGCCCTCCAGTCCCCATTTTAGAGAACCATAGAATCCTATGTGGCAGAATGGCAGAAGAATGTAGTCCATTCCTCTGACTGCAAACAGGACTTCACCTATTCCAACCCAAATGGAACAGAATCTATCCTATTTTAAAGCTGTCTTGGGAAAAAGATTTTGTAATCATCAATAATTATAGGAGGCTCTTCCCTATCACTAAACAAAATCCCTCGTGCTGCAGCCTAAGCCCAGTTCCACTTGTCTGCAACAGCAAACAGCATCCTCTCCATAATACCCCTCCTCATTGAGACCTAAGAGACCCGGAAACATTTGTTTCCCTTCACTGTCAGCCTAGGCCAGAATTTACATTTGTTTTACTTCTTTGTATATGCTCTTCTATGTCTCAGGTAGGTGTATGTCCTATTCTCTTCCACTAAATTGTGTACTCTTTGAAGGAAAAAAAAAATGCTCTTCTCACACATTCACTGAAGATTATGACCAAGAAGCCAGTTGGTTTGACAGATCCCACCAGCCATTACCCTAAAGTTTAACCAGAATCTCCTTTCTAGTTATGTTCAATAATAATAATAACAGTTCACATTTATACTCCCATAGTCACCACCCTTTTTCAGGCCCTCATCTACCTTACCTGGACCATTGAAATGATCCCCAGATTGATCTCCCTGCCTGTCTCTCCCTTCTCCAAACCACACAGGTGCCAAAGTGACATCCCTTAAGCACACATTTGAATATGTCCCTTCCCTGCTCAATGAGCTCCAGTGACTTCTTATTGCGCCTAGGATAATTATAAAAACTCCCTTCATTTGGCACTTAAGCTGGCTTCAGAACCAAGCTTTCCCAGTTTATTATGCATTACCCCATTTGGTGCACTCTTCAGTCCCGCCAAACTGGCCTTGCTCTTCCTCATACACAGCACTCCATTTCCCGTCTTTACCCAGGATGCTCCCTCATGCCTGAAATGTACTCCTTCCTGACATTTTTCCACCTCCGTTCCCTAGGAGTAAGCAGGCTGAGAGGAGAAGGGACTCCTCCGAAGAGTCAGATAAAACTTCTCCTCCCTTCTCCACTCCAGTTAAAAAAAGCCAGAGTCTGGAACGAGGGCCTCAGAAGCCAGGAGCCCATCATGGATCAACCCCCTACTGCTTCACTGTTGGCCTGCTGCCTTCACCCAGTTAAAAAAAATGTCCTCTCCTTGCCTCCCAATGGATTTAAAAACAATCAGCCAGGGTCCAGAAGTGCATTAGGGAAAACACACAAATTGCTTTTTCATTTCAATGCTGCTTATTGAATCTTACTGATCAGAAAAGCTAAAGGCAAAGAGACTCTGAGGATGGACTGAGGCCAGCCAACCAAGGGAAGGGATATAGTGGGAAGCCAAGGTCAGGCTGAGGATAGACAAGGATTTGGGCTGGAATCAAAGCAGGAGAAGTACAGACAACTTCGATTCAAGGGAATAGGAGAAGGGAGAAAATAAAGATCATCTCTTCCACCTCCCTGTCCCCCCTCCCCCACCAGCCCCAGAAGAAATACTGAGAAGCTGCCCCACCCACCCATTGTACAGGCACACAAAAACCAACCCAGGCAGAGGCAGAGATACAAGACACATGCAGAAACACTTACGATACACAGAGACACACCCTGACATAAATTTATGAAGACATATAATAAATATAGAGCAAAAATAACTATTTCAATGGGTATAAAATGCCACAGAATTACAAAGCCTGCAATAGGTGGGAGGCAGCCTGAATATTCCCACACACCCCTTCTGCTCCTCTAGGGCTGTTCTATGCCCAAGTTAAATAACCTGGAATGCTCTCATCACAGGTTGCTAAGGCTAAATTCTGTTTCTCCTTGGGGGAGGCTCTCAACTGTAATGATTAGAGAAAGCCACAAGGGACCCCCAACATTGATGTGCTATCCCCCATCTCTGCCAAGTCACTAGGCAGGTCTTTTGACAATCCTACTGAACTGCTCAGCAGATTTCTCCATTTGCAAAAGGAAAATGAACTTAGCTTCTGAACCCTCACCACCAGAGCATACATGCCCTTTGAGAGCCTCTTTGGTCTAGAGGCCCAGTTCCATAAGGATTTACCTTATGAAGATCTGTTTCAAGGGACTGGAAGAGTTTGGAAGGGATATCATTCCACCCTGATGAAATCCTTTGCCCTGGAAGAGGAGAAACTGTGTGTGGGCCTCTGCCTAACACTGCTTTTGTCCTCTGCCCCCAGGCTCAAGCTACAGGAAGATAGGAAGATGGCTCTCAGCCACACCTAGAATCTATACTTATTCATTCATCCCTCCAAGGATTTCCACTTTTTCTTCCTTTCTCCCTCCTCCCCACCCCCATAAAATCTCTCTGACCTTAGAACAGTGAATGTCAATGAAAGAAAAGAGCTGTCCACTTCCTAGGAAGACAGTGGGGTTGAGTGGGGAGGCTGGCAAATACAGAGGCTGAGGAGAGGGATAATGCTTGACTGGGCATATTTATTACAAGGTTTTGTTTTTCTTTTTTTTTTTCCCCAGTTAGGGAGGGGGGAAGAAACAAGAAGGAAAAAAAAAATAAATGCTTGTTAACTGAAAAAATGAAATCAAAACAAAATAGGCCAAAAAAAAAGTCATTATGCAGATGTCCAAGGGCAGGAGGAGACAACTGTTCCTGAGTCTGTTTAGAAGAAGCTCCAGAGATGAGACAAGAGAGGTATTGGAAAGCAGGAGGGAGCAGCATTTGCTGAATTAATCATGGTGAACAAGTTATTTTACATCTCTGGGCCTCAGTTTCTAAGGCCCAGGAAAAGGAAGAGATGCTTAGAAAAGAGAAAAATCTAATAGCATATATGTGTGTGTATATATATATATATATATATATATATGCATATATATAAACCCACATATATTTATATATGTAGATAAATATACATATATATACATATATATGTGAAAGAGTGAACAGAAATCAAGGTCACCATCTGTAAAATGAAGAGGCTGACTAGATGGTCTCAGGGGCCTCTTCCATATCCTATTATCTAACTTCAAGGACCCAGATTCAAATTCCCAGCTTCATCACATCATCATTGAACTTTGAGTCTTCCATTCTTCCTCTGTAAAACCAGAAGCTTGTGATTCCATGATCACTTTCAGCTCTAAGATTCTGTGACTGAAAGTCACTGGTTCAGCAAGAGTTAAACAGATGCCATCTCCTTAGCCATACATCTCTCAGTCCCTGATTCTTGTAATAGGGGTTGGACTAAACCATGCCAATACATCTGCCCATCTTTTCCCCAATAGTCCAGATGCCAAGGCGGGCTTGGCAGGAGGTGAGGCAGGCAGCCAGACACCTGGGCACCCCACAGCCTAGGCACAGATGTGGCTCAGCACTCACAGTGGGTTTAACAAACTGCCAGCAACAGGGCCATCCATTAGTTGTCTGCTATGTGCTTGGAAAGGAGGCAATTTGGAAAACAGAATGAATGGTTGCCCCTCCCTCTTCCAAGAGAGGAGCCCTATTGGGCACTGAGCCTGCCCACTGAATGGGCAGAGTCTCATAGCCAAGAGGACAACAAATCCTCAAGAGCAGACAGCCCTTGTGCCTTTGGGAAATTGACCTTCCTTTCCCTGCTAGTCATCAAACCTTTGCTGCCTTGACTCCATGGGGCCAAGGACAAGACCTTCCCTGAAATCTGATCTCTGGAAACTTGCTTTTAACTACTGTAAATTCTTTACATTATTATTTATTTACTTCCATGTTCACATACAATATTGCCTCTGGTAATAGTTGAGCGGGGTGAAGAGGAGGGGGAGACATGTTACATTCTGAATCACGGATCCAATGATTTCTTCCCATTCTTTCCCCCCATCCCTCTTGTTATTTCCCACTTTGTGTCTTATTGCTCCTTTTATTAAAATGGCTACCATGTAAGAGACGGCAGCAAGACAGAAATGAAAGCTGTAGAAAAAGCTGATATTAAATAATTGCCTGTCCTTCATTTCTACCAACACGCCTATATCATCAGAGGTATGATACATTGGCTTAAGCATCAGACTGGGGTAATCTCAATGTTGTATTCCTGAAACCCCTGGGGGGTTCCCTAGGTCATACCAAAAGAGTCACAGCTTTGGTTTATGCCCCATTTTCTCTGCCTGAAAAGTGGGAATCACAGTGATTCCTTCACACACAAACACACACACACACACACACACACACACAAACACAATACCAGGACTATAGCATGATGTCTACGATACAGAAGTATAAAATCATAGATATTTCAAGCTGAGAGGAATCTTGGAGATCATCTAATCTGAACCCATTTTAGAGAGGAGGAAACCAAGGCCTAAAAAGATGAGATGAAATACAAAGGTAGTGAGTGGCAGAATTCAGACTAAATCCCAGATCACCCAGTTCCCAATTCAATGCCTTTTACGATACAACACACTGCTTCTCATGAACTTTTTCCTCTTTTTTTTATTTTATCTTTTTTGGTTCAGATATATGATTTCATTGGTAGGAAGAACTTCCAATGTGAAAATTGACTCCATTGGTGCAGATAAGGACCTTCTCAGAAGCTCTTAGTCACAGAATTGCCAGGGCAATGAGGAGTTCAATGACATGCCCATGGGTCACCCAGGTAGTAAATGTCAGAGGGAAAACTTGAACCCAGAGCTTCTACTATACCGTGCTGCCTCTCTCTGGTGTACTTTAATATCTTGAAAAGAGAAGCAAAATTGCTCAAACATATTCAGCCAGCCCAATTATCTTTCCACCTCTACAAAGGCATTGCTCTTTCTCTAGCACATTTCACTGGCAGGAATGAACCTGATCATTAGCACACTTGGATGTTCCAGCCTTGACCACCTGCCATTGCTCCAGGGTTCCAAAGACAGGTTTAACCCCTTTCAAACTCATATAACTGGCACGTTCAGAGGATCATTTCTAACCGGCTCAGTTTGAGAAGAAAAGAAATCCATTTTTTAAAAAAAAAAAAACTCTTCTTGTATTTAACTGCCTCCTTGTCATAAGATTAGTGGCAGCTAGGTGGTTCAGTAGATAAAGTGCTAGGCCTCAGCTCAGGAAGACTCCTCTTCCTGAGTTCAGATCTAGTTTTGTGACCCTGGACAAGTCACTTAACCCTGTTTGCCTCAGTTTCCTTGTTTGTAATATGAGCTGGATAAGGAAATGGCAAACCATGGCAGTCTCTTTGCCAAAAAAAAAAAAAAAAAAAAAAACCAACAACCCAAATGGGGTCACGAAGAGTTGGACATGATTGGAAAACAACTCAGCAGCAACAATTGTCACAAGATTAGCCTCATCTGGCCCCAAACAAAATGCAGCACCTCATCTCCACTAAATACCACTAGAAGAAAGAACTGGCTTGTCTTCATCCTAGTCACTGGGTGTCACTTACTCCCCAACTGACAGGTGACCATAGAACATTCATTTTACAGTGAAATAACTGGTAAGGAAACACAGGGTCCTAACATAGTTCTTAGGCTGTGTCATAACTCCAGCTTTCCGGTAAGACACTCGTGGGGAAGCAAGGGAGGAGGGATTCAGAAATCAAGCCCAGTGGTCTGGGCTTTGTTTGAATCGAGTGGTGACAGATTCACTACTTCCACCATGCCCACGCAGGTACACGCAGAAACCTTGGCTTTGCTACAGATCTAGATTGCTGCCAGCACCTGCCTTAAAGGCACAATCCCAATAGGGGGACGGTAAAAACACCCTTATCCATATAAACCATGGTCTAGTGCCCTCTAGTGGTTTTTCCTGGAACTGATGAATCTGAGTTGTTAAAACAATCCTCCCTCCATATCTGGAGACATCCCATTCAAATGAAGAAACATTTATTGCCTACTATACGGACTATATTCTATGCACTAGGAGAAATGCAAAGAAAAAGACAGTCTCTGTCTTCGTGTTCCTCCCCACCTCCTCCATTCAAATCCAACAAATCAAATATTTGTTGCTGCCATGCTAGGCCAATCTTATCAGCTAAGTAAGGCCAACGGTGAGTACACCATAAGTGAGGATAGAAAAAATAATCAGTAGAATCTCAGATGGTAGCATCTGTTGTGGACCTGGCATTCCTGAATCATCACTGACCAAGGTCTCCAAGATCTAGAGTTCTCTGTGAAGCCTCCAGTGGAAATCTCTACCAACTGCATGCAGTTTTGATGATTTCCAAACCCACAAAGTAAGATTATATTTTAACTGTGCTTTTTTTCTTTTCACACATCTTTATCTAGAAATATGGTTCTTATCTCATCCTTTCTCTCTGCCATCACTTTGTTTTGACCCACACCTAGCCCTCAAAAACTTGAATGCATTTACTCTCATTCAATATTCATTTATTCCATACCTACTAGGTGCAAGGCACTGTACTAGGCTCTACGGATCCAATGACAAAACTGAAAACAGTCCCTGCCCTAAAGAAGTTCATATCCTACTGGCATTATATTCTGTGGCCTTGCTATAGCATCTGAGTTTGCAAAGTACTATTGATCCTCATTTTCCATATATCCAACACTCTCATTCTCCTTTTACCAATTAATTCCATCCATTCAGTAAAGATACTGAGTTTCTACTCTGTGCAGAGTTCTGTTACATATTTTTAAGGATACAAAAATAAAACTCAATCCCTGGTCTCAAGTAGCTTAGGGGAGTTAAGGAAAAATCAGAGGCACATCTGTAACATTCAACAACAGCCAAAGTCACTTCCAAGGTGAGCCATATAAACAGTGACTCCCAACTCAAGCTATAATAAAATATCTAAGTAATTAAACTGCTTTTACCTCCATAGCCTCTGTGCCTCATGTCTCAGCTGTTAAGACAGGCAGGGAGATGGAGGGAACTTAAAATGTGAAGGATAAAATGCAGGGAAAAGGAAGAATCAAGTTCTTTCTTAAATTAATAGGTTTTAAGAAGCAAGGACCTTTGCTTAGTGAAAAATTTTTTAACTAGCAAAAAAACTGTCAGACCAGGGCCAATCAGCAGACCTAGAATTGGTAAACACTGATATAAACAATAGTGCTTCAGGAATTCAGATACAACAGGGATCACCATAAACAGGATGGTCTTCACAGAGGAGATGGCACTCGAGCTGGACCTTGATGGATAAGTAGGAGATGAGAATGGCACTTCATTTGGGGGAAATGATGTAAGCAAAGACTTGGAGGTGAAAATAAACATGATATGTTTGGGAAGAGTGAAGAAACTGATCTAATTAGAGTAGAGGATAAAATTTAAGGGAAGTATTGGGAGATCAGGTTAAGGTCATATCCTAGAGAGCCTAGAATTCCAGGCTGTTTGTACTTTATCCCATAGGAAATGAGGAGCTATTGAATACATATGAGCAAGGGAAATGAATGTAGCTCTCTGGACATGAAGAAAAGTGGCATATGAGGAAGAACAATCTGGCAGTGGCATGTAAGACAGATTGAAAGGAAGAGTTGATGGAAGCTGGGAAACCAAGGTTAGGCCATAGAAGAAATCCAAACTTAGAGGAATAACACTAGACAGGGATGGCAGCCATAGGAATGGAATGGAAAAGGCCAAATTCTAGAGATAAGCCAAAGGACAAATCAATAGGACTTGGTGACCAACCAGTTAGGAGGGGATGAAGGAGGAGGAAGAACCAAAAAGA
Organism: Vombatus ursinus; assembly: GCF_900497805.2. Taxonomy (NCBI): domain Eukaryota; kingdom Metazoa; phylum Chordata; class Mammalia; order Diprotodontia; family Vombatidae; genus Vombatus; species Vombatus ursinus. The sequence continues at coordinate 31,039,649 of NW_020948983.1, read as the reverse complement.
ATTCCAGTTTTATAAATTTGTGTGACTGGGAGGATGGTGACCTTATTAAGCATAAATAGCAAAGTCCAGTCAAGGAACTCATTTGAGTGAGAAACACAAACAGTTGGGCATGGATAGATTTAATTTAAGGGAACAGGCTCACATCCAAGTGAAAACATCCAATGAGTAGCTAGACATATAGGACTAGAGCTTGGGTGAGAGGTCAGAACTAGATATAGAGATTTGGAAGTCATTCAGATAGAAATGAGAGCTGAAGAATGAATCTGTATTCCAAAGGAGACCAGACCCTTACTCTATGACATGGTATATCTTTTGAATTTTATTTTTCTTTCCCATTTCACTGCTTGCCCAGGATTCCAGTTCTTTATGAACCCTTTATTCCCTTGTTCCTCTTGGTCCAAGGGCTTTTTCTTCTATAGACCCTGGCATTAAGAATGTCTACACTGTCTACACTGTCTACACTTACTACCTCTCTCCCAACCTTCTGCACTATGTCCTTTGCTCATTATCAGTCATTCTCCATCTCTCTTCATCCAGCTGAAGAGCCAACTGTAAGTAGTATTTTGTAAAGAGAGAATGCCAGAATGGGCAAAATTTTGTGTAAACTTACTATGGTAAGAGAAAAAGAATGGAGATTAACTAGAAAGCCAATATGTCAATTCTAACACATCCCATAGTGCTGAGAGCTCTAGGCACTGTGGACTTCATACTGTTCAGGAAAACAAACAGTCCAGAACCATTTAAGATTCTCATGTCTTCAGAGATACCAGGTCTCCATATTGCATTGTATGTGCACATGTGCATGCACATGCACACACACACACACACACCCATGGGTAGGAACTGGACCTGTGATTTTACTGGAATGAGGAACTCTCTGTCAAGGAAACTCCCTCTACCAATGAATGTTACCACCTTCTTTGCATCTTATAGTCTTAGCTACTACAGCCCTGAGAAGTTAAGTGACTTGCCCTACCATACAGCCAGGATGTGTCAAAAGCTAGACTTGAACCCAGATCTTCCTGGCTTTGAGGCTAGCTCACCGTCCATTGTGTCGTATACTGAAGCACCAAGACGTAAAGCAACTTGACTCAAGTTACAGATCTTATAATAGCATACTCAGGATTCAAACCCAGGTCTTCTGACTCTAAATCTGAGCTTAGATAAGATACCCCATACTGCTCTACACCTAGACCTTGCAGATATGTAAGGAATAGCAGTATCTTAACAAGGTCATCAACCTACATATTCTATTACAGTCAAGTAGAGTTTAGTCAAGAAGTACCTACTAAGAGGCAGCTAGGTGGTGCAGTGGATAAAGCTCTGGTCTTGGAGTCAGGAGGACGTGACTTCAAATCCAGTCTCGGACACGTGACACTTACTAGCTGTGTGACCCTGGGCAAGTCACTTAACCCCGATTGCCTCACCAAAAAAGAAAAAGAAAAAAAAACCGGAAGTACTTTCTAAGCACCTACTGTATGTCCAGTGCTGTGATAAAGATTAAAGTAAATAAGTATAGATAGGTAGTAGCCTAGAATCTAGAATTGAAAGATTAGGGTTCAAATCCTACCTCTTCTTTAATGACTGAGGAAGTCACTCCAACTCCCTGGTCCTGTTTCCTCCTCTGTAAAATGAAGCCTGTTGTAATATGGAAATATATTTTACATGACTATACATATATAACCTTTATCAAGTTGCTTGCCTTCTCAATGAGGGGTTTAGGGTCAGAGGATAGGAGATAATTCAGAACTTAAAAATTGTGAAAATAGGTCAAAAATTGTTTTCACATGTAATTGGAGAAAAATAAAATATTAAAGCTTTAAAAATAAATAAGTAAAACAAGGCCTTTTGGACATCAAGATCCGTTCCACCTATAAATCCTAAGTTGCCATGGGCAGATATAAATAGAGATCAATACATAGATGATAGATAGAGAAAGATGAGATTGAGAGAGAAAGAAAGAGATGATAGAGAGAAATGATAGAGAGAAATGATAGAGATAAAGCTAGAGCTAGAAGGCATAGTCTCATCCCTTAAGGAATTCGAACTCATTTGAGAAAAAATAGAACTAATATTCATGAAACTAGAAGACAATACAACATACTATATAATCAGATACTTAGCTGTATGATACAGACTATAAATGTCAGAAGAAGGGAAAAGAGTTAAGAGAACAAGAACACAGACACTCGTAATGTCAGAGCTGGAAGGGACCTTAGAAGCCTTCTGCTCCAATTTCCCTTCTCATTCACAGATGAGTTTCTTAGAACACGTGTTTTCTGAGTGCTTGCTGCATTCCCAGCACTGTCCTGGGTGCTTAAAAGCATTCACCAAAAATATAAGGCAAAGTCCCTGCTGCCTTCCAGGAGCTTACAATCTAGCTGGGACCAGGTACACCCCCATGGGGCAGCTGAAGAATAACCCGAGGCACAGGATAACCAAGGCCCAAAATGATTGATCCATACAGTCACAGCTCGGGAGATATCCCTCTTTGGCTCAGGCCAGAGAGAGTTCACTGTGAGCTCAGGTGGTCAAGAAACATTTCATGGAGGAAGCTGGTCTTGAAGGCTAGATTGAATTTAGATTGGCAAAGAAGTGAAAGAGAATTCCAACTAATCCATTCACCCATAGCAGCAGTGTGGACACTGCCAGAGCACAGATAATGTCCTCACTCCCTGAACTGATTCTCCAAGGGCTTTCAGGAATGGAACCGACACTCCCAGCAAGGCTCATGTGAGTTTCCCTCTGCTTGCTTCCACCTGCACATAGACTGTCTCGTGCACAGCACTGCCCTCTAGTGGTCGATTGATGTTTGGCCTTTAGGAAAAAAAAAAAGCAGGCGGAATGCAGATGCCTTTGGGGTTTAGTTTGTTGCTATTTCACATTTACTAAGCCTTTCCAGTTGAATGACCAGGTGTATAGACAGCATGCAGGAGAAGACATTGCTACCCCTTCTACAAGCTTGTCATGGAAGCACAGGGATGCCCTCTTTGAGCAGTTGACAAAGCAAAGGGAGAGGCAGAAAACCTCTTTCCTTCTCCCCAAAAGAGAGCCTCTACCTCTCCCAAAGATTGCTGGGAGCCACTGAAGGAATTTTCCACAGAGTTATCCCCAGCAAACATTCCCTGAAAGGGCTGCCAACTCTACAGACCCCAGAGCAGCTGCTGACAAAGGGCCTAATAAAGATCTTAGAAGAAAACAGAGAAAGAGGCTCAGAACAGTATTAAAATTCAGGAGCCCAGGGTCCCAGTCTAGATCTGCCACTAAAGTACTGGAGTTCCAAATCACTTGGAACTCCACCTCTCCAGGCCCTAGCTTCCTTTTCTTTAAAATGAAGAAGTTGGATCAGATGATCTGTAGGAGTTCTTCTAGCTCGAACGCGCTTTGACTCTGCTTTTTGAATGACCTTCTTGCCCCCCAAACTTCCTCTGGTCCTCAGAAAGGGCAACTTCTACCTGTCTATCTCCCATCAGGAGAGCTTTCTTTCTTTTGCCTCCCAGGGTTCCTATACATCTCATGGCTCATGCCACAAGGTGGGGACCCATTGAAAGAAATTTATATCCCCATTGTACAGGTAAGACTAAGGTTCTGGAGGGGGTGAGAGCAGGACCTTAATAACCAGAGGCAATCTGCTGCCTTCCAAAGCAACCTGTAAGAGAGGGGTTCTCGTTCAATGACAGAAAGAGTGAGGCAATTCTTTGAGGGTCATTGGTCACCCATCTGGAAAGAAGCTATATTTCCAAATGTAGGTGCACAGAGGTCCCATGCAACTTTTTCCCAAGGACTTTTATGATCCAGAGAAAGCACCTGGGTGCCAGGGTTCTCTCTAGCCACTGGAAATTCAGCAGCATAATCCTGCCTCGAGTCAATGGGAAGCTAAGCCTGGCACAGTCCTGATGCTGCACTAGACCCTGCTAACATCTGTTCTGCCATGTTGGCTACTCTGACCTCAAAAGCACAGGCACCAGGCAGCAGCTGAACAAACCCCACTGAAGAAGGGCCATCTAGAAATATAGGGAGCCCAGTTGGGCAGGGATCTCAGAGATGACAGTTTTCATCTGGGAACAAGTCTTGAAGAACTTATGGTATCGTCAAAAGAATTATGGATTTATTAAAGTCAGAAAACCTGAGTTCCACTCCTAGCCTTTGTGACCTTGGACAAGTCGTTGCCTTGTCCTCTCTCTCTGGGGCTGTTTCATACGTAAGATGAGGGAGTAAAACCAAATGATCCCTAAGATCATTTCTATACCTATTATTCTATACCTGTATGAGTAGAGAGGAGAGTTGAGATAGAGTCAAAGAACTAATCTCCGCACATACAAGTCCTCCAGGTCTCAGCTGTCTAATACATGTTCCCTTACCCAACTACCCTTATTCATTTTGCTAGCCTGACCCTGCCCCATCCCTTTCCCATGTTGTCCTGGGTGAGACTGTAGGGACAACATTGGCACTACCAAGGGAACCCACTTCCCTGAAATGTCACCATCAAAGAATATTAGAGGGGGAAGATCATCAAGCTGGACCCACTAATTTTACATAGGCGTAAACTAAAACCAAGAAGAAAAGCCACTGAGGTTTTTCTTTGGTCCACTCAAAGGAGTTATGGAATTCCTTAAGAGGAAATTAGTACCAAAGGACTTCTATTTTGTAACCCCAGATCTCTCTGCCGCCAGACCCTGAGACACTTCTGTTGGAAGAGATGCTGGAACTGAGACAAGGGGGAAGGAGAGCTCTACTCCAGAGGCCTGCTGAATCTTCAAATTCTACCCTTTCCCTATAAATACTGCTTTGCATAAGCTCTACCTTTGGGTTCATTTCTAATTGGACTGCTGAGAGGAGCCCTCAGGGGCTGCCATCCTCACAGAGCTGCCTGTGGGGACACTGAATTTGGAAACATTACCCTTAGGGGATACCAAGGCAGAAGGGAGGTTCTGGGTTTTAGGAGTCACACAGAACAAGAGTTGGGCTGGGCTATGATGTGAGAGAGACCACACCATAGAAAAGTCCTTAGACAATACATATGTCTGCCCAGCAGGTGAGGAAGTGGAAAGACAATTAGATTGAGATTCCAAAAGCCTTGGTACTAGTCCTTTCTTTGCATTACCTAGCAATGCGACCTTGGGTAAGACATCAAATGTCTCTGCGTCTCAGGTTCTCTATTTCTAAAATGAGGGGCTTTTAAGTTGAAACACAGAATAGCACATCTTGAGCCAGAAAAAAAAAAAAGAAAATATATGCAGAAAATGTCCTGGAGAAAAAAGCCAAGCTTTTTTTGAGCCACCCAGTGCCCCCAGGGTCAAGGAAAAGTCAACCTGGGGACTGCCAGCCCTTCCTTGAGAATTCCACAAACCAGAAATGGGAACCACTGGGGGAGTTCCCTGGAGATACTCAGAAGTTCTGCTAAATAGAAAATATATTTCCTCCAGTTTCTCTTTCTTTAAGCTTATACCCCCAGGAAAGGGGTTCCTCAGGTATCTTCCCAGAAATGGGCAACTCTATCTAGGACTGAACTGCAGGTGAGCCTTCCTAGAAGACTGAATTAATCATGTCCCTCCCAAGAACATCTGGGATCCAGAAATTCCCACCAAGGAAAAACCAACATTTCCTGGCTTTATCAAGAATTCTGATGTTTCTGAATTTAATCCATCTCTGTTAATCTCTTGTCCTGAATGCTTTACGAGGATAGGCCCAGCTAGTCTTACTTCTTTCTTACTATGTGAGAGAAGCTGAAGCTTGAGGAAAGGAAATGGTTTGTTCAAGATCACTCTGCTAATACCCTTATAGAACTGGTTACAGATTACAGAAATGTACATTCAAAGAAGCTTCAGGTCAGGAGGGCTCTTAGAAATCATCTAGTGTGACCTAAAATTGCAGAGTTCCAGTGCAGAACAGAGCTGCAAGGGACCTTAGGCCCAGTGAAAGCCCCTCATTTTACAGATAAGGAAACCAAGGCTCAGAGAGATTAAATGATTTGTCCAAGGTCACAAGGTCAACAGCAAAGCCAGAACTAGTAGACAGGGCTCCTGTCTCCCAGGTCTCCTGGCTTCTTTCCACCTGACCATGCTACCATACCATCCAACAGAGGGGACTTACTCCCATAACCCCTTTGGCAGAGGGAAACTTTACCATAAAGCTGATCCTGGTAGAGACATAAATCAATAGCTACCATCCCAGTTGCTCACCACAGATATGTGTCTGGTCCTTCTAGTCTCAGAGAAGGTGAATCACAGAATTTCTAGCAATTTCCTAACAGGACCTATCCCAGTCATTGAATCTGTCATATAATATCAGAGCCAACAAAGCTTAAAGATCATATAATCCAATTCTTTCATTTTAAATATGGAGAAATACACTCAAGAGTCCCATGTCATGTCTGATGCCCCTACATTAAGATGATGGGATAGAGAACTCTGATGGATCTTAGAGATTATCTAGCTTGTCCTCTTTACAGATGAGGAAGCTGACGCCCAAGAAGACAACACAGACATCCAAAATCACACAGATCATTAATGGTAGAGCCAAGAACAGACACCAGGTCTCCTTCATCCTTTCTACTATAACATCTATTTCCTTTGACAAAATCTAGCTGTTTTAGAAAAATAACAGATATACACATATCTCCCCCCCACACACACACAGAGTACCTCTTCTCAACAAATAGGTCCATGGCAAAGAATGAGCAAGTCAAAGGGAACATCAAAAACATAGTGCCACACCATGCCCAGAAATGCCTATCCCCACATATGCAAAGGTCCTACCTGATATAGAACTGCCACTTTGACCAAGTCAGTCGATAAGCATTTATTAAGAGCCTTCTATGTGTCAAACAACATGCTAAGTGCTAGGGATACGAAGAAAGACAAAAACACTGTCCCTACCCTTAAGGTACCCATGCTGTATTAGAGATGTCTGGACAAACATGCCTGTATATAATCTAGACCTACAACAGGGGATTTGGTCATTCCTCTAACTGCCTAGACAAGCAGAAGTGTGACTGGGGAGATCTGGAATGTCAAGCATGAAAGATGAAGAGGCAGAGAAAGAGGCTTCTGCCAAAAAGCTGGCAATCCCAAGCGATAAAGGATGGTCATGGGAGTGTGATGTGGATAGATCAACCCAGAGCTCATTTGGGCATTTTCTGTAAGGTGAGAGAAAGGAAACGAGAAGCCAAAAATAGCCAATCAAGGAGTACAATCCCCTACCCCCACCATTTAAATCCTACCTATTAATAATATTTCGAGGAAAACCACCAGTCCCAAGTAATCCTGCTCTCAGAAACTATCAGCTGACATAGCTAGGCTTTGGCCTGTTATCTTAGAGGGGACTCTTCTTTATACCATGATATTGGCTGAATTCATTATAAGGTTGTAGCTGTAAGAAGTGAAAAATAGGATGGGGAGGGAGGGCGCAGTTGGAAAATGAAGAAGCCATGGATTGAGTCAAATAAAACATCAATCTAAGCCTCAATTTCTTCATCTGTAATGGGGACAAATACCATATTACCTACATCACAAAGTCACTGGGAAAATTAGTTGAGGTGTGATGTAAAGTACTAGATAAAGAAGCTGTTATTTATCATATCAGCTCTCCACAGATAGGTGGGGTTCAGACTAACCCAGACTGGACCCTCCTTCCTTTCGTAGGTGAGGGGACACAAGCCCCATGGTCTCCTTTCTAAATTACTGGCTGCCCAACGGGGGCCCTATTCATTAGCTCCTTGAAAGCAACTACTGTTGTCTGATGCCATTTTTTGTAGCCCCAATGCTTAGCACAGTGCTTAACTGGTACTTAATAAATGCTTGTTGACTGACTATGCACCCTTCCTAGAAGGTTGTCAAACATAAGAGTGACAGAGGTAATAGTGGGAGAAAAAAAAAAGTACAAAAAGGTCCATGACCTAGAAGAGAACATTTGTATATCTAACACTCTACCCATCCACCCTTTCCTGTTCTTCTCCTATCCTCTCCCCTAAACCAACCTCCATTACTATTTCCCAAATGGATTACTAACAGCTTAGCCAGTTTACTGCCCCAGGGAGAGTAATAGAATCCCAAGATTCACTCTCACTTCAAATCCAGCTCCTTTCCAACCCCACACATCCCAACCCAAGGGACAGCTTTAGTAGAGAGGGCAATGGAAAACCCATAGGTCAGCCAGTCATGGCCTAGTATGGAAGGTCCCATCCCCTTACATTACCAGCAAGTTGATAATACCCTGGGTAGTGAGCCCATATCAGCACAAAAAAAAAAAAAAAAAAAAAAAACAGTTCCCTGAATTACTAAGGCTTCTTGAGAACGTGGAAAGACCTGGGAGTCAAAAGACCCAGGATCAAGTCCTGGCTCTGACACTTGCTAGCTATGTTCCCCATGTAACCCAAGGCAAGTCACTGCATCTCAATGAGCCTCAGTTTCCTAATTTGTTTTTTTAAAGGATAAGAGTGGTTATAAAGAACTCATTATGTAAACCACAAAGTTTAAGAGGCATTATGGTCTAGTGGAAAGAGGGCTAAATTTAGAAATAAGTATCCAATTTCAAATCGAAGTTGTGCCACTTACTTGCAGTGTGACTTTAGAGAAGTCATTTAACCTCTCTGGGACTCAGTTTCCTCATATGTAAATGAGGAGATTGGACTAGATGGCTTCAAAGATCTTTTCCAGCTCTAATTCTGGGATCCTATGAGTGCTATCTAAATGCAAGCTATTATTGTTACTACAAAAATGCTCAAGGAACTCCACAGAATTACAGTTAGGGCTGGAAGGGACCTTAGGGGTCATCTAATACAACACTCTCATTTTACATGAGAAAATGAGTTCCAGGGAGGTTAAGTGATTTTCTCAAAGTCATTAGTTTGTGGGAGGTCCAGGATTTGAACCCAGGTCCTTTGACTCCAAATAATAATAATAATAATAATAGCCAACATTTACATAACTCAAGGACTACAAAGTATTTTGGATACATTAGTTCACTAATCATGGCTCTTAACACTACAACTTCACACTTTTCTAGATTCTGCTGCATAGCTGGCAATCCCAGGTAATATCGGATGGTTGTGGAATTCTGGAATGTATAGATCAGCCCAGAGGACATTTTGGGTATTTTCTGTGAGGTGAGAGGGGCAATGAGAAGCCAAAAATAGCCAACTGAGGAACATAATTTCTCCCACCACCATTTTATTTCCACTTACTAACAACGTTATAAGGAAAACCATCCTGTGTCCCAAGTAGTTCTGCTCTCAGGAACTCTACCACTTGACAGATTCCTGAGAATTGGCCTGGTCTATTGGGATGCATGACACATTAAAAAAGAGCAGGGAATTAGGATTCAAAGACCTAGGTTCAAATCCCTACTGTTTGCTATCTCTGTGATTATAAAAATATCTCTTGTCTCCTTTGAGCCTCAGTTTCCTCAAATTGATGAGTTAATCTGATTCTAGATTACAGAATCATTCCTGTTTATTTCATAGAGCTCAAAAGAACTCTATACTCTGACATCCTCCCCCCATCATTCTTTGGATGAGGAAACAGAGATCAAAGAACAGTTCATTAACTTACCCAAGATCATACAGTGGCTAAGCTGGAACTAGAACCCAGGTCTGACTCCCATCTTTCAGACTCTTTCAGCTACAACATGTTACTTGCAGTTCCCTAGACACCAAAAGGCAGATGGAAATGGTCCAGCCCCTTGAACTGTTTCATATGAGCCACTGAAAAGAGATGTCAGGAAGGGGACCCATTGCAGTGCCATAGACTGACTAATATACAGTCATCGTGCCAGGAAGGTCTCCAGGCTGTTAGAAAGACCTGAAGGGCATTGCCAGAAACAGATGGCTTCCCGGCCCCCACCCACCCAAGTGCAGAACATGGAAATGAGTTCAACTAGGAAATTGGGCTTCTAGAACCCAGAACAAGCATTTCAACCTCTGATTTGAGTGCCAGTGGGGTACCAAAAGGAACTGGTAGATAAAGGAGCCAGAGAACCCCAAGGAAAATGGTTCCAGACAGGCCCCTTAAACTTTCTGGAATCAAACTCTATCTCAGTCAAGAAGATATCAAACTTCTTCTGGGAGCTTAAAATAATGTGAAGCTTTCCTCCCACCTTTAGAGGAATGAATTTAAAAAAAACTTTCTTCTGCCACCCCCTTAGGACAGTAAGCATTATGACTGAAACTAACTACCTGGGCCTTAAGCATATTTGTATGAAGTGGGATGGGAGGAGGGGGAGATGTGTCTCATGAAGCCTGGGTCCTCAAATGTCCACAAAAGCTGCATGAAAGAACAGTTTGATTTCTGGTTTCTAAGGCCTAAAGTTGGGCCAGCAGCATTGCCATGGGAGAGTGAAGAGGCCGCATCAAAGCCAAGACCAGGCTGTACTGGTTTCATCCAGCTGCTCTCCACTGAGCTCCCACAGAGCTGGCAGAGTCAAGAAGCAAGCAAGCCTTCAGAGAGCCTCCCCAGGAATGGCCTGCTGGCCCTAAGATAGCTGGAAACTCAAGCCCACAAGAATGGCCCCCAAATTCCAAAGCCAAAGGCCTGGCAGTCCCACACTGGCAGTTCTTGATCACGGAATAGAGAGAACAGAGAACCAAAGAGGCCTATATCGATTTCTGCTTCTAGAATCACTTCCCAGCCACTGGGACCCCAGGGACTCCAGCCTTCAACAAAGGGACACCACGAGGCACCTCTAAAACGGAGACATGCTGATAGCTTTTAACTCTTTATATCTTCCAGGACAATGAAAGCAGCTCCCATGAGTGACCCACAAACACCAACACCCACATGATCCTTCACTTAGGCGGTGGTTCAGATCTCCTTCTGTTTCCTAGGCTCCAGTCTCTCTTCTCCCCAGGCTAAGATGTAGCTCTCCTTTGGCCTGGTTCATTTACTTCCCAATTCTCCCCCAGACATCAGCTCTCTCTTCTGGTAGCCACAGCTGCGGCTTCCTTAACTCTTAAGGGAGAATAGGAGGCAAAGAACTGGGCAGGGCAGGATGCTCAATAGCCAGGCCTTTTGTTAGATTCTAAATGAGCATTCACACAGCCAACAGATGACATGAGCTAAGTGTGCAGGAAGCCAGAGGGAGCAGACAGGCAACAGACCCACAGCTGCCAAACTCTAGGGGATGGACCCTGTTAGTGGGTAGGGAATGGAGCATGGGTCCCAGTTTGGGAATTACAGTATCCAATCTGAGCTGCTGGGGTGGCTATGTGTGTGGGATATGCCTACTCTCCCAACACCATAGGATTACACATGGTCCCTGATGGCCAAAGGCAGCACATCTCTCAGAATGCCAGCATGACATGGCAGATGTATGCCTAGTATGAAGTCAAGAATACCTTCCATTTCACTCTTAGGCTCCTAGGGACCATAAGAGTATACCATTCAAACCCAAGACTGGATAAGGGATGGGGCCTACGGGAGCTAGTCCAGACATCATCCTCCATGTGCCAAACACTCTTGCTTTTGTGGTACCAGGAGATGAAAATGGAAGAACAGAGCATATTCATCCTGCCAAGTGTGGAATTAGTCAATTGAGAGCTCAAGTTTGTGAGGGAAAGGGAGATATTAACTGTTTAGACCCAAAGATGCCAAGAATACCATAATAGCAGGGTCTCTTTCTGGTTTCCTTAGGGCAGGGAGGAATATCCACCACCGGACCTTGGACAGTGATGCCCCTAGTGTTTGATGGAGTCCTGGAGATGGCTAGATTTATTTGAAAGACCACTGGTTCTGGAGTCAGCATACTTGATGTCTATAGTGAGTGAGCAAGTCATTTAACCTCTGCTGGTCTTAGTTTCCTCAGTTACAAAAAGAGGTGGTTGAAATAGATGACCTCTGAGGTCCCTTTCAGCTCTATATCTTTGATCCCATGATTCTTTGAATGGCCAGAGCTTGTCATGGTGCTTTTCATTAGGTGGGTTTGTACCTAACTTGGGATGTTCATACTGGTGGGGAAACAGAATATGTCTTCCATCCCGTCCCAAGTCAGGCTCATGAGAGAGAAGAGCCTCTGGGGTATTGGTTCTGCCTGCTAAAAGCCCGAGTTAGAAGCTCCCTTCCTCTCCTCCCTCTTCACAAGGCCTAGCTCCTTGTAAGAGAGGGTCCTATCTCTCACCCCAAGTCAAGAAACACAAGATGAAGCTAAGAGTTTGTCCACTGGGGCTTCCATAACTGGCTCCTCCAAGTCTGAGCTTAAAGCCAACCCAGAAGCCGAGTTCAAATTTGACCTTTCTGACTCAGCCTCTTTCCTATACACAAAGTGAACTCTATCAAAGTCATTACCCTTAAAGAAACTCCTTTTAGCATCAACAACTAATACAATAATTATTGGGCATCCAGCATCCTTGAAGTCTTTTATAGATTCTATCCCTAAAATACCACCAAGACCTTGGGCCTGGTGTAGGGTCTGGGATGGGGCCTGGAAGTCCCTTGGCTCCATCTCCCACTCACATATACATATGTTCCAGATTAGGGATGTCAAATATCACAGGCACAGAATAAGGAGACTTTCCCCTTCAACATCCTTCAACTGAAGTCCTTTCCTTAGGATAGGATTTGGAGAAGCTTGCCTGCTTGAAAACTGTGGAAAACAGGGAAGAACATTGCCAGGCATTTTCCTTTCCCTTCCTTTAAGCCACTCATTTCTGTTTCCCCTATCAACCCTTCCAGGACTCCAGACCTGGGTTTATCCATTTATCCAGACCTGGGTTCCCCATGTTTACCTTAGCTTTAACATTTTCTTTAGGACAATGCCCCTCCCCAGGGCAGTGAACAATAAATATTAACAGAGTATTCACTGGACTTCAAACCAGTTGACCCGTGATGGTCCTCCACTGGCCAACCCAACAGAAAGTCCAACCCATGCCACTTTCCTAGAAACCAAGTCCTGAGTTAGATCCCCAGTTGAGTGCTAGGACTGACTTGGGAGAAAGGGGTCTTTGATTTCCGACCAAGCAAAGCCCTGAAGCTGTGTTACCTTCCCTGTCATAGTTCATGTTCCTGCCTCATCTCCCCACTCCTCACTCTACAGGACATCCGGCTGTGAAGCTGAGGTGAAAAAAATCATGACAAATGTCCCAGTCCCCTTTCCATCACCAACTCTTCCAGCAGCATCCTCAGTCTTCCAACTTTAAAAGGATCCTTCACCCCGACTTGCAACACCCAACTCCTCCCTTTACAACTGGATATTCTTCCCTCCCTGGCTGCTTTATTGGCATTTTTTTTTTCATTTTCAAAGCAGTAAACAGCATTGTTTGGATATAAAGAACCTACATAATAGTATCTCTCCCAGCAGCTTTCCTACAAATAAACACATCCCCACATTCGGGGAGCAAACTGAAAGCCATCTCAGCTGCTTCCAAGGGCTGACATGGAGCTACCCAGAGGTCCATTCTCTCCTGCCCCCTTGACAATGCAATACTCCCACTCTTCAGCCTTGGACCAAGGGTTTGAAGCACCAATCATCGCCCTTGCCCAAGATGGCCCCAAATCTGAGTTCCTCTGAGGATCAAAGCAATTCAGGAGCCCCTTTCTATACCCCCTCACCAAATCCTGAGAATCCTGTGACATGACGGGAGGGAGGGGCAGAGAAGAGAAACCATGGACTGAACAGCAAGTTCCATCCATTCTGCTTGTCCTGCCCCCTCCCCTTCTTCCCTCCCTGCCAACCTTGTTTTTTTCTTTTCATTTCAAGCTGGGTTTGGAAGGGGATATGGGAGTGGGTGGATAGAACACAGATATGGGTCAATCTCATTTCCTGGGGCAGGAGTCAGGGACAATTCTTCGGCTATGTTATTCCCTAGGTCTGTGAACAGCTAGACTACATGTGTGGAGGAACCATTAGCCAAAGAAGGTGACAAGGCTGGGCTTTTAAGAGAGCAGAGCTGCAATTCTTTACTGGCTTTGCAGCAATTACACTGTGACCAAGCAGAAGAGAACCTCTAGGAAGGATGAGACCCAAAGCATCTTGCCCACTTACTGATCTGGAAGGGTTAAAGACTGACTGAAAAACAAACCCCCATATTGCCCCCCAAACACCCTCTGTGACTTCAGTCTAAATCCTTCTTGGATTTGCTATCAGGAAAAAGATTTCCACCCATGTATGGAGTTCCAGGATCTGAGTAGTGAGAAGTAATTTCCCTAAATGATCACATTTCTATTTTCATCATGATAATAAGAATTGGAGTTCACCTCACCAGATCAGATCCAGAAATAAAAAGCCAACTGAGAACATAGGCTTCATTGCTCTTGCCCTCTCTCTCTTTATCCCAACCCTCCCCCCACACACACACTCACACAAACTGTTTGAAGAAAGGGAAAAGGCCACTGTGCCCCCCAGATATGAACCAGAAGTGTCTGATTCAGATAAAGCTAAACCAGGCAAATACCACTCAAAGTTCAATACTCCAAATAAACAGATTGAGGATGTTCAAATGAAAATTACACACACACACACACACACACACTGCCCTTTCCCTTTCTACCTACACTCCCAGTCTCAGAGTCCTCTGGAAGGGATCTCAAAACCAAAATAGTTGAAAGGCAGATAATTTGTGGGTACCCTGAAGAGTCCTGTGGGAAAAGAAGGTGAGGTGAAAACATGGGGACCTGGAGTGGAAAATATCAGGAGGTAGAGAGGGTAAAGATCTATGTATCTGTGCCTGTGACCAAAGAATGACACCCTACCCACATCTGAAGTCTCCAAAAGCCCGGAGAGCTGAAAACTTGTCTGCTTGTCATTGTCGGGCTTTTTTTCTGCTTCTTTCATCCCCCAAAAAGGAAACAGTTAAACATTGAGGCTCATCTAGAGCTGCTAGAAGTCTGGCTCCTGCCCTCCCAGCTTAAGCAGCCGCTGCTGCTGCTGTTGCTACCGCTGAGGAATTAAATAAACCTCATTCACTTTATCCTACTTAAGCATGGCCAAACTGTTGCTATTTAGTGGGGGCAGAAAATTAGATTCTCTTCCTTGGAATGATAATGAGGGTGGGGGCGAGGGCAGAGGGCAGGCAGGGGTGCTGTAAGAGACGCAATCACAATCTGAGCTGGGAAAAACCAAGTAAATAACAAGATCATTCACAGCCCGGGCTGGAGTCACCTGGAAATACGCAAACTGCGTTAGCATCTTCGCTGGCAAAACACACACACATACACACACACACACACACACACACACACACACACACCACAACACACTACTGTGAGCTGTAAGTCAGGGGTGGGGGTGGGGGGGGCGGAGGGAAGGAGAGAGCTAAGCGAGAGGACCGGGGTACTGACTTACATGGAAGTGATATTCCTTGAGATGTCCGTGATATTGATGCTGGCGTTGCCATTGCTGTTCCCTGAATCCTGCCCTTCCAAGAGAGGGAAGAGATTCCCATCATCGGGATTCTTGCAATTGATCTCTGTCTTACTGCAGACACAGTTCGCAGGGCAAGCCAGCACCGAACCCAGATAGTCCAGCCAGAAGCTTCCCAGCAAAAAAATCCTCCAGAAACTGCACTTGGTAGGGCAAAGAGAGACATCCATCTCCGATTGCTGCTTCTAAAAAAGAGGAGGAGGAGGAGGAGGAGGAGAGGAGGGGGGGGGGGGGAGAAGGGGGGAAGGAAACAAAGACAGTGAGGGAGGGGGGAGGGGAGGGGGGGGGGGGGGACTCTGCCTTTGGAACGCCGAGTGATCAGATGCAAAATCCTCCAGCGGATGGAACCATCGTGGCCGCCGGGAAGATACGCGGTAATTCCCCTACAGTAGCGGTCTGAAATGCATGGTGGCTAGGTCTCCTTTGCTGCCTTGTTGATTCCAGGTTGGTAATTAAGCCGCTCTCTCTGACTCTGATACTTGTGAGGATTGCAACAGAAGATGGGGAGGCAAAAAAAAAAAAAAAAAAAAAAATGGTGCTAAAGTCACCAAGTCCCACCTACTGGGCAGAATTAAAACTGACACACCTGCAAAACACACACACACATACACATACACACACGCTGGGAGCCGAGGCGGAGGATGCAGTCCGAGCTGCAGCCGCAGCAGCAACAGCGAATGCCTTGCAGCGCGCCAGCAGAAATGGACAAGTGCTGCCTTCCGAAAGGGATGGGTTATCGGACCGTCTTCCTCATCTCCCTCCCTCTTTCCCTCCCTCCCCCCCCCCCCCCCCACTCCACCCCCAGTTACCCGCCTTCCCCTCCTCTGCTGGGAGCAGCAAGAGAACGGAATCTCCCCCCACCCCTCCCCAGTTCCCCACGCCCCTCTCTCAGTCAGTCCTCCCTTCTCCTCTCTTCTCTTCTCTCCCCTCCCCTCCCCTCCTCTCTCCTCTTCTCTCCTCTCCTTTCCTCTCCTCTCCTTTCCGCTCCTCTCCTTTCCTCTCCTCTCCTTTTCTCTCCTATCCTTTTCTTTACTCTCCCCACCCACCCATTCACTCTTCGCTTCTCTTCACCACCACTACCACCACCACCACTATCAGCAGGAGCAGCTGCGGCGGCGGCTTCTCAGCTGAAGACCGAAGCCATAGAGAAACAGAAACGGGATGGGGGAAAAGTTCCAGTTGGGATTGCAATGGTTGGGGCTGGTGGGGAGTTAGGAGAGGTTGGGAGGAGGAAAGAGGGAGAAGGGTTCTATGGGCTTCATTTTTTGGCCCTGGCTCACCAAAATTTTGCTGCAATCCGGACCAAAAGAAGGAAGTGAAATTAACAGGGACGCAGATGCAAAAGGCTTCCAGGGGGGACGGGAAGGCCAGGGGTGGGGGAAATCGTGCTTTTTAGTTGTATAGACCAGAGAATTGAGGAGTGGAAAGTGGCGGGCAAGGAGGGAGCCAGGAGCCAGTGAAAGGACTTGTTTAGAACAAGATGAGTTGTTATTACTATTAATAATAACAATGTCCATAGTAAAGAGGGTCTGATGCTGGAATGGGCAAGAGGACAGTGCCTGTGACTGGTTGACTGGCTGGCGGTGTGCTTGAGGGCTCCCAGTCGGGAAAGGGGGACTTCTCTAGCCCCCAGATCTTCCTTTGCTGTATGTATAGTCCGCGATCATACGTGGACAGTAACGAAGAAGGAAGGAAGGAAGAAGCGAGTGCTGAAAAGACTGTGCTCCGAGGGCAGAAATGGCATCAGGAGAGCAGTGTGTGAGATGAACAGCAGAGCGAATTGAGATGCATAGCGCATTTTTTGGCAAGCACAAACCCCTCACCAGATCAGAGAGCTCTATTTGATTTGCTCGGCTTTTCCGTAGCGTTGTGCTCGGTGCCTGGGCGAAGAGGTTGTTTTCCCTACCCACATTTTGGGGTCCGTTCCTAGAATGCCCCTATCCCCAAATACACGCACAATTTTTCTCCAGACACACCTTCCTGAGTGATGCCTTCGGACTTCTGCCAAAATCTAGGTTCCTTCATGGTGGGGGGGGGAGTGGAAGAGGGTCTCTGCTTCTTGTTGAGTAGGGAAATATTTTTGTTTTGAACACCAGGGAAGTGGCTGGCATCTGTTTGCAGAGGAAAAATAGAGCAATGGTATTACGGGGAACGAGAGAGGTTAGGGGAGTTGCAGCAGACAACACACTATTTACACTCGGGGGAAAGCAACCTCTTCCACTTAAGAAAAGGGAAAGTAGGAGAAGCAAAATGAACTGGATTCAACTGGCTACAATGTCTGGATGTATTTCTTTTCTCCCCCTCTGGTGGATTCCAATGCTGGTCATGCAGCTTGCCGGCAGGAGGGGGGGAAGGGGTGTGGAGTCCTACCAGCCAAACCCCAAGGCAGACCCACAGCATCAGAGGCTCTGAGAGTGGCACTGTCGCAGGGAGCAAACTTGGAAGGAAAAGGGAACTGAGAACATGACTATAAAAGGCACTTTCTTGGCTGCTTGTCATGTTCTCTATCCTCCCTCCCCCTCAGTGAAGATTTTATCCCCTGCCCCTAACCCTGTGCCTGTGATGTCACACTGGGTTGCTTGCTATGGCCTTCATGGCCCGGGTCACCCATCTTTTATTTTGGCTTCGCACCAGCAGGAGGCGACAATGAGTGGATCCTCGTTAAAATCTGAAACCAATTCAATGTGAAGATGGGACTGTTTGACCCCATACCTGGCATTTATGCAGAGCTGGAGTGATCTCAGTGTGTTCTTATGTGATGTGCAACATACACTGTGAATTTAAGTACGTTCTTTTCTGGAAAGAGAAACTGAGGCACAGTTGCACATTGAATTTTTTCCAGTTTTGTGAAATAGCAACAGACACTGTATCTGGGAACCATCTTCCACCAGCTATATGTCAATATTTGAGAGTACCCCCAAATGATGAATGTAAATCAAATCTAAGTTTAGCATC
Source organism: Vombatus ursinus (assembly GCF_900497805.2). Taxonomy (NCBI): domain Eukaryota; kingdom Metazoa; phylum Chordata; class Mammalia; order Diprotodontia; family Vombatidae; genus Vombatus; species Vombatus ursinus. The sequence continues at coordinate 31,021,343 of NW_020948983.1, read as the reverse complement.
AATTTTAGTCTCCTTCACTCTCTAATTCAGCCTTGAAATAAAATGGTTGTTGGAGGTGGCAGGGGGAGCACTTTAAAAAATTACGATTTTTTAACATTGCCAGAGCAGATGGGGGAGTGCCTGGATGTTAGAACAAAATAGAAATCTTAAAAGAGCCTTTGGAGAGTCGGTGAAAGTACCAGCTAAGAATCGAGGGAACACAATTTTTTAATTGAAATAGAAAATGGTATTGAGGGTGTTGCATTTATGCTTGAGCTTAGACGGCAACCCAGAGTAAGAGTTTTAAAGTAGAAATGAAACCATAAGAAACCTGGCATTGGAGTCTAGAGACTCATATTCTGTTTCCCAGCTTGTCACTAACTAGCTACAGGACCTTGGCAAGTTACGATTTCTCTGAGCCTCAGTTTCCTCCTGTAAGAAATGTGGTCTTGATGATCTCTAAAGTCTCTTCTAGCTTTAAAATACTATGACTCTATATGATCTTGGAGCCAAAGAAATGAGCTGAGAGTGGGTTACTGTTCCTGTGGAGTTAAGAGAAATCAAGCAGGGACCAGGGACCCAGCATCAAATAGAGCTGTGAAGAGAATAAGGATGAGTGCCCCACTTTTACCACCCAGAGAAATGCTTATAGTCCTATGGCTCTGGGGATGGTCAGATATTTGGAGTGGAAAAAGGAGAAAGGTCTCAGCAGATGCCCTTGCATAATTAGGTGGGAAAATCTGGGTCAAGGGATCCAGAGCACAAACAGGTTTGGGATGCTACCCCCTGGGACTTGGCAGCTTTCCATGTCTGAATTTACCAAGTCAGCCTCAAAGGATTAAGTCTCCATTGACAAAAGGAAACTCCTTCTCATCATGTCTATTTCCCATCCTTTAAATTCCACCAGGTTCTGGGGAGAATTAAGTCTGAGTTAAACATTCCCTATAGTTTTGAAGGGACAATTCAATTCCATTTCTATTCCTTGTTGACAAATAGGTTCTTAGCAAAATGTCTTTAAAAGAAGGAGGGGGAAAAACCTATTCCAATGTATCCCTTTGGATCAGTAAGAGGCAAGAGAAGACCCAAATTTCTTTAAAGGAAAGGAAAGCTTAAGAGTCCCTTTAAGACAGAGCAGGTAGCATCTGATCCTAGGTGAAGGAGATATCGTCCCAAATAAGATTCTGTGTTCACCAAACCAACCTGAGTGAAGAACTGCCTCCCAGGTGACACTGCCCGGATTTTTTTCCTTATCTAAAAGAGTTGACCACAGAATCACAAATTTTCAGAGTTGGAAAACAATTTAACATAATCTGTACCTAAACGAAACCCATACCCTAATGCACCTCATGAATGGTCATCCAGCCTCTGAAGACCTCCAACAAAAGTAATCTACCAATTCTAAAGGCAACCTATTCCAGTTTAGAACAGTTGTTGTTAGGAAGTTTTTCTCGACATCGAAACCAAATTTGTCTGTTTACAACTACTCCTGGCTTTGACTGCTGGGACCAAACAGGAGAAATCTAATTCATCTTCCACAAGGTAACCCTTCAAAGATTTGGACACAGCTATCTTGTTCCCACTAAACCTTCTCTTCTCCAGACCAGACATCCCCAGTTCTTTCAATGACTCCTATTATTGTGCAAAAAACATTATTACTTGAGTCATCTCAATAAGATTTCAACTTTCCCATAGATCTGTGAAATTTTCATATAAAGCTAGGCACAGATCTCTCCGTGTCATTTGTCCTGTTTAGTACCCTTGTAGAAACAGGCAAAATTGTAGCCAGGAATTCACCAATTGCTGGTGCCATCTTAATCTCCACAGATGAGTGTCTATCCACCTTTCAGCCTACATCTGAGAAAGAGGGTGGCATAATGAAAAGAGCAATGGGTTTGGAGTAAGAAGACTTGGGTTCAGGTCCCATATCTATTTAATATGTATAAATTTGGACAAGTCACTTAAGTTTTCTCTTCCCAGTTTCCCATAAATCTATGATCCTACAATATACTTGTACAGTCTAGTTCCTGCTCCCCTCAACACACCAATATCAAGTCAGGTGAGTGAACCATTTAATTGAATGGAGGTTTCAGTATGGTATAGTGGATGCCTTACAGTAAGACCTGAGTTTAAGTTCATGCCCTGCCATTTAATAACTAAATGACCTGGGACACGTCACTTTATCTCACTGACCCTCCTCTGTAAAATGGGCTAAATAATCTCCAAATTTGCTTTTTTTTCTCTAACATTCTGACTCTATGAACTCCATGGCTATGAATCAATTAATATGAAGTTACCCCAAACACCAAAGACTGTGTTGTAAAGTTTTATGCCCAGCAGCAGAAATATCATCCATAAAGCATGAAATTCTAAGAAAAGGAAGCAGAGATAAGAGCAAAGGAATTCTGAGATCTCAAAGCAAAGCTACTCCCAAAAATATTATGGGGAGCAAAGCAAAGGACTCAGGGTAAGCATATATGCTTGAAATACATGAAATTCTAAGAAAATGAAATATATGAAATTCTAAGAAAAGGAAGCAGGGATAAGAGCGAAGGAATTCTGAGATCTCAAAGCAAAGCTACTCCCAAAAATATTATGGTAATATAGGGTAAGCATATATGCCTGCCTTCTGGAAGCCACTGGGGAGCTGCTCTGGGAAACCATAAAGTGGTCTTGGTGCCATATCACATCTACGTCCTGTAGCCAAACATAGGAAAGCAGAGGGAGACAGGTACACTTGACTACTCAAACGCAGGAAGAAATTAAGTGATTTGGGCAATTGTCCATGGTAAATATATATCAGGAAAATGGACTCCTTTACAGAAATTGCAGGGTATGCTGCAGAATCCTGAAGATAAGAGCACAAGAAATCAAGCAGCCAAGTGGCCCCCGAGATGAGGTAAAGTTTCCAAAATGGAAACACTGACTCAGAGGCCTGTCCCTAAGTTCATAGATCCAAGACATGGATATTGTGACAGTCTTTTTTCCATATTCTTTCAAGAATAGGCATTCTCGATTTCCCTATTCTTTGAAGTCCATGCCGCTTTGAAAACCCCATGTATCTCAGGTCAATGTTCTTGACCAGAACTGGTAACTTTGATCAGCACCCTTGTATTGCCCCCTTGAGTTCTCCACTTCTAATAAGTCCATGACTCAGCTTTCTTCCCCCCCACACACACATACACACATACCCTGTTTCTCCAGATTTAAGATCCATTCTCATAAGCCAAAAATAGAATATTCTTGTGCATCCTAACACCAAGAGCTATGGGTCTCAGATCACACAGAAGGCTTCTGGACTGTGGAGCTATGTGGCTAAAGTCATTTATTTTACTAGCTATAGTACCTATAGCAAGTACCTATGGCAAATCACTTCACCTTGTTCACCTTCTACAGTTGGGCTAGACGATCTCTACATTTCCTTTTATCTCTAACATTCTGAGTCTATGAACTTCACAGAGTTTCAAATCATCAGCTATCAATAAATTATATAAAGTTGCCTCAACTCCCCAAGCTGTTGTAAATTGTCTTCCTAAGGGGACTTCCTCCAGCTTTGCACTTCACCCTTCCAGCTACCCAGAGAATATATTCCCTCAGACAAATTTCTGCCAGACCTGAGGGAAGTGGGAAAGGTTTTCACTCCAGCCACTCTAAATGCTCCTCTTATTCCAGAAGGAAAATACAGAGCAGATGCAGACTACCATATTCAGAGTTACCAGGCACCTGATGACTGTTGGGGGAAAAAACCTCCACGGGCTGGGAGCTGGTTTCTCTGTTTCTATGGAAGGACAGCTCCTCAAGGCATTACCACTCCACCCCCTTGCTCCAGGGTGGGGTCTGGCTTCAGCCTTGACTCAGAGAGGGGGAGAGCTCCATGTTGAATCACTAGTATGAGTAATTGAGATGGATAAAGAATCAAAAAGCAAAGCAGCCACACAAGCCTGTGCTGTCACTGGAGCACATTTGCTTCCCCCGGGTCTGTCTGAGCCAACCAATTCACAGAAATATCAAAGAGGAATGCAGCTGAAGCCCAGCCCCCTGATCCCCAGGAATAGGTTCTGTTTCGGTATTTGATCCCACAACATGGCCATTCTCTCTTTGCAAATGAGAAAGCTCTGAGGACTCCTACAAATGAGTGAGCTTTGTACTGTGGCACCAAGAACTGAGGAAGCAAGCAATCTGTGTTCTTCCCACCTTAACCTCACCCAGAGTGCTAAAATTCCAGTTCAGGAATGTGACTTCCTCAAGGGGATTAGAAAGGGTTAATGCCTCAGTAGCCAAAATGTTGGGAAGGGCACCTGATATAGACCACTTGAAAGAAACACTGGAGAAAGACAGGTTTTTAATAACACAGCTTCCCATTGCAGAGACCCTTATAAAGCTCTTCCTCCCAGAAAATAGAATCTCCATCCCTTATTTTAGAAACAGCATAGCACAGTATAAAAGTATTGTGGTTCTGTTTGAATCAGAGGTCCTGGGAAAAAATCCTACCACAAATGCATACCTATATATGTAGGAATTTGGACAAGTCATTTAAGCCTCCCTGGGCCTCAGTTTCCTCATCTGTAAAAATGAAAGGGTGGACATGCTTACATCATCATCATCATCATAGCTAATGTTATATAGTATTTTAAGGTTTGCAAAGTGCTTTACATATATTATCTCATTTGACTCTTAAAGTAGCCCAGTGAGGTAGGTGATATTATCACACACATACACCCATTTTACAAAAAAAGGAAACTGAGGTTGAGAGGTTAAGTAACTTTCCCAGAGTGGCTCAGCTAGTAATTTGTCAGAGACAGCATTTCAACATAGCTCTTCCACACTCCAAGTCCAGCACTCTATCCACTATAGCAGTTCTATATCTATGATCCCATGAACCTCTCAATAGAATATAAGTTTCTCAAGGGCAAGAATTGTTTCACACATAGTGATGAAATCATCATTTCATGAAGCATCCTATTCCATAAATCAATAATTGATTTTTAAAAAGTTCTTCCTGATGATAATTAAAATATGCCTCTATAGAATTTCCAATAAAAGATAATGACTGAGCTGTGTTGTTTTTGTTGCTGTATATTTGCAACGTTTTGCACATAGTAGGCACTTCATAAATCTTTGTTTTGTTTAAGCATTTCCACTCTGAGTTTATTAGACAAAGCACACAAACCTGGAGCAAGTCTTATGTGTCTCAAATACAGAAGAGTCAGGCTCCCACATCCCACATCCTAGCAATGGACACCGAGCCCCAACAAGCTTCTTAGATAAGCCTTGTTTGGGTGAGCTCTTAGAGAGGGCCCAGTGTACTAACTCAATAGGCAGTGCCTGGGTACACATGGGATCCCTTTCTGTCTGTTCTTGATTCTACTGTAGCCCTTGGTGCCCATTCCAAGCTCATACTGGAAGCACGATCATTGTCTCCATCTGCTCACCCTCTCTTTACCCTAGTGAATGTCATTTTCCATGCTTGAAACACACTTAGAGACAGAAAGTAAAAATCAGAGCTGGAAGAGACTTAAGATGTCATCTCATTCACCTTCCTTATTCTGCATAATGAAACTAAAGTCCAGGGAGGTCATACAGCTAGTTAGTAACAAAACTGAGACAGGAACTGAGGTATCCTCCACTCCTTTCCAGTGTACTCTCCATTATACCACATCATCATTCCCTCTCTGAAGTCTCCTACCACATTCCCACTGCCCATGCCCAATTCAGCCTACTCGACACTTGGATTTAAAGTGCTCCATCAGTCCACCCCTGCCTTTATCACCTCCTACCTCTCCCCCTCTCTCCCACCTGTTCCCTTTGCTGTAAAATTAAGCCCTTTTCTCCTTGCCAGTTGTTACTTTTTCTCCTATCCCCAACTCTGTGCCTTCTGCCACAATTCCACATGCATATAACCACCTCCTCCTTCTATCCCTTCTTTCAAAGCCCTCCTCAGAAACCACCTATTCCAGGAGAGCCTAACCTAATTAAATGATGCAAATGAAAATGTCCTCCTTCCTGAAATCATCTCTCAAACCAGCATTCCCTTCCCAGGCTGGTGACATCATCAAATGCATACTTCAACCTAATCTAAGATTCATTGCATCATAGATATTGAGTGGTATCATGAAAATAAACTTGTAAGTCAGAAGATTTGAAGTCTAGTTCAGCTCTTCTATAGCCAGTTGTATCACCATGGGCAGTTTACTTAACCTTCTTGAGGTGAAGTGCTTTAAGGTTTTTTTTTTTCTAGCTGTAAAATTATGTTCTTATATTATTATCAACAAGAGGGCATCCAAGGCTTTTGTATATGCTCTTTAGTATCTAGCACAATGTCATTCTATATTTATCATTCATAATTTTGAGTCTTGGAGTAGGGAAAAAATTGAAGTGGCCTTCTTTATTCACATCCAAGGACTGACTCAAGACAAACCAGATGTGCTCCATTTCCTTCCACAAATCAGCACCATGGATGGCTCACCCTGTCCCACCTAGATGTTCATCAAGTAGGAGAGAAAATGAACTTCCTTTTCTAATGCTCTTCCCTAGAGCTCATCCTGGTTCCTCTTTTTTTTTTTTAAACAGATATCAACAGCCCAGGAAGACAGGGAGACAAGGAACTGTATCTACATGCATATGCCCAGAGAAGTGGAGACAAAATATTGGCCAAGATAAGTGGAAATCACAGCAAGAAATCACCAAATCTGCTCTAATTTTCACTGACACAAGCAATTACTACAGAGCCTGCACATATACGTTTAAGTAGGTATTAAGAGGAAATGGAAAATCGACAAATTAAAGTCTCATTTGCTGAGACACAGGCAAAGGAATTTGGAAAAGTGTTATGTTGAAGAGGAAGTTGTCTTTGTCTTTGTCTTTGGGAATCAAAAATGATGGCTGCTCACATGCTGCTTTCTTCTCAGTCCTTCTAACTCATAGTACCAGATGCACTCTTTGGATATGACTTATAAGTAGCTCCGGATGCTGAGAAAGCAGAAACCCAGCCTGGGAAGTCTGAAAACAACATGAAACATAGAAGGGAAGGGTCACAGAATTATAGATTTAAAGCTGGGAGGAACCTTAGAAACAATTAAGTCTCTCTCATTTTACAGATGAGAAAACTGAGGCACAAAGAGGTTAAGTGACTTATCCAGAGTCACACAGCTAGATAATGTCAGAGTAATAATTTGGGCCCATGTTTTCCTGATTCTGTGTCCAGTGCCCTATCCACTGTAACAGTTTCACACTCCACGTAGGAATTCCTTCTACAGAAACCTTGATAGTCATTTAGCTTCCACTTTTCTTCTCGCAATGAGCTCACCACTTCATGAAGCAGCCCATTCTATTTTGGACAGCTCTAATTAACAAAACTATCTGTCTTTAACTGAAAAAAATTCTGCTTCCATGTAATTTCCAATAAATGGTCCTACTTCTGTTCAGTGAAACCACAGAGAACGTCTACTGATTTTTCCATGTGACGGTTCTTCACAAATTTGAAGACATCTCATGTTCCCTATAATTCTTTTCTTCTCCAGGCTAAATATCCTGAGTTCCCTCCCTCACCCATTCCTCCTTTGATAGTTTCCAGGCCCTTGACCATCCTGGCTACCCTTCCCTGGATATCCTCCAATTTTTCAATGTTCCTCTAAAATGTAGTGCCTACAACTGAATACACTGCCCAAACATGGTCTGACTAGTATAGAATACACTGAGACTACTTCTTTCCTTCTTTCAGACACCATAATTCTATTTTTACAACCTGAGACTGCATTAGTTTATTGGCAGCTACATCACAGTGTTCACTCAATAAAGTTAAGTTTGGATGCCAGGTAATCTACCTAATGACTTGTGAGATGTTGCTTTTTAAAACTTTTACACTGTAGAGAAGAAAGAACAGTGACTTAAGCCCCTGGAAACTTGGTTATAGGGGCTATGATCATATGAATTGACCTGGCCTTCTTCATGGGGTTAGCCCTCAATCCAATTGAAACATCCACTGAACATTGCCTTTGAAGGAGACAAGTATTTTTCATTAACTCTCCCCAGGATTAATTCTAGGAGATTTCGTGCTTTTTCCCTGTCACAAACTGGTTTCTCTACCATTCTCACGTATTGTTGTTGTTTAGTCTTTTTCATCTTTGCAACTTTCATGACCCCATGTGAGGTTTTCTTGGCAAAGATACTAGAATGGTTTGTCATCTCCTTCTCCAGCTCATTTTACAGATGAGGAAACTGAGGCAAACAGGATTAAGTGACTTGCCCAGGGTCACACAGCTAGTAAGTGTCTGAGGCCAGATTTGAACTCAGGGAGTTGCATCTTGTGGCTCCAGGCCTGGCACTCGATCACCTAGCTGCCTCAACTCTTACTAAGCCCCTATTATTTCTGAATCCCTTAAATCCTCTCTCCCTTCCTTCCTACTATCCCCTATTCCTATTATTGCAACTTCCTCTGGCTTCTCCTCTCCCATCTTCATGCATTTCATCTCTGATTTCTATTCTTTCTGGAAAAAGCGTTTTCCCTAAATCCCTGAAGTGTGAAGAACCTCAGAGCACCAAATCTTGAGCCATATTAGCCATGATCAATACAAGCCAAGAAATTTGAATCTCTCCAATATAACCAGAGCTATTCCTTTCAAAAGCCCCCTGGTTCCCACATAGTGTCTTCAGCTATATGAAAGCAAAAGAAGAGCTTGGCTATGGATAATTTCATGAAATTAAACATAGTACTAGGATGTAGGCATAGAAATTTATACATTCAAAGCTTCATAGACTTGGAGCTCGAAGGGACTTAAAAGGTTGTCTAGTCCAACCTCCCCTCGTTTTTAATAGATGATGAAACAGGTCTGGAGGGGTTAAATGATTTGCCCAAGGTCACAAGGTTTGACAATTTTGACAGTTAAGATGTGAACTCAAATTTAGTACTCTCTCTGTTGCACAACACACGCAGGCATTCACACAAATATTCACATAAACTTCTTCCACAGGCATGCCTTGAAGCACCCAGCATGACATAAGCATTTCCACTTATATTCCTGCCCCCCTGTCCTTGGCCTTACTGCATTGGCCCCAGCAAGATTCTTGAGTCTTACGTTGGAGTGGTGCTAGTCCAATTCCTTGCACATAATTGAATGACTACTTATCGATTGATGGATTAGAATTTGACCAGAGTCATAGCCCTGAGTCATTTCTCTAGTCCAACACCCTTATATCCTTCCCCTTAACTATGGCTAGGCATTGAGGCCAAAGTCACAGTTTCCCTCTCCTAGTTGATTTCCCCAAACAAGAAAAATGCCCTTATAGGGTTATAGAGTAATGCAAACAGTGTCACAAATATGAGGTTGTCAGTCAAAACAGGGAAAAAAATGAGAGTATGTGGGTATCGTAGTATATTCTAGCATTCAACTACTATGGAGATGAAACTCAGAATGAAGTCTACTGAGACTGGACTGGGGCACCTTCTTCCTACAAGAATGAAAGTATGTTTTATCTGGGGGCATCTTAAAAGAAGCTAATAACACCCAAGTCCAGCCTCAAAATGGTCCCAGTATGGCTCCAGCACCTGTACCATCTGTATCTTACAGCTCTTCAGCTTGGAACAGACTAGAAAAGGTGTAGACTCAAACCAAGATAAGCTGAGTTGCCAGTGGAAGAAGGAAGGACTTTTTTAAGTCAAGACTCAGCTGGAGACTTAAGGCTTGAGAACTCTGTCCTTGAGAAAAACAGAAACACAGATAGAACCTTGTTGGCAAGTTAGGCATAGTGCATCAACTTCATTCATTATGGGACATGAAGTATTAGTAAATTCAAAGCATTGGCTTGATTTTCTATAGTGCCTTGAGGTTTACAAAACACTCCTTTGATCCTTTCTACAATCCTGAGAATTGGAAACTATTATTATCTCCACTTTACAAATGAAGAAATTTAGACTCATCAAGGTTTAGTAACTTATCCAAGGTCACAGAGTTAGAAAGATTAGAACAAGTCTAGGCTCACTGCTCTATCCAACACACCCTGTCACCTCCCATTGCTCAAAGCTGGCCAAAGAAGACAAAAGTGGAGAAAAATGGCAAAGAGTGAAAAGGAGTAGATCATTCAGTAGATTTCAGTAGCATTCAGTAGCATAATGCTACATAAACCACTCCAGGAGTCAAGAGAAAGATCCCAGGAGCTGAATCTCTTGCATTCTTGATAGAGTCCTACTTTGTTGTGAGATACCTTCCCAGCATTACCCCAGACCTTGAGCTCTGGCCCCAGAGAAATTGATGAGCTAATCACAGCTCTGCCAGCTCAGCTGGGCCCCTCACCCAACCCCACTGGCTGCCACACTGAAGAGGATCTGTAAGGAGTCATTAACCATCACACTGATGTGTAGGATCTAATCTCTCTTCTCCCAAGTGGAGATGATAGGTACTCAGGTACTCAGTGTCATAATTGTGTTTTTGATGTGGCATGCCAGTATACAGAGAAAGACAGTTCTCCACAAAAGCAAAAGCTGAAACTGATTGAAGAAAAGGCAGTGCCTTGCCCAAGACACACACAAACAGAGAGAGAGAGAGAGAGAGAACTTTCAGGGCCATGGCTCCCTCTGTGATAAACTTGGTACATCCAGATACAGGGCTGGAGAAGAAGAAGATGTCATCATCTTCAAGGAATAGGGAGTGACTTGTGCAGGAGACAGAAGATGAAGAAGAACCTTTGCATTCCAACATTGTGTTGGGATCAGGTCTGGTGAGAGAGAAAAGGCCAGTAATCAGGACAGCTGGGCTCTGTAAGAGCCAGGGTGGATCAAAGAGAACAAAACCAATGGTCTACTGTTCTCCCCAACCTTGCCCTAGGGGTGGGAGTGGGGGGGAAGGAGCTCCAGAGCCCACCCCAGAGGACATTCATTTTCCTATCACTTGCTGGGTGACAGGGTAGAAAGACTGGAGGTGGAGAATTTGGCACTGAAGTGGCATTGAATGTCCTACCAAAAAATCTGTAATAAACAAATCAATAATTAAGAGAGGATGCACATTAGCCTTTGAACAGGCTCCAGATGGTTTTTTTTTTTAAGATTTTGCATTACAACTGTGTGAGGTGAACAAGTGGGTGGGTGTACGAAGGCCTGGGGGGCAAAATTGGATGGGGGTGAAGGGGGAAACAAGAATAGGATGAGAGTGGAGAGGGAAGCAGGAATGTGAGTGGGTGTGTGACTATGTACTGTGCAGTGATGTCCATGGAGTGTTAGTGGGAACGTTTGTGTGGGTAAGTGTGTGCAGATGGGTGCCTGGTTGTGTGGGTGAGAATGTGGGGACACAGACACACATAGTGGTACAGAAGGGTGGGCTATGTGTAGGAGAAAGATGGCACGTGGGTGGTGTTCTCTCCATTATAGTGTATATACATATAAGTACCATGTGGGTAAATGAGGTGGTGGGACAGGAAACTTGAGCAGAAATGAGAAACAGGTAAGTTTGTATGTGGGCAGCTGGTACTACGTAGGTGGGTCTCCTCTAAGTGGGAAAGAATTCTGAGGGATGCAGGAACAGTAAGGGAACCTATACAAAGCATTTTTATGGAGAGTTTATTTTGTTTGTTTCAGATTTAATTTAGAAATTTCATTTTAAATCTTTCTTCACTCAAACACTAGGCATACTCTGGATTATGAACCACATCATTTGAAATAGCAAACTCACTTTTTGGCCCCTACTGCTTTCTTACCTCCCTGAACACCACAGGAAGGTAGGGAAGGAATCCCATCAATTTGCTATTCTATGTTCAGCCTTACTTCAGAATTGACCTGTATTTCTAGCCCTAGTAAAATGGTTCTGGTTCCACTATGAACTTGGCAGCATATGTCCCAAACCTAGGATTATAGGAAGAGAGTTGTGGCAGATGGTAGAGATCATTTAATCCAACCTCCTCATTTTGCAGAGCAGGAAATTGAGGCCCAGGAGAAGTGACATGCCTTGCCCAAGGTCACTCCACAACAGAGAAGGGTTGGGGATTCAAGTCCTCTGACTCCAACTTTAATTTTGCTTCCTCCATATCGGGGAGAAGGAAAGAGACAGAGAGACAGAGACAGAGAAAAAGAAAGACAGAAACAGAGACAGAGAGAGACAAAGAGACCAACAGACTGTGTGTTATGGTGACTTAAGTGCTGGGCTTCGTGTAAGGAAGAGCTGGATGCCTTTAATACTTTTTAGTTGTGACCCCTCAGCAAGTCAAAACTTCTATGCACAATTCTCTAGAACTGATTGTAGATTTATTGCTGGGAGGTAGCTTGGAATCCATCTAGCCCAGCTCCATCACTTTACAGATGAATGAAGAGTAAAAGGTTAAGTGAGTTACCCAATAACTAGTAAATACCCAATAGCTAGTAAATGTCTAAAATGGCATTTAAATCCCTATCTTACTGACTCCAAGAACAGCACTGTTCCATGCCAGAGCTTATCTATTTATCTTCTAAGCAATAAATGTGCTATCAAAATCAAACTTCCTGAGGCATCTAGGTGGCACAGTAGAGTAAGGGGCTTGAGTCAGGAAGAACTGACATTTAATCATGGCCCTAGGCAAGTCACTTAACCTCTCCTGCCTCAGTTTCCTCATCTATAAAATGGGGATAATAATAGCATAAGAGAACTGTTGTGAAAATAAAATGAGGTAATGCATTTAAAGTGTTTTGCAAACAAAGTACTATATAAATGCTAACTATTATTATCGTAATGGAGAGAGGCAGAGAGGGAGGGAAAAGAGAGGGGGAAAGTAGGGAGGGAGAGGGAAAAGTGAGAGAGAGAAAGAGAGAGAAAGGAGAGAGAGGGAGAGAAAGAGAAAGAGAGAGGGAGAGAGGAGAGAAAGAAAGAGAAGAGATAATTCAGATAGGCTAAGATGGGATGGAAATTTCTATAACACAGTATATATGAAGATACATACAAATACATATATATGAATGTATATAGATATACATATACATATGTGTTTATACATATATACACATAAATATTTTTGCACACACACAAGCATACATACTTAGGCAAGAGATTTCAGATTCATGAAATGAAAACTCCACCTGACCCTCTAAACCCTATAGTATAGGACTTTCCTATAGCAACTGCATTATTTTGTTAATGGTTACTGTGATGATTAGTCCAATGGGGCTTCTACACCTTTCTCTAAGGCATGAACAAAAACCCTATCAGATGTGCCCTTACACATATTCCATTATATTATTCCCTAGAATTTACAAAGAATATTAAAGCTGATATTCACTCCTTTTTAACATATAAGAAAAATGAGGAACTTCCTTAAGTCCACTCCTTGAATTTGCACTTGGCAAAACTGAGAATAAACTTTCATATTGCTAGGTCTGAGTCCACCTGCCTGACATGCAAACACTCCAAGAAAAGAGTCCTCAGTCAAGAAGCATCTCTCAACTGACTAACAGTTCTTCCAGTGAGATACGTAAGAATGGGACAGGGCAACAGAAGTGAGGGTCTCTTTCTAGGCTCAGGAACACCCACTTGAACATCTCTAAAATTACAGAACATTTCTTGCAGGGGGGCTGATTTATCTGACCTTTTGCAAGCTGCTTTTTCCACAATGGAAAATTTTTTAAGCCCATTAAGTTCAAGTCTTCTGTACTAAGAACAAATAGCGATGGTCTTATGTTTATTTTAAACTGCCTTTTGGCTTCTCCCACTAGGGCCAGACAGGACTTCTGCCCCACTTGAGAGGCAAGACTGGGTGGGAATTTCCACACCATCCTTCAAGAGAAAATAATGAATATACATTCAGCTGTGAGAAAGAACCTCCACAGTTTGGAAGTAGGAGAAAGGGATTATAGGAGGGAAGGTAAGTGACAGGGATAACCTTAAGGCTATCTTTCCACTTAAACCCTCCACTCATGGCTGGAACTTGCATTGTCTGGTACTGAAGACTCAAGATTGGGAAGAATCAAATGTCAAAGATCCAACCCCCATGTGGGAGATGAACACCAGGCCTCCCTTTACCCCTCACTAATAAGACAGTCTAGCCCTGAGGACCACAGCAAGACAACCTCACTTCCTTCCTTACCCATTCATCTCACTCAGCTACCCATCCTGGAACAGAGATAGACACAAGGACGTGTCTACAGTGTATTTGTCTTAGGAAGAGGATGCTCAGAGACAGAACCAAGAATCAGCTGTGTGAAGAAAAGAATAAGGAATAAAGTGAATGTCATTTTGACTCCCTGGGCCTCAATTTTCCCACCTGTGAAAAAGGAAAGGTAGAACTAGGCACTCTTTAAGGTCTCTTCTAGCTATAACATTTTGTGATTCCAGATGAGGAGCAGAAGTTATTAAAGGGAAAGCAAAGATCTCCTTTATCTACAAATTAACTGCCTAAGAGTTGCTAAGGGAAAACTTGCCATCCTGTTTTCTCTGCCAGGGTCCAGAAGGCACATTCAGCCTTTAGTATCCTTTAGAAGGAAAGTCCACTAGTGCATCTATGAAAGAGGATGAAGGCAACATCAGAAAAAGAATAGCTGGAGTTGAAATCATAGAGGTTGTTG
>NW_020948983.1:30859935-31006452 GCF_900497805.2 Vombatus ursinus | reverse complement strand
CTCTCTCTCTCTCTCTCTCTCTCTCTCTCTCTCTCTGTGTGTCTCTTTCTCTGTCTCTCTCTCTGTCTCCCTGTCTCTGTCTCTCTGTCTCTGTCTCTCTCTCTGTCTCTGTCTTTCTGTCTCTGTCTCTCTCTCTTTCTCTTTCTCCCTCACCCCTTCCTCCTCTCCTCCTTTCTCTTTCCTTTTCTCTGGAAACAAAGCAAAGGGTTCATGTGAGTACTCCACTTTTAGACCTAAAGTACCTATCATTCTATTCCTTTCCATTAACAATTAAAAAACTACTTCAGAATTTTTTGTAACAGGTTTGTTTGGGTGATTGTTCAGAAATGTTTATATTAAAATAAATCTATCAACAAATTTAAAAAGAAAACAAAGATAGATTTTAGTGTTAAAACAGGGCAGCTAGGAGGCACAGTGGATAGAGCACCAGGCCTGGAGTCAGGAAGATCTGAGTTCAAATCCAGCCCCAGACACTTACTAGTTATGTGATCCTGAGCAAGTCACTTAACTCTGTTTGCCTCAGTTTCCTCATCTGTAAAATGAGATAGAGAAAGAAATGGCAAACCACTCTAGTATCTTTGCCAAGAAAACTCAAAATGGGGTCACAAAGATTCAGAAACAACTGAAACAATTCAGCAACAACAAAGGGATACAATATTTCTGAATTCCTTCTATGAGGATTGCCAAATTTTTTCAGCATTGTGTAGTTGGACTTGAAGTCAAGAAGGTCTAGGTTTAAATACCAGCTCTAATTCTTGCCAGCTGCATAACCGTGGACAAGTCACTTAACTTCTCTGACCATCAGTTTTCTAACCTATAAAATAAGGATAAGACCTAGAAAGCCTGCCTCCCAGGGTTGTTGTGAGGCTCAGATAAAATAATGTGTATAAAGATCTTTGCAAAAAAATACAAATAAATCAAGCCATATCCTCTTTGGGAGGGTATTCTTAATAGGCCATTTAAAAGCATTTGCAGTAGACAATGAGGGTCTAGATTCTTCTGCTTGCTGATCCACATCTACTAGAAGGTGAACAAGGAAACCAAGATGGAGCCTCCTATATGTGAGCTTTTCTTATTTTTATTTCTGATGCTGGACTCAAATGGAAGTAAAATGCAGCTATTTGGCCATGGCATCCCAACTCAATAAAAACACATATAAACACACATTTATAGGTATGTTTGTGTTGAGGAGAGAGGAACAGAAGACCGCTGATGAAGTTTATACATTGCTAAAAACAAAATAGATTCCTCTCCATGATTGCAAAGTGCTCTCTTCACAACAAGCCTGTCAGGTAGATAATATAAGTTTTCTTAGTTCCATCTTACAGATGAAGAAATTGAGGCACAAGGCTAAGTGACTTGCACAAGATAACATGGTTCATGGGTTGAAGCCAAGATTTAAACTTAGGTCATTTGACTCTAAGATCAGACTACAGGACCATGACTTCTCTCATTCAACCTGGTCTCATGATTTTTGTTAATGGACCACCTTAGCTAGGTAGTACAATGGATAAAGCATGGGACACGGAGGCAGAAAGACTCGAGTTCAAATCCTGCCTTATACTTTTACTAGTTGCATGACCCAGGCAATTCATTTTCCTTCTGTCTGCCTCAGTTTTCTCATCTGTAAAATGAGAATGATAATAATAGCACCTACATCCCTAGGCTATTGTAAGGATAAAATGAGATAATATTTGTAAAGTGTTTCACAAACCTCAGAGCATTATATAAATGTTAGTTATTATTGTTGTTGTTATTACAATAAAATCCTATTTTAAGTCATTTCTCTATGCTACCAATTCTGTTATTCAATCTTTCAAATAATTTGTCCCAAGTGATGCACAATGTTTTTTTTGCTTTTGTGCAAAGAGCTTATAACAGGTTTTATCATGGTCCTATGACTCCAACATTATGCAATTCTACAACATCACATTTTTCTTCAATGCTCCCCAAAAGTCTGCTTGAAACTGATACTTGTCTGTGTTACCATTCACCTCCTCCCAGGCCCTACCTCCATAGTCACTCAGATGCCATACCCTCTGCGTTAAAATTGTGATAGGAAATCTCTACAGATACTCTGGACAGGAGGGTCCACTGTCCCTAAAGCTCCTGCCCCATTGGCCTTTGGTATGGATGTAAATACCCTTCCCCCTACCCCTTTCTGTATCATTTAAAAGAAGTTCCATTTCTCTTCTAGTCAAGGAAAAATAGCCTCAAAACTCAGTTCTTATTATACGCCCTCTGCTAATACTCCAAGAGTGGAGGGAGCTAGGGTGGGCTGGGGTCAAAAGAGTATGGAGAGAACCTTTTTATACCTGTATAATTCTATGCCTGTATAATTTATACCTCTATAATAATGAACCAAGGTTCATCCTGAAGTCTCATAATTATCCTAACCTCCACAGAGATGTAATTTTGAAGGCTAAAGAAGGCACCAGAGAAAAACCTCTCCTAGCCCTATTCCTTATCAGAGCCTGGCTTTGCCCAGAACTCAGTGGTGACTTCCAATATTTAGATATTTTTTATTTCCCAGTATGCCTTCCCAGGCTCCTGAGAGCCATTCTCCCTGCAGACAGGCTTAGATCCTCGGCCTGAGCAGAAAGGGCTGTGAGCAGTTATGTCCAGCTAACGATCTGCAGTGGAATGGAAATGAACACTGACAGCTCCTGACTTGTGCCCTTGTTATCCTGGAAAAGAAACACGAAGGCATTTTTCAAAAGCAAGCAGACTCGCAGAGAGTCTGGCAGGCAAACCACACACTTGCCTGCAGCCCACCCACTGTCCAAGCCATAGTCAAATCTGCCCACTTCTCAGAGAGGTTATGTACCCTGAATTCCTTCTTCCATCATGAAAGGGGTAAGGGAGTAAAGTAGGATAGGCAGGGAGGGCAGAGCATACCCCACTTGTGGGACAAGTGGGAAATGTAAGAAACACTGCAAGAGAAATGATATGGAAGAAATGATATCAGAGAGTAAGGAAAGTGGCAAGGTAGAGTGGGAAGATTTTTTTATGTTAATCTTAGTGTCTCCCCTAGTGCTTAGGGCAAGGGTTCTTAATCTGGATACATGAACTTGATTTTTAAAAAATGAATAACAATTCCAATGTTTCCTTTGCAATCCTATTTTTTTTATTCCATGTATTTAAAATCATTCCCCTTCTCCTCCCTCCCCCAAGGAAATATCCATAGGCTTCACCAGACTGCCAAAGGACTCCATGACACAAAAAGGTTAACAACTCTTGGACTAAAGCATTGTTTGGTCAATTAAATTGACCAAAGAGTGGTGGGAAAAGTAAAAAAGGGAGGGGAAGGAGAAATAGAGATGGAAGAAAGAGAGGGGAATGTAAGAGCAAAGAGAGGGAGAGGCGAAGGTAGGAAGGAAGGGAGATAGACATGAAAAAGAAGCACTTGGAACAGGCATCTTGTCTGCTGCAGTGTGAAATATGGCAGGTAGACCCTAAGAGCATTCCTCACATTCTGCACTGCTGCTCTGGAGAAACAGGCCCTTGCTAGAGCATCTCCAAGGAGACAACAGGCTTGCCGACTAGCCCTGAGTCCTGACTGGGGCTCCTGCCTCCCTCTGTCACCTGCTTTTGCTTAGCTGCTGCCCAGGAAGAGAGAAGGGAGAAAAGGACGCTTCTCAGTCTCTTTTTCTGAGCCTCCCAGGATACAGCAGAGCATCTTTCCTTGAGGTCTGAAGAGAGCAGTTCAGCTCCTCGTGGGAACTAAAGGATAAGGGTATAAGAAAGGAGGTGGGGTGGAAACCACAAGCCTGCCCATGCTTTATAAATAGAAGGCTAGGAAATAATACTGCTCACTCTGCCCCTTCCCCTGCCTCCTGGCCCTTATTCCCATCTTTCTTCAGGGAGTGTCAAGGGCATTAATTCACAGAACAGAGCAGCCTGATGTTACAGACAGAGAGCTTCAGAGTGCAAGACAACCGGGCTCACAACACATTTCCAAATGTGAAGTTTGAGCCCTCTTTTCTCTTGCCAGGCATGAATTTTTTCTTAAGATAGTGGGACCTCAATAATGTAGTCTCAGTATGATTATTGGGAAGTTGGCCCCTCAATTTAACAGAAGTCAAATCAGCAGAGAATTGAAAGCAAAAAGTCACAACTGTTTCTCCTTGTCTGGAGAAAGAGGTCCTTCTCATCTTTCTCATCATGTTCACCTGCCCCTCCCAGGCCCAAAGGAACAGGGTAGTTCCTAAATAACAAGGTCTTAATATCCAAGTTGTTTTTTTTAAAAAATCACTAATGTTTCTATAGGGCCTACAAAAAAACAATTATTTCAGTCTCCATTCCGGCTGAAGCTACAGAGGCAACTCCCCCCATTTCCCCCAGCCCTGTGCAGGCCGAGGATACCCACTCCCAAATAGGGGAGAACACTGAGGGGGAAAGGCGGGCTAATTTCAAGGTTCATTAGAAACTCCAGGGGGAAATGAATGTTTGCCAAATAGGAAAGGAAAAGACACAATCGATAAAAAGAGAAATGCTGTTTTCATGCTCCTCAGCTCGGGGGTATTACGAACAATAGAGAACTAAGAATTCAATGTGATAAATAAAGGGATAGGAACATCATTGTGTCCCGGCAACACAAGCCCAGAGCTGCCATTCAGTCCGAGCAGAAGTAAATCTCTGGTGCCTATTGGCTCAGGGCTAGAGGCAGCAATGCTGGGCAGGTGGTGGGTAAAGGGAGAAGATGGATGGGGATTCTTTAGCGAAAGGATCAAAGGAGCCTTTAGGGGTTGCCGGACCTCAACCAAACCAACAAAGCCACCTAATCACAAGTCCTTCATCTGGCAGTGGGAGAATTCAGAGGAGTGTGGGGAAGGAAGAACAGGTTTTAGCCATATTACCTACCTTTCCAGCTTTATTACACACTGCACCCCCTTTGTACACTCTATGGTCCACATAAATAGGCCTTTTTTGTTATTCCATGTATGCGACTTTCCATCTCTCATCTCTGTGCTTTTTCACAAACTGTCTTTCCATGACTAGAACACTCTCTTTTCTCATCTCCTTACACTACCTCTTAGACTCCTCAGTTCCATTCAAAGCTCAACTCAAACACAGCCTCCCCTCCAAAAATGACCTTGTATTTTACAATTACTTTGCATATCTTTTCTATATTCTTATATGTGTACATATTATCTCCCCAGTAGAATGAGTTCTTTGAAGGCAGATTCTTTTTTTTTATTTTTATCCTTGTATTCTTAGTACCTAGTGGGTATTTTAATAAATGGTTAATAAGTGGTTTATTAGTTGATTGATTGATTGATAGTGGCATGGTAAAGACAATGGGCAGGAAGTGAGCTTTAAGAAAGACCTCAATTGGACAGAGACCACTCTGTGACCAGAGAAGAGAATTTTGGGACTCCTGCTAAAGCTAGAAGCCATAGACACACAAGCACCAATACTATTTGTCCCCATCACAAACTCCTGGGAATTTAGCTCAATTAGCAAACTCAGGCAAGAGCCTAGTCTGGGCACTACAGGGCAGACATGAGAAGCATAAATTGAGAGGCCAATGACCCTGGCAGCTGCTAGAAGTTACAACTAAGAGGCTACAAGGATATACCATGTTCCCAAGAGAAGTCATTCTCTCTTCCTATACAGTCTGCAGTTGGCCTGTTATGATAGCCAAAAGAGTGAGAAATCTGCTAAGTGAGATGGGTGGATAGCTTCAAAAAGAAGTAAATTTCAATAGCTACCAGGTCTTTGTAATGCCCTGGCCACCTCCTTTTTTAAGTATGGTGCCACTCAGTCCATTTATGGCTGCCTTCTGATTTCTTATTCACAAAAGATCCTCTCAGTCCCTCTATAGCTCTAGCATTTTGTATTGGCATTATATAATAGAACTATTAGATAGCTCTATATTCCTTTCTTACTGTGTATAAGGTTAGTGGTTAGTGTCTTCTGCCTACACCTTTCCTTACTCTCCTCTGGTTTGTTTCAAGCCTGATTTGTTAGTAATGTACAGTTTGGACCATTCACTGATTCCACAACTCATATTGTGCCTCAATGATGGCTATAAGGAATGTACTTTCATTTCTAAAATACATTCTGGAAAAAAAAAAACCATGAGAAGGTAGATGGGGAAGGAACATTGGCTATGAGACTGAAACTGTGAATTCTTTTATTCAATAGCTTAGTGTTGTAAATAGAGGGCTGGTCTTAGAGTCAGGAAAACCTCGGATCCCTCCTCCGACATTAGCCCTGTGTGTGCTCACGTCGGGATGCCTTAGGCAACCACCTAGGATTTATGAAGTCAAGAAGAGGTTCTGTTGCTTTCTCTGAGAGGTTTCTACTTTGAGTAAATTATAGATTATTTGAATATTTAACAAATATTTATCCATCACCTACTGCTGTAAGGTACTGTGCTGGGCAAACTGCAAGAAGTCGTAAGGCCCATCCTATTGCTTCTGTGCGGTACAATGAGTACTGTATCTAGAGCCGTAGAAACTGGATTAAATCCCAGTCACTTAACTGTGTGATATTGGACAAGTTCTTCTCCCTTCTCTAGGCCTCAATTTCCTCATTTGTAAAAGGAAAAGATTGGACAAGCTACTCTCTGAGATCCCTCTGAGCTCTAACTCTATGAATCCAGACTGGGACATCCTCAATCTACCCAGTCAGTTGGGAAGCTTTGCAGAATTATTATTGATCATTAGGCAAGAGAAACAACAAACACTCTTAATAGCCAGTTTCTATTGAACCTCTTTACCCCCAGTATCCTCATCCTTGATTCCTTGAATTAGTCATAAGGGAAGAAACAGATGTTTTTAGAGCTAGAAAGGAACTTAGAGAATAAGCACTTGATTTAGAGTTAGAAGACCTGGGTTCAAATCCCACCCCAATAACCATCTGTGCAACCTTGGACAGGCAGCTTCACCTCGATCAGTCTCAGCTTTCTCATCAATAACTAATTAAGAAGTATTTAGTGTGGGATGCTGGAGATACAAAAAGGCATAAATGAAACATCCTATGCCCTCAAAGAGTTTATATTCTGTCAGAGAAACAATATGCACATGAGAGTGTTGGACTAGATGACCTCTTGGATCCCTTCTAGCTCTAAATTTACGAGATCTTATAGCTTCAGGGATTCTTTCACGTTTTGTCTTTGTCTAGCACAATGTCTGGCACCTACTCGGGGCTCAATCAATGCTTGTTTAATTAAATAGAACTGAAATGAAATGAGTTGAATACAATTCAAGCCCTTTATTTCACAGATATAGAAAGTCAGAGCCAGAGAGGTCGAACAATTTGCCTAAGGTCACAGAGCTGGTCAAGGGCAGAATTGAGCCCACTCCTAACACAGGGTCTATTCTGCTGCACCAAGAAGTGCAGTGGGCTTTCTTCCCAATGCCCTCTGCAAATTCTAGGGAGCCTCTTTGGATTCAGTAGGATCCAATGGAGGTTTTAGCTTCTACATTTAGCAATGCTCATCTCCCTTTACAACTCTTTCTATGTTCCCCAAATATCTTTACCACCACCCCCCAAAAAATCTTCAGTGCCTCCTTTCCAACCTAAAATAACTGCAAGCATAAACTGGTTAGAATAGATTGCTATAACCCTAAAGCCAACTGCAACTGGGATGGAATCTAGCACCACCTGCTGGTCACACAGGAAAAGGGAAAGGTTGAGATGGAGTTGATGGGGTTCTGAATCATTTCTCATCCCAATTTAAAGAATTGGTTTTTGGTTTATCTCTCAGGCACCTGCTGGATTTGGAACAGGTGAAATGGACCTTTAAAGGTAAATGGTGATGGTAACCAAATAAACAAAGGAGGTATTCAATGGGAAGAAAGGAGACCAGGGTTTAGGGGTAGAAGTATGAATATTTTGGGAAAGTGTAGGGACACATGAAAGGTACCATGATGGGACCCTGTGGAGCTTAGAACTGAGATAATAGGGGCAAGCATGGATCAGTAATTAGAGGACCATTGGCAAAGGTGGAGCTAAAAGGGAAGATGAATAGGGTCTCTGGGTCTTTGTTTCTTCATCTGTAAAATGGGGGTTGGGTAGACTAAATGAGGTGGGTCTAAGTTCCCTTCTAATTCTAAATTCTTTGATTCTTTAAAAAGGTGAATAACCCAGGTCAGAACCAGGCATAGGGACAAGAGTATGGGGGGTGATGTTTGAAAGATTCACTCTCCTTGGTGAGCTGTAGGACTGATGAGATGGTCTTGCTCCACAACCTTGAACTACCTGCCCTCTTCCATTCTGGCACTGTTTAGAAAGAATTCTCATTCCAAGGCAACTTCCTTCCTTTCTGTCTTGGATGATAACTGGTGAAACCCAGCATAATGCAACACATGCTAGATTTAGAGTAGAGAGAGACCTGGCTTTGAATCCTGTCCATAACAATAATGATTAGACCATGGGCATGTCACTTAAACCTCTCCAAGTCTGAGTTTCTTCATCTGTGATTGGGAACAAAAATATCCATAATAGAGTTGTTGTGGGGATCTAATGGGAAATCTGTTAGAGCATTCTTAAAACCTTAAAGTGGAATATAAATGTGAGCGATTATTATTATGGCTCAGGTGACTCCAGGGTTAGTACAGAAACAGAATCATAGGCAGGCAAGGTAGGAACTGCCTAAAACACATCACACAAGGCAGGGAATCCCACTTGCCATTGAACGAAGGTAATTGGCTTGTAATAAACCAAGCTGCTTGTGTTTCAACGAAAGCTCAAGGAAGAAAGGCAAGAAGCATTTATTAAGGCCTTACTAGGTGCCAGATCTAGCATCTAATGGACAGCAGCACTTCACCACAATTTAGAAAACTGCCTTCATCAAGAATTCCCTTTATTTTTCATAGGGGAAGCGTTAGAGGGTTGTATACAATTTTTAAACCTTACCTAGGGGTGGCTAGGTGGTAAAGTAGGTAGAGCATCCACCCTGAAGTCGAGGTCCTGAGTTCAAATCCAGCCTCAGATATTTACTAATTATGTGACCCTAGGTAAGTCACTTGACCTCAATTGCTTCACACCAAGTTTTTTTTAAAAGCCTTATCTGGGTAGTACAAATGTCTTGTCCTTCCTCTGAAAACAGGAAACAGGTTCTATTTCCCCCCACCCATCATCAGTACCTACCTAGTTATGTGACCTTGGGCAAGTCAGTTCATGACCCTCAGCACTAGAATGTTCATCTACCGAAGGGGTATTGGTCCTGGGGCAAAGTAAGACATGATGAGTTCACATCCTGCCTCTAACCTTTATTAGTTATGTCAATATGAGCAAGTCATTTTATCTCTAAACTTCAGTTTTCTCACCCATAAAATGGGACTAATTATAGTAACATCTACCACACAGGGTTGTTGAGGGGACCAAATGAGAATATGTATGTAAAGTTCTTTGTAAAGCAAAAAATAGAGTCAAGGATGTTTGTTAGAATCTTGCCTCTGTCATTTTCTGGCTGTGGGACCTTAGAAATGTCACTTAATCTCTTTCCACACCTGTCAAATGAAGACAATAATATTTGTACTCTAATATTTCATATGAGCAGGCTACTGAGATAGGTGTTGAAGGATGCAAAAAAAAAAAAAAGACTGGTCTCTACCCTCAAGGAACTTACATCTTACTTATAGTCACAGAATTGTTGTAAGAAAGTTGCTCTGTAAATCTTAATTTTCCTCATGACCTCATTTGGTCTTGGCAAAGATACTGGAGTGGTTTGCCATTTCCTTTTACAGATGAAAAAACTGAGGCAAACAGGGTTAAAGTGACTTGCACAGGGTCATGCAACTAGTAAGTGTCTGAGGTCACATCTGAACTTGGGTCTTCCGGGGCTCCAGGCCCAGTACTCTATCCATTGAGCCACCTAGCTGCCTGTAAATCTTGAAGTACTTTGTAAATGTGAAGTCCTTTCCAGTTCTAGGAGCTGGAAGATTCCACAGGACATCTATCATTAGAGCTAAAAAAGTAAAAAGCGCCTGAATGATGTCCAACCAGTGGTTTTTGTGGTCTGGGAAAATCCAAATGAGGCATGATGGGGGTTGGTGGGGGGGGGGGAGGTGTAGGGAGAAGAACTAGGGTTAAGGGATTTCAGTGCATTTTTGATTAAGGCAATAGCAGGCTCAGAGATACATGCTCCTTTGCATACTAATTTACATGTAACATCTTCTCTGAGTCATCATCTCCCAAACTCTTTATAATAAGACAGTTGCCCTGGTCACCAGCTAGGGACCTTAGTCCTTCCCTCCCCCTCATTTCCCTTTCCCCCTATTCTGCCACCTACTCACTCTTCTAGCTGGTTTAAGTCAGTGGCCCCAGCTTCTTCATTTGCCAACCTGCTGCTCTGGCATTTCTGGGCTCCCTGTCCCCTCCACCTCCAAATTTTGAGTCATGGCTCAATAGCCTCCCCCAACCATCCCACTGCACTGAGGGTGCGGGGGGAACAGGAAGGAGAGGGAAGAAGCCAGTATGCAACGGGAAAGATTGTTGCCACGGTGGGTGATGATTGTGCTCCTCGCCCACTGAGGAAGGCTCTAAGTAAGCCAGCGGAAAAAGTCAGCATCTCTGTCTGAGGCATTCATTATTCAGAACTTCCCACAGCCTTGTGCCTGCCGTGGTGAGGTGGGCTGGACTGGGGTGGGGAAGAGATCTGGCAGCCGCACCAGTGGGAGCCAAGATTTTTGTCTCCTCTGCCTTGACCCTTCTGAGCTATATCAGGTAACCCTGCGACAGGAGCCAGAAAGATATGCGGCTGATTTACTTGAAACCATACTCTCTAAATCAATCAAAAAGCATTTATTAAGCCTTTACCATGTGTCACCAGACAGCATGCTAAATTCTACAGATACAAAGAAAGAGCAAAAATAATCCCTGACCTCAAAGATCTTACACTCTAATGGGAGAGGTAACAGATATAGATATATAGATATATCATAACATAAAAGGCAGACACAGAGTAGAGTGAAGGTAGTATGATGAAGGTTGGAATAAATTTAGAAAGGAGACAGTGTGTCAGTGAGTTTATATCAGAGGAAAATGAGGTCTGGTCTGAAGGGGAAAGCAAAAGGGAGGTTCAGGCCTTGAAAAAAAAAAGGAAGGGAAGCAGAGGAAATGGGAGGGAGAGGGAAAAGAGAGGAGTGGAGAGGAGAAAGAGAGGAGAGGGAAAAGAGAGGAGAGGGGTAAGACAGGAAAGGAGAGGAGAGGCGAGGAGAGGAGAGGAAAGGAAATAGAGAGTCTTACTAAAATCATCTCAGGAAACCTAATTGTTAAATTTTCAGTGTGAGCATTCACACTTTGGAAATCAATAAATCAGTGCTAGATTTATTGTTTTATTAATTGTTTAGGCTTAAGAAAGTGATGGAAAAAATGCTGAAAATAAAAAAATAAATGTATAAGTATGTCTTGTATGCCTTTTTTCTTTTCTTTTTGGAGAGCCAGTTGTTAAAATTTTATCAGCACACTACTAGAAGCCCTCCAGAGGATGAGATATTATGGGAAGAAGGGTCCATTTGAGGCTGCCTTCCCCTCAATGTATACAAAGGGCTTTGAAAGTTTCTTCCCCAGAGCACATCAAGTTATGTGTGGTATAATGGAAGGAGTACCACATTAGAAGACCACTCTTGTTTCCTACAAAATAAGGGGTTTGGACCAAAATATCTCTAAGGATCACTGCTTATTAGGTGGCATCTTGATTCACAACTGGCCTGAAACTTGGCATTTCCCCTCTCCCTAGTTCTCTGCTCAGCTCCTTTAAGACTGAGGACTTGCATCCCAAATGTTCTCCCCAAAGGAAGTTGGCCACTACCAAGGAAACAGTTTTGACTCCTGCTCCACTCTTTCCATCTCAGGACAGAGGCCTGAGTCTCTAGCATGATGGTCTAGTTCCAAGCAGTGACCCCAGTAAGTTCTGGAGTCCCCACCCCCACCTCCCCATAGTTCTAGCCAGGCATGCAGGGTTATTAAAGGCCCAAAGGAAAGAAAGTGGCTGCATTTTGGAAAGAAACTGAATAATGTGATTTATTGCACTTAAGGAAAGCACAAATCAAAGTTCTGAACAGATGGAATAGCAAAAGGGGTTAAGTAAAGAGAAAGTTGCAAGGAGCCTTGTCATTGTGATTGGAGCAAAGACCCAGGAAGAGCAGACGATTCAATGAGTCCAAAATAGAACATGCCAGGAGGAGTGTAACCCCGCCCTTCCCTGCCCGCCCTCCCCCTCCAGCACCTCACACTGCCCTGGGGTGCATTCAACCCAGGGGGATAGAAGACATTTCCTCCCATACTCCAAAAGGATGAGAGAAAGCCACAATTCTCATCTTTGTTGTGTCTTCACTGAGAATGAGAATTATAATTACCACATAAAGGAGCCCACTATCCAGCCAGGTTAGAAGAAGGGGGATGGTAGGACCATTGGCTTTAAAGATGGGAGTTGCCTTAGAGATTATATTACCTCAACACTCTCATTTACAGATATGGGAACTGAGGACCAGAGGCATTTCAGGGTCTACAGAGATAAAAAGCAGCAAACAGGATTCAGGCCTCAATTCTCCGACCCCCAAACCCACCATCCTTTCTTTCCATTTCCCCAAGATCTCACAGAATGGGCCCAAGACACCCTAGCAGAAGGTTTCCAGGAATTTTTCACTGCTAAGTTGCCACTACTAACAATTAAGTTCTCAGGGAAATCCTATCTTTCTTTCCTTCTCTCTAATGCTCCTCTTCTCTAGAAGCCTGGAGGCAGATAGGTGGCAAGTGAATAGAGTGCTGGGAGGCCTAAATTCAAATACAGCCTCAGAAACTTACTAGATATGTGACCCTGGGCAAGTCACTTAACCCTATTTGCCTCAGTTTCCTCAACTATAAAAAGGGGGTAATAATAGCACCTTTCCTTCAGGGTTGTTATAAGGATCAAATGAGATAATATTTGTAAAGCACTTAGCACCATTCCAAGCATATAATAGTTGACTATTAAATGCTTATTCCAAAATTTCCCTCCACTGTAGATGTTCATTAGTATAGAAGATGCTGAGCCAGCCATTTGGGGTACAAAGCTACTTTATTAGAAGTCAAATCTATCTCAGAATAGAAGCTATGTATAGAGAGCTAAGTTCCAAGTCATTGCCCAGCTTAACAGACTGATGCAGTCATTCAGTTGTGTTTCCTAGTTCCTTTAGTCAAACCAGGCCGAGTGCAAATCTATTCAAATCCAAAAGCATTTTTAAGCGCCTAGTAAAATGTATGAGGCTCTGTGCTAGGTAGGTACTAGAGGCACAGAGACTGAAATGGAGGCGGGGGGGGGGAAGGGTGGCTTCCATTCTACTGGAGTGGTAGTAAGATGTAAATGGAAAGTGTAACAGAGAATGGCCAAGCTGGACATCTTTTGACTCCCAAGCCTAACACTCCACTCCACTAGCCCATTGAGAAGAAATTTAGAGGAAAGGAACTAGATCTGTAATTCCATTGGTAAAGAGAATTCCCAGGTGAGGAGACTTTCTCTACTAAAGCAGGTTAGCATAAGCTCTCCTTCTTAGAGTTGCTTAAGAGCATTGAAAGCAGTTGGGTGGTGCAATGGATAGAGCACTGGGCCTGCAGTCAGCAAGACCTAAATTCAAATTTGGCCTCAGACACTTTTACTAGCTGTGTGACTCTGGGTAAGTCACTTAACCCTGTTTGCCTCAGTTTCCTCACCTGTAAAAGGAGAAGGAAATGGCAAACCACTCCAGGATCATTGCCAAGAAAACCCCAAATGGGGTCCAGAAGAGTCAGCCACAGCTAAACAACAACAACAAATAAGAGCATTGAGAGGTTAAGTGACTTGCCCAAGGTCATACCACCAGTGTAGTTAGAAGTGGGACATGGTCTTCATGAATTCAAGGTCAGCTCTCTATCCACTATACCACAGTTGTCTTTTAATAAATAAATGGATAAATAACTACCAGATAATTTGAGGAGAGACAGAAAGAGAGGAGAGATACACAGAGAGAAGAAAGACAAAGAGAGAGAGAGACAAAGAGAGAGAGAGGGAGAGAGGGAGCATTAACGACTAGGGAGGTTGGATAAGGCTCTCTGGAGAGTGGCCAATGAACTGAGACTTGAAGAAGCTGGAACCCTTCACTCCATACATACCTCTCTCTATGTTGCCCTCTCTGATCCCCTGGTCACTGTCTCTCTGACCTCGCTGACCCCAAAGGGAGGCATGGGTGCTGAAGGAGAAGGGAGGACTGGCAAAGATGGGGTTCCACTCCTTCCCAGCATGTTCTATTTTGAACTGATTGAACCTCTCCTTCCTCCTGAGTCTTTTCTAGACTAGTTCCTAGGTGCATCACCAAGTTCCAGGTAGAGACTGTGCTATGCAAAGCCTCCTGACCTCCTGTTTGAAATGCTTTTTATACTCCCTGAGGTACACCAACTCCTCCAGAATAGCATCCTTTTGAGGACAGCAACAAAGACAACATTTTGGTTTACAAGGTGACCACAGTAATACAATCTATATATAGCTACATTAAACACAGCTAGCATTTACATAGAGCTTTTAGGTTCGCAAAGCACTTTATAAATGTTATCTCATTTGATCCTCACAACAAAACTTGGAGATAGGTGCAATTATTATTTCCAATTTACGGATAAGGAAAGTTTGTAATCTAAATAAGTGTTGCCCAGCTGGCAAGACCTCAGCAAGAAGATCAAGTGTTTGTTGATTCCCGTGGATTCTAGGCTCCTCTGGCCTCTTTATCTTGCATCCCTTCAATTTCCTTCTGAATATTTCTTCTGAAAAATGATAACAAAATGACCACCACTCCTGAGTGAGACCTCACCACCTCCCAAATGAGTAGAACAAAACAGAAGCAAATATTCCAGAAATAACATTTTTCTAACTGATTTCTTTTCTCTGTAAATATTTATTTCTTTGAGATCCCTAGGCAAAACCTGACCATTTCCCTGTGACAAAGGCAGCCTGTACAAAACAGATGTAAGTCAGCGACTGGGTTTGCCTAACCTAGCCAGTGTTTTGCTTCTTGGTGATGTGATAGTTGTTCTTTTTTGGGTTTGTTTGTTTTTGTTTCTTGGGTTTTTTTGTTTTGTTTTGTTTTGTCTTTTAGCTTTGGTTTGAGTAATCCTGGGCAGCTAAGAGGCAAAACAAATGAAGTGCTAGACGTGGATTCAGCAAGACTCCTCTTCCTAAGTTCAAATCTGGCCTCAGACACTTACTAGCTGTGTGACTCTGGGCAAGTCACTTAACCCTGTTTACCACAGTTTCCTCATCTGTTTTTATATCTCATCTCATTTTACAAAATGAGCTGGAGAAGGAAATAGGAAATCATTCCAGTATCTCTGCCAAGAAAACTCAAAATGGGGTCATAAAGAGTCCTATACAACTGAAAAACAACCAAACTGAACTTGGTAATCCTTCACATTGTTCTCAGGCTCTACAGAATAAGAGGGACTATGTAATAGGAAGGAATGGTCCTCCACAGGCTAAGGTTCAGGTCTTGGGATCTTTGGTATAGAGAAGTAGAAAGAGGCTTAGGGACCAGCTCCAACTTCTGGCTATACACCCCCATGTCAGTCAGTCAACCAATGAACATTGATTAAGTACCTACTACGTGCTGGACATTGTGCTAAGCACTAGAGATACAAAGACATGCAAAAAACTGTCCCTGCCCTCAAGGATCTCACAATAAAATGGGAGACTCAGCAAGCAAACAAATATGTACAAACAAGCTGTAGACTTGATAAATAGGAAGTAAATAAGGGAAGAAAAGTATTAAAATTTAAAAGAGTTGAGAAAGGCTTCCTGTAGAAGAGGGATTAATTCAATATAACATCAGATGGATGCCACCCTAGTTTACAGGGTCTCAATAATATCTATATCACATTGCATTCATGATATGTGCATGCCCTAAATGATTCTATCAGCTGTCATGCTTAACTGCAAGTAGATCCCAAATTTAATGTTGCTTCCCACCATTAAGGAGTCTTTCTCTCTCTCCCCTATAGACTCTCACCATCCTCTAGTCTCTTTCCCCATATTAATATGTTCCAATATACCCTTGAAAAAACTTTTAGCGTACTGGTCTCCAAGAACCACCTGACACCAACCTTGAACAGCATTACCATGAGCATAGTGAGGGTGATTTCTCAAGGTAAAAAACCAAGGATATTGAGACTACCATCAGCTTATTCTTTGACTATATAGCATGATCCCCCACGCTCCCAGAACCTCATCAGCACCAAGATAGTATGAGGATTGCTGATTCCAACAAGGGAAATGGAACCCTAGGGGCTGTGGCTAATTTAGCTTATCATAGAATTAAAACATTATCATGAGCGCATAAGCATCCTAGTACTCAAGATTTGGAAATAGTCCCAGGCTCTGAGGAAGAGGGAAGAAAAGGGCTCAGGAAAGTACATAGTAGTTGATTCTCCTACTGTTACCCTCACCAATCTCTCTTCTGCAAAGCTGACAGTTGCTGACTACATTATGGGGTCCTTTTCTGAGCTTTGAACATTTCTTGGTTCCTCTATGTAGACTGATGTAGAATGTTCAAGGCCTAAGACTAAGTGAGGCAAAAATGAAGAAAGAGACATGACTTCCAGATGAGAACAAACCCTTGTATATATGGTCCAGTGGATAGAGCTCCAGGCCTGGAATTTGGAAGACCAGAGTTCAAATCTAGCCTCAGACATTCACTAAGCTGTGTGACCCTGGGGAAGTCACTTACTCTCTTTCTGTTTCAGTTTCCTCAACTCTAAAATGGGGATAATTATAGCACCTACTTCCCAGGGTCGTGGTGAGGAACAAATGAGATAATATTTGCAAAGCACTTTGCACAGTATCTGGCAAATAGTAGGCACTTGATAAATGCTTATTCATTCCATTCTAATAGCAGTTTACTAAATATTTTCACGTATCGCATTTATTAAACATTTATCTGTAGAGGAGGCAGCATCAGGTATAGGAAGCGATATGGGGATAATAGAAAGAATATTAGCCATGGACTGGCTCGCTGTCCAAATCCTAACCCTTGTACTTACTATCCAACTCTGTTCCCCCATCACTTCCTCTCATTTCATTTCCCTATTTGTAAAACAGACATAAGGATTCTTGCTCTGCTCAAGTCACAGGATTATTGCGAGGTACTTTGTACTTGGGCTTTGAAAATGCTATTTTGTGATGTGAATGTAAGCTACTGCTAGTATCTCATTTGATCCTAGCCATAAGACAGTGAGACCAGTGCTGAGACTATCCCCACTTTACAGAACAGGAAACTGAGCCTTGGAAAGGCTCAAGATTTATCTAAAATTGCCCAGCTAGTAAGTGATAAAACTGGAACTAGAACTCAGGTCTTCTGGTTCCTAGCCCAAGTGTTCTTCCCACTATGCCATGCTTGCAGATTGTCATTGTTCTCAGTTCAGGCACAGATCCAAGAACTAGTTAAGCCTTGGAGGGCAACCAGTGCCTAGTTGGTAAACCAGGTCATCTATGGGGAAGATGTAGGATCTGTGGTAAGTCATCCTGTGTGCCTCCATCATTATTATTTTATGTTACTGAATGGGGCAGCAAAAATTACCTGCCTCCCATGTTGCCCCACCACCACTTCAGGGGCTACTGTAAGGAGATTGAAGCAGAAAACTTTAAAAAGTCACTTCTTAGATTCAAATGCCTCCTATCTTTAGCTATGTGGTAGGAGAGAACTAAATTTTAACTCATGGTCTGGGGTGGTCATCCTAATTTATCTAATTCATTCTGGGGAGATCCGGTTGGCAAGTACTCTTCACCACGGCTTTGACACATGCCAAGAAGGGAGAGTTTAGGACCCAGTGTAGAGCAAGAGCAGCAATGGGGATTATGGGGGAGGGCTTGTGGCTCTCCAAAGAAATGGATGAAGAATAGGCTGGTAAGGAGGATGCCCATCAATGAACCACAAAGCCTTTTAGCGTCCATTTGCGACTGCTGCTGAGCAAACAATTGCTAACACATTGGTCACTCACTAGGGTTCATTTCCCCCAGGACAGGCTTGAGCTGCTGCCCACAGCCTCAACCCAAAAGAAAGGAGGAGAGGAGGCAGCAGACTCATCTCTTACCTCATCTTACTCTCCGGCTGTGAAGCTAAATCAGGGATAGGAAACTTTTAGCCCCTAGACCTGCTCCCCAGCCTTTCATCCCTTTCATTCTTTTCAGGAATAAAGATGACCCTCCCCAGCCTCCCCCACACACACACACACACATAGACTGGCACTCCAATAACTAGAAGTAACAAATTTCTCCTGGTCTGGCAACTCTATGATGAATAGATATGACTTGCCTAGACCTGCTGCTAAACAACTGTTTAGATATCAGCTTTCAGAATCAGATCCTGTTTATCTAATTCATTTATTGCTTATGATTCCTATGTTGGAGGGAGGCAGTTGATATGTGGGCTGAGGATTATACAAGAGCCTCATTTCTCTAAGCACAGGAGAAGGAAAAGCTACCAAAACTTCCCCTGTGCTCTCCTCCTGGGCTCATACAGGATTTAATCAAGCCTTTCAATGTTCCTAGTCCATATTACACTTGTAACCCACCATATCAGTGGGTTCAGGGATCCTGTCCAATAGAGTGAAAGTAAAGATCCTGGAAAAGCCATAAAAAGGATAGAGGGGGATGCATGAAAGAGACAATAGATTGAGTTTGCTGAAGCTGAGATCTCTGTCCTCCCCAAAACCTCATCAGCATCAGAACTGTGCAAGAATCATTAGTGCCAACCAGGAAAATGGGCCCCCAGAGGTTATAACTAAGCAAGCTTATTAGAACTTAAATATTACCATGGGCTTATAAGTTTGCCAGAATTCTAGCTTTGAGAAGGAGATACAGAAAGAACTCAGAATGCTAAAGTGAAAAATCAAGGACACACTATAGTCATAGTCCACCCTTATGAAGTGATCCAACCCTTCTTTTGGCCACCATTTCCACCAACAAGATGGGCTCTGGATTAGAAATGGGACCAAGCGAGCCCTTACTTTCAGGGACCAAGAGAGCAGTGGCATAGCTCCAACTGTGCAGACTGATGAGATGTTTCCCAGAACCAAAAGGAAGTGGGAAAATCATTAACCCATCTTCTCATCTCTACCCCCACCCCCCTCTGATTCATGTCCTTCACACCACTTCCAGATTCATCTTCCTTATGCACAGTCATGCTCCTCCTCAGCTCAAAACGCTTCTCCACTATTTACCACATCAAATTCAAATTCCTTAGATTGAGATGGAAGGAATCTGAGACCACTCTGCCTTCCTAGATTTATATGGCACTGCTCCTGTCTAGGTACTCTCCCTACATTCCAGCTAAATGACACAATTCTCAATCCTCTGAACGTATCTACCTCTTTGACAGGTGGGTTACTTACCCGCCTCTTAGCTTTAGCTTAGGCTGTAATATGTGCCTGGAATGTTTTCTCTCCTCTTCTACATCTTTGAAATTCCTCCCTAATCTTTTCATCTCCGCTAAGTGGTACGTGGTGGATAGAGTGATGAACTTGGAAAAGCTAAGTTCAAATCCTGCCTTGGATAATTACAAGCTATATGTCCCTAGATAAGTCCCCTAATCTTTCTCAGCTTCAGTTTCCCCATCTATAAAATGAGGACTATAATATTGCTTAACTGATGGGGTTGTTATGAAGATCAAATAAGATAATATTTGTAAAGTGTTTTGAAAAATTTAAAGCACCATATAAATACTAATTGTTGTTGTTGTTATAGCTCAAGTGGCCACCTTTGCCATCAGGGCTTCCCTGATCCCACAGGTGTTTGTGATTTTCCCCCTTCAGCTCTCACAAAGCACTTGTTTGAAATTTCTCAGGTATGTATCATGAATTACTTTGTATTAAAGTAATAATTTTTCTACATCATCTTCCCTTAGAAGACTGTATACTTGGTGAGGGCAGGAATCATATTTTATTCAATTTTGGCATCTCCCCCAGCACCCAGAGCAATGCTCTGAACATAGGAGGAGCTTAATAAATGGTTATTAAGTCTTCTTGGCCTTGCAGGAGTCACAATTCACTGCAGATGAGGGTAATGAAGAACAAGAATAAATTGGGAGTTTGAGAAGCACAAAGTAGGATCTTAAGTTATCTATGCAACCCAGGCAGATCACTCACTTTTTCACACACCACAGCCCCTACTCCTTCAATATCTGAAACCCTGAGCAGAGTTCCGGGCATTTGCTATAGGATTTTTCTCAGCCTGGCACAAGGATCTGAGCTTTCTCCCCGCCCTGCCCCACCCCAAGGTTCTGTGGATCTCCCCCTCCCAGACGGGGCCTGTTTATTTTCTGAGCACTGGTTTAACAGTGGGCTGTTTTTATGAGTTGTGCTGTAGTTCTTGGTAAAGCACTTTAATCCATTTTAATGCCCCCACTCTGCTCCTCAGTGACAGCATGGTGGTTACTCTAATGCATCCCTCTCACCTCAGGGTTACTAATGAGGTCAGAGGGAACGCAATATCCAAACTGAATAATTCACTAATCAGATGCTGCAGACTCCAGTGGTAAAATTTATTTCTGACACCTAAACAGCAAATGGGTTTGTGGACACAACTCTCTCCCTCTCTTCACTCCAGAGCTATTTCTGCTAAATGGATGGCCAGTGTGTTTGCTTAACAAAAGGGCTCTGGTCTGCCCACAAACACCATCTTCTCATCTCAGGCCTTTGGTGTCCTCCATTGAGTCGGGACAAAATGGAAGATAGAAGTTTAGCTCATGGCCATTGACTAGAGCTAGGTCTGTGTCCAATGCAAACATACTTCTGGGAGCCTAGGTCGCTGGAGAGGGAGGGTGCAGAGGGGAGAAGGGGGTAGAGGTAACCTAAGGTGCTGTCTTCAGATTCTCCTGGCTCCTTTCAGGGCTAGCAGAGGGTGGGCAACAAAGTGACATCAAATGGATCCTGTCCCAAAGGGTATTGGGAAAAGATGGAAGCAACTTTGACAGAGGGGTCCAATATCTAAGCTAGGCAACCCTGTCACCAACTAGGTGTGTAGCCTTGGGTGGGTCGATCATCTCTCTCTCCACAAGTTTCCTCCTGTAGAAAACAAAGGGGTTTGTTTATTCAAGTTCTCCTAGCTTTCTCTGAAACTGTTCCTTTTGTAATCTCTTAAAGCACAATCCTATTTCATTACATTCACATACCATAATTTATTCAATTATTTCCCACTTCATAGACATATTTGTTACCAGGGTTTTGTTTTCCTTTTTCTTTCTTTTTTTCTCAATAGAGGGGAGGAGGTGTGAGCAATAGAAAATAAATAGTAAGTTGAAAAAATAAAAAATAAATTAAAAAGGGGCTCTAAGGAACCTTTAGGCTCTGACTTCCTGAGATTCTCTAACGTGCTTTGCCAGTGGCCAGAAGCACAATGATTACTCTTGTCCTAATATCCTTTAGTCTTTTCCATCCATCCCAACAATTTTCTATTAAGCCAGGCCAAACCAAGGGCTAAGGTAACAGATATGGCTCCTATGGGCAATAGCAGAGGCCTCAGAACAAAGGACCAAACTTTCTCCTTACAAGGAAGCTTTGTGTCTAGGAAAGCTGAGGAATCAAAATTTCTTCCTTTCTGACGTGGAGGGGAGCACTTTGTTTGACTGGGTGAACCTGCTCCTATAAGCACCAACCCAGGCTAAGGTCCTTCCCTGTGTAACCTCATAGGTACAGTCTGGTCAGATCCCACCTTATCCTCTGTCCTCCTTGGTGAAAAGCTACATGGTCCCATTCCCCACTTCTCAGTGCTGCTTTTTCCCTTTTCCATCCCTTCATATAATCATGGGAAATGCAGGAATTGTGCTATTGACTGGGAAGAGATAATCCGACAGTCTTTGCCCTCCGGCTGGTTACAGACAGATCAGGAATTGGAGACCGTTCTGGCCTGGATTCTTCTCCTCTCAGGACCAGCTTGGGTGTCAATTCCTTCTTGGAGCTTTTGCTGACTCCATTCCTCCCAGCTGGAAGTGATCTCTCCTTTCTCACATGTGGTTAGTCCTTTTTCTTGATCTCTCTTTCCCCCCTACCACATTTTACCCTGTATGTCCTTATTTGCACACATATCATCCTCCTTTCACCCATTAGATCATAGGCTCCTTGTGGGCAGGGATTAGGCAATATCTCTTTTTGCATCCCCAAACTTATACTTTGTAGGTGTTTAATAAATAGGTATTGATTTGAACTGAATTAGTACAACAATACTTGGACGCCTCATAAAAAGATTTTCAATAAATATCGGTAGAACTGAAGCATTTTCATATAATAGGGAGGAAAATCCTCAGTGAAATGTGAAATCGGTAAGGACAAACTTATTCATCTCACAAAAGTATCTTCATTTCCTAAATTGACCTTATTATATGAAAATATCACTTCATGCCTCCCCCTACCTTAGTTTCCCCACCTGCAAGATGGGGGATTGTACTAAATGACTTCAAAAGTTTTTTACTATTCTGAATCCTATGATTCTAAGAAAGAAAATACCATGGGAACCCTATAGTCCAAATCACTTTCCTTTTATAGAAGTCCAGTGTAGTAGAAAAAGCACTGGATTCACAGTCTGAGTACCTGTGATTACATCCCATCTCTTCAACTTGTTGCATGTATGACTATGAACAATTCACCCTGCCACTCTGGGCATCGGTTTACCCAAATGTAAAATGTAGTTGTTTGACTAGAAGATGTATAGGGGCTCTAAATCCCGTGCTTCTCTGATTCATGTATGATTGTCCTTCTAATGGATGCTCTCTACATGCTACTATTTATCTGTAAATACAAAGATACCCACAGCCATCTTGGACATCCTCTAATACTACACCTGATTCTACAGTGAGGCTAGAGAAGGGAATGGAGTTGGAAGGGTCTTAGAGGGCAAACCTGCCATCTTATTCCCTAGTAAGGCTTAGGAAGGTTGAAGGTGAGACGGGCAGGTAAGAACCCTTTGGATGTCTGAAACAACCCTGTTGAGTAGAAGCAACACCCATTGTGTATATTTTTATCAACCGACTCATCTGCCACTTGGGTTTTTTCATCCATTCTCTGTTTCTTGAGCCTGCTCCAAGGTGTAGGAAATGGTGACAGCTTCACAGCTAATGAAGGGGCACCTCCCTGCAGGAAGGAGGGGGTGCATTAATTGGAGGTATACAGAAAAGCTAGAGCAATCAATTACTTCTCTCCCTTGCCTTCAGCCCACTCCCTTTCTGATAACCCTTCTGCTATCCTGCCTTTTCTTTGTATCATTTTCTTTGGGAAGACGGATCCTCAAAACTGAGTATTAGGGACCTATTGGCTCCTCAACTTTCCTCCTAGGTTTCTGGAGACCCAGCAGATAACTGTAAACCTTTCTCATGCCTTTCCTTCAGGCCATTGACCAAGGAGGCTGGGTTATTGGTCAGTGTTTTCAATGAAAGGAGTTAGAAAGTCTGAAAACCTTGATTCAGCATTGTCCAGCATTGATGGCATAGCAGTCAAACTAGGGCATGTGTTTTGAGTTCTTAGGGAAAAGGGCACACAAAAAATTCAAAGTATGATAATAGAGTCATAGCATCATTACCCAAACTTATTGGCAGTATGAGGTCAGTATCCCCAGGTCCTTGGTCTTCCCTGCTGCCTAAACTTCTCTTGCTATGACGTCAAAAAGAAAGAGGCAGAGGAGAGGAACCACTTAGAATAGGGCAAGCTTCATCATCACTGTTGTTCTGGTCATTTTTGTCATCATCATCATAAATAGCCAGTATTGAGTTCCTACGGAGTACAGGCACTATGCCAAGAACTGGGGATACATATAGGAATAAAAATGTCATCTGTGTCCTCGAGAACCTTATAACCTAGTGGGAGAAAACAACAAAAGGCAGCAATGGTAGAATACACCATTAAGAGTAAACAGATTGGAGTCAGAGAGCCTAGGCTCAGATCCTGACTCTCTAACTTCTAACAATGAGACTTTGGGCAACTTCTGTGAGACTTAGTTTCCTCATCTGTAGTATGAGAGGACTGGAATCGATCCTTCCAGGTCTAACTCTATGGATCCAGATGTATAGGACATGAAGGACATAGACACAAAAAAGAATAACAATTTAAGGAAACAGATCATAGAATTTTAGACCTGGAAGGGACCATCCAATCCAAGGGCTATTAAGCTTTTGTGTGACGTGGACTCATTTGGCAGTCTGGTGAAGACTACAGATTCTCTCTAAGAGTAATATTTTTAAATAATCCCAAAAAAAGCTAAATTTCAGTTGGATGTTAGTGAAAATAAAGATGTAATGGTTTTGTCCTCATCCATAGATCCCCTGAAAACCCCAGAGTAACAACCCCTGATCTAGACCAACTCTCTTGAAGTATATAGATGAGAAAATGGAGGCCCAAAGGATAGATATAATTTGTCACACAGCAAGTATGTTAAGGACAGTACCATGAGTAGAGCATAGGATTCCTAACCCCCAAGTTAATTCTTCCCCTCCCCCTAATGTAGTTCCTAGGAAAATGTTGCTTTTGAAAGCTGCCACCTGTGAGCAAGAGAAATGAAGGCAATTAGGTTCCTCCTTGACCTTGCCCTTATGACACCCTCTCAGCCAGTCCCTGGAGAGGCTGGGGTGCAGGGGGCTGCTCTTGTTTGGAGCTTTTCTCTCATTGCTAATTAAGCCACCTTTTGTGTTCCTCTTCATCACTAAGCTCCAAACTCCCGCTGGGATCCATCTCTGATTTTATTAGGGCTTTCTGTTGCTGCTGAATTTGATCTGTGTTCACTGAGCCTTCTACCCCTACGGATCTGGGAAAATAACGGCTGGTGGTAATCAGCGTAGTAATAGCATGTTGGAGTGGAGAGAGCCCTGCTCTGGGAGGTTGAAGAGCTGAGTTTGAGTCCCAGCTCTGCCATGCTGATATGGAACTTAATACGTTTGCTCTTAAGGCAAGAAACATGAACTGTACCTGGGGCAGGAATCGCGAAATGCATCCTGAGTTGAAGAATACACCTGGGAAGCAGGGCACCACCCCATGGAGGAGAGACAGACCCCAGAATATTTGTATAAGGCTTCCCTGCTGCCTGTTGGGGCAGATATCTTTTGTGGCAGGAAGACTAGGAAGGGGGGGAAGAGGAGCTCACCCCAATCTGCCATTTGTTAGCTTCCTATTTTAACTAATTTGCCATGTTAAATAGGTGCTAAATTCGGTTGTTTCTACGCTGCTCAAGGACAGCAAGTACTGTCAGTCCCTCTAAATTTCAGGCCCTGGGGAAAAGTTCTGGTCACTCCACCCTAGACCCTGCCCGATGACTCCTTATGGGTCCTGGGGCAAGTTACTTAACCTTTCTGAGTCTGGGTGACAGAACCCATAAAATGGGAATAGTAATCCACATACTGCTTGTGCAATAGGGATTTTGTGGATCAAAGGGAATGATGTATGTGAGATATATTGTAGTCAAAAAGGTCATATAAATGTAAGATAAAGATAATCGGATGAGGGAGACAGTTTGACGAGCAGAAAGCCTGTTCACTGGCCCCACTGCTCCAAACAGCATCAGAGTGAGATGCTCAAACAGAATCAATTTTATCCAAGAGATCTAAAAAGAGAAAGAGGAGGGAGGGTGGGAGGGAAGAGCTGACTTCAGTGATAGCAAGGGAGACAGATCAGGGAACTGTAGAAAGGTAGAGAGAAAAATCTTTGCAAATTGAATTTCTAAGCTCTGGTGGCAAGAAGGACTGGTCAGCTGAAGGGGGAGCCTGGCCTCTGCCTGGAGGATCTCAAAGCAACTTGAAAATCTGATCAAGTAGGCAGGGAAGGGAACCCCCCCCCCCACCTTGTCCTCCCAATGAAAAAGATTAAAAACCTCAGGCAAAGCCTAGACTTCCTGTTCAGCGCTTCTCTGCTAGGCTGTGCTGCTCCCTCCCCCGTCTCCAAACACTGAGTATCTCAGTAGCCCCGTGAGGTGGTGAGGCTGGAGGTGGAGAGAGAGAAAGAGGAGAAGGTCCTATGCCCCCGGCCAGATTCTCAATGGCAATAATTCTCCATGCAGAGCAATATTACCAGTTAATTAATCTAGCCTGAGGGGTAGAGGGAAGTGTGAGATGCTGGAGAGGACAGCTTTGCTGTGAGAAGGCAGCAGCCCACAGGTAACTTCTCAATTACAGTAATTTCCTTCATCTTTCTTACTCATGATGGGGAGGGGAAGCAGCAAACTCCTTGTCAGCTGTGTCCCTACTGAAGTAGCTGCCTAAGGCAGAGATGGTGATAAACCCTATAATAGGAGAACCAGCAACTGTCTTCCTTCCTACTCTTTCTCCAAGATGCTGTCTTCCTTCCTCCTCCAGTTAAACTCCAAGAGGGACAAGGTGTCTGCCACCAAGGAGAATGATCATTAAATGTTCAGCAGCCACAGAGGATGCTGTCTTGGGAATAGAGGGACTGAATAAAGTAGGCTTTTTGAGGTGGTAAATTAAACAAATTTGATTGGTTTTCTCTGCAGACAGAGGTGCCATCTCTTTTTTATTAAAAGCAAAACAAGATAAAACATCCGAGGCTGAATTGAAGGTGGGAAGAGAAGTTGTCTGGCTTGGGGAATCATGGGGGAATGAGTCCAGACCAGAGCTTTCTGTTGGCAAGGGCTCCAACAGAGTGACTGGACAGAGGGCTATGGGCCAAAAAATAAGATGGATCTCCAAATCTAAAGACAAAGAAGAGCTGGGAAGTGCTGTGCTCTATGATGTAAACTAACAAAAATCCATACCTCTTGGATGGGATCGGCATCTATTTTATCCTCTCTTCCCAGTCCCCCCCCCCACCAAGGTTACTGTGAGAAAGACACTTTGTAGAATATACAATCCCATACAAAAACAAAACAAAGCAAAGGCTGATAATAACAATAATGATAATCTAAATGCTTGGAAATTATAATGACCAAACTCAGAAAGAAAAAAGGTCCCCCAAACCCCAAAGAAAACATGAGAAGATAATTCCTCCTCCTCCCCCACTCTTTGTACTGGTGGAGTACTATGGGTATAGAGCACAAAATATAATGTCAGACTTTTTCAGTGTGTTGGTTAGTTTTGTTTAACTTTTTGTTTTTCTTTTCTTTTTCCATCTATGTTTTAAAGAATGGTGCTCTGGGAGGGGAAGAATATAGTGGGAAATGCAGGAGATATTGAAATGAAAGATAGAAATAAAAATGTTTAAAGCCTCTACAAACGCAAGGTTACAAATCGATAAGTGTACATACACATGTTATATATTTCTATCTAATATGTCTGTGGGGATGTATATCAGATATATGCATTTTGAGAAGCAGTTTGGCATAACTAATAGACTGGTGGGATCGAGATCCCACCTCTGCCATTTACTTGCTTTATGACCCTAGGTGAGTCACTCAACCTTAGGTAACCTGCTAAGACCATATAGTACAGAAGGGAAAGCACTGGCTCTGGAGTCAGAAGACCTGGGTTCAGATCTTAACTCTGATGTTTAAGATACCTAACCTCCCTGGGCTCAGCCCCATCATTATTAAAATTGAAGGGGGAGGTACAGAATTGGACAAGATGGTCTCTGAACCCCTTCTAGACCCTAGACCTGTGATCAATTCCCCATTCCTGAGTTCAGTATGCTGACTAAATCTTGTGTATATAGAAATACACACAGATATATACTTATGTATATATATACATGATTTAATCAGCATGCTGAAATATATGTGTGTATATACACATATGTCTATATATAAGTGTGTGTCATATACACATGTTTTATATGTAAATATATTTAAAGAGCCAGCATAGAAAGTGACTGGAGATAAGGCTTCAGAACCAAGAAGACCTGGATTCATTACTGTCCCTAACACATACAATCTGTATTACCCTGAGCAAGTCACTTAACCTCTTAGTGCTCTAGGTAATTCTCTAAGACTATAAATTGAAAAGAAAGTGTTGAAATGCATGGCTGAAGGAAGTTTCACCAACTAGGAATTCCCACTATCAGTGAAATCATAAGTCTAGTCTTTATCTATCCACATAAATATACATGTGTATGTGAATATTTCCCAGAAATAACCCATCCTATAATATACTTTATTGGGGAGGGGGGCTAGGCAATGGGGTTAAGTGGATGCTATGTGTCTCAGGCCAGATTTGAACTCAGATCCTCCTGACTCCAGGGCTGGTGCTCTATCTATCTGCGCCACTTAGCTGCCCCTTATAATATACTTCAAAGATACTATTGTAGTACCTCAATCATCCTGAGAAGTAATGCAATTCTAAAAGGATGTGTGATAACTGCCAATGTGGGTATTAATTCCCTCCATTAACACACATTCCAATACCTTCCAATATTGTCCATAGCTTAAAAAAAAAAGGAATTACCAGGTAGCCAGCCCACCAGTGTTGAGTCCCTCCAAAACATAACTAGCGAGGCTTGTCCTTAAACATCTGGCATATTGGGCCATTGCCAATCACCTCCTCAAAGCCTTTGCAGTTTAGTAAGACCTAACAAAACTGATATTCCATTAACATCATTTCCACACTACAATGAGGCATCAGAAGAAGGCATTAGTGAAGGAAACTGAAATAAAATCAATGAAAAATAATGTTAAACTTGGGAACTGGAACATATTGCGACATTCTATTGAAATGAAGGGACCTGGTATGATGTGCAAGTGCAAACAGAAGGGGACAGCCTGATCCTCATGCAGTCTAAGAAAAGGAGAGTTGGAGAGCAAGGATGTCAGTGATTTAGGAGGGCCATAATAGCTGCCTTCAAGCATCTGAACGGCTGTCTCCTGGAAGAAGGATGCCCTAGAAATCAGAACAAGGAGCAAAAGATAGGAGCTGCAAAGGGACAAATTAAAGTCTGCTGTGACCCCACTGCCTTCATTTTCAACCTTCCCTTTCTTTGCAGAAGTAGGAAACTATGCATGTGGTGCACTGCATATAAGACTTTTCCCAATATATTGGGAAATTTATATAATAATTGATAATAATTGGCTGGTTTTACTGAATATTTTCCCTTTTTGTATATAAGAGATGGTTCTGTTGGAGGTGGAAAGAGGAGAGAAATATAGGGAAAGGTGGGTAATACAAAAATAAACAATGTCAATAAAGCTTGCTGTGAGGGGAAAAAAATCCTATCTAGAGCTACCTGCAAGTGAAATGGGCTTCCTCTCAAGGAAGCTGGGTCCCCCTCACTGAAGTCCCCACAAAAGAATTTGGGGGCCCGCTTTAAAGGGGCTATTTCTTTCAGTATCAATTGGATGAGGTGGTTGCTGAGGCACCCTCCAGGCCTTAGGCTGTGTGATTCCATGTTGGCTTTGTTCCTAGCACTATTCAGGGCAGGGGTGCTCTGATCCATGGACATAAGTACGATATTCTGGTTGGCATAGCAGGTACATCCCTAGAGCATAGAGGTGTAACACAGCAGCCTACCACAACTTACTGAAAGTACCCCGGCCAGAAAAAGTCCAGAGCCTCCTATTGGCAAGAGCTCCAGAGGAGTGGCTGGACAGAGGGCAACAGGCCAAAAATAAGATGGATCTCTAAATCTAAAGAGAAAAGGATAACAAGTGTGTCAAGCTCAATGATACAAGAATAATAAGAATCCATACCTCATGGATGGGGTCAGCATTTGTTGTCTGCCCCACAAAGTTTATATGAGAAAGGTACTTTGAAAGTTTCAAACGGCCATACAAATGTGAGATAACAGAGATAATTTTACATACATACATAATGTGTGTTTATATTCATGTATGTATGTATGTATGTATGTATATATATATGTATTTACACCCACATATCCAGAAAATGTGCAATAACACATAGCATAATGAGCTTAGAGTCAGACAGTCCTACATTCAAATCCCACCATTGAAAATGCCATGCTCACCAAGTACTAAAATTGTATGCAACCTTCTGGTTACTGATTTGGCTTGCCCTGACTCATAGACAGGAATGCTCCTGACAACTGTGTCCTTCCAGAGAAGTACCTGGGCATTCTGGTTCACAATTCAGTTTCCTGTGAGTTTGCACAGTGTGAACCAGTTATCCCAGGGCCTGATCACCCTTGGGTGAACAAACCATTGTAATTTCAACCTTGTAGGTCTCAGACATCAGACTGTCAACCACAGTGACTCCTCTGAGAAACAGCAGCCTTGAAACAAACACCTGAAATCCAGGACATTAATATGCTCCCTTACCTTCCTATTCTGCAATCCCTTTCAACTCCAATGCCCAGGGGCCTCTATGGCACCTAGCTTAGATCCTCACCTTCCCAACCTCCTGATTTTGCCTGTCAGAATGGGAATAATCCAGCCCTTCCAGCCTCAGGGTCCTTCCATGGTGCTGATTCCTAAACCTGGACCAGAGTCACTCATGCCTCTCCAGAGGGGTCAGGTCTCTACCATGGGGAGATCATTATTTTAAAATGCGCCCCGCACCTCTGAAATGTGTCAAAGCACAGAGCAGAGTGAAAATAACAAACCGACACCACGGAAAAACAAATGCCACATCACAACAGGGACCTGACAAATGAAGAAAATAACTTAGAAAAAAAAAAAA
Organism: Vombatus ursinus; assembly: GCF_900497805.2. Taxonomy (NCBI): domain Eukaryota; kingdom Metazoa; phylum Chordata; class Mammalia; order Diprotodontia; family Vombatidae; genus Vombatus; species Vombatus ursinus. The sequence continues at coordinate 30,975,949 of NW_020948983.1, read as the reverse complement.
GCTTGAGGCCTAGATCCTCGGCAGGGCAAGGGAGGTGACAGTACAAGTCTTTAGAGGGTGAATTCCACCAAAGTAGGGCACTGCCTACACAGAACTAAGTGCCACTGTCTGGGCAGCACAGGCAGAAAATGATAGGGAGTAGTAAATCCCAGCCTTCATTCAAGCACCAGACTGAAAGATTATATGAATTCTGCAACACCTAAAAGTACTTTTCTAACATGAAGTCCTAAGTATGCTGAGAGGCAGTGTGGTATGATGGAATGGGCACTCACCTGCAAGTCAGGAGAGAGCCAGCCTCAGATCTCCCCTGAGATACCCGCTAACCTTTTGACCATGAACAAATTTCTCAATCTCCTTGAGCTTCAGTCTTCTCATCTTTAAACTGGGGCTATCCTCTTCTCCATTCAAATAAGTTGCTGTATTTAAAGCACTTAGGATGCCATGTGAATGCCAGCTATTATAACAGCTTTCCTTATAATCTGTTCAAATACACTTGAAACAACACGGTGGAGTAGGTACAGAGTTACCTCAAAGGTGTTACCTCGAATTGATAGAGGTAGTTTCCTCATTGGTGAAGGGAGTCTATATCAATGAAATTTCAGGTCCAGTCCTTATCCTGAATCCTTATGTGATCTGTCCTTCTGAACTCCTAATGAACACCTTGGTGTTCCTACTCATGACACTTGTAATGCAAATACGGACCCCCATCGCAATTATTTTGGAGCATGTCTAATGTCTCCCACTAGACTACAAGCTTCTTGAGGGCAGGGACTGAGATGATGATGATGATGAAGATGATGATGATGATGATGATGATAATAGCTTATTAATAACAATAGTTTACAAAAGACTTAAAAGTGCACAAAGAGCTTTACATAAATTATCTCATTTGATCCGCAAAACAACCCTTGGTACTATGATCATCCCCATTTTACAGATGAGAAAACTGAGGGTGAAAGCATTTATTTAAGTGACTTGCTTAGGGTCACACAGTTGGTAAACTGGTAAAAAGGCAGGATTCCAATTCAGGCTTTTCCGACTCCAAGGCTGTCTCATTCATCTTTGTGCCCCACTCTGTGCTTTGAACGTGGCAGGTGTTCAATATAAAGTTGATGAATGAACAAGGAAAAGTATTCAATGTAGTGGGAGCCTGACCTAGTCTGCACAGCTAATCTCTTTGAGAATGCAGACAGTTTGTCTCTGCAGTCGGACCCAGCCTGCAATTTCACCCAGCTCACACAAATTCTATGCACAACCTACATTCAGGCCAGGTTGTGCTTCTCTCTATCCAGTGTCCTGCTTTAATTAAGTACTTAGTGGCCTCTCTTTCCAGAGTGTGACCATTGTCTCTCAGGTCCAGGAGTTTGGGGGTTTGTTTGTTTTTATAACCTAGATCCCCCTCCTCACATATCACTCCTAACTCCTAATTTTCTTTTCCTACAGAAGATCCTTTTGACCCTTCTATTTTCTCATCCTAGCCCAGTTCCTTCTTCTCTTCCCACATTACCGAATTTTAAGTTAATCAATAACAGGAACTGTATCTGATTTTATTTTTCTGTCTCCCAGTGTCTAGCATAGCACCCTATGCATAAAAGGTGCTTCGTAAATGTTTGTTGGATTTATAGTAGAAAAGGTATTGGATTTGAAATCAAAGATGGATTTCAATCCAAGCTCTGACATTTAATAGCTATGTGACCTTGGGCAAGTCAGTTTCTCTCTTTCAGTCTCAGTTTCCTTATCTATTAATTAAAAGTATTGAACTAGTGCAATGTTTCTTAATTTGGGGTCCTTGGATTTAGTTTTAAAAAAATTTTTATTACTATATTTCAATATATATTGTTTTCCTTTGTAATCCTATGTATTTTATTTTATACTTTTAAAAAGATGGTTCTGAGAAGGAGTCTATAGACTTCAATACTCTGACTTCATAAGCCAGAGGGGTCCATAACAGTTCAGGATCCCTGAACTAAATGATCACTACGGTCCCTTCTGGCTCAAGATTTGGTAAAACTCAATTTCTACTAAGCCTCAGTTCTCCCACATAAACTACTGAGGAGAGTCAGTGGTCCTTACTTTAGAAAACATTAGTCTTAATAATAATAGCTAATGTTTATATAGCACTTTAAGGTTGGCAAGCAGCTTTAGAAATATTATCTCATCCTCACAACAACCCTAGGAGGTAGGTGTTATCATTATCCCCATTCTACAGATAGGGAAACTGAGACAGGCTAAGGTTAACTGATTTGCCCAGTGCTGCACAATATCTAAGTCAGAATTTGAGTTCAGGTCTTCCTGGCTCCAGGTCCAGGTCTCTATCCTCTGTGCCACCTATCTACAGCCAACCTAGTCTTGATATCTTTTCATACAGCACCAATATATTGATGTTCATCCTTCATTCTCGAAGAGAGCCAATGACATCAGGAGCATGTCGCCTTGACTTGTGAGTGAATTGGATTTAAGTGAGGCAGGACTGTGCAAAGTCATCAGCTTCACTATCTCCTCCAGAGTCATCAGAATTCAGTGGCAAGACATAGGTCAAGATGAGTGGATGTGAAAGGGCACACACTCCAAGTACATGTGTGTGGCCAGAGCACATGTGTGACTAAGGCACCTCACTTCCTTCTGCAGGAGGGCATTCCCAGTCTCCCCAGCTGCTGGCACCTTCCTCAGGACTAAAGTAACCAAGGTTACCCTCCATATACTCTTCACATGTGACTTCTTTTCCTTGTATCCCCATGACTCAGCACAGTACCTACACAAAGTAAATGCTTCATAAATGCTTGTTGACCAACCAATTGAAGGCAGACCATTTTTGCTTTTTCTTTGTATCTCTAGAACTTAGCACAGCGTCAGACAGTTAGTAAGTGCTTAATTAATGCTTATTGATTGATTCCAAGGCAGAATTGCCAACATCCAGTTCTCTGCTGTTCTCTGTTATCATCTCTATTGGGTGCAGGGTCTGCTATAGATCAAATCTCCACTTTCCACTGGGCATTTCAGATCATTTCACAGTTTCTGAGCATTAAGAGTATGGTTTGAGGACCTGGCACTCATTCCCCATCCTGTCTGAACACCCTACTCAAGCTATAAAACCAGAAGCTTGGAGGGCAAGGATGCTGGAGGGAGATGAAAGGAATTAAAGAGAAGTTTGTTTTGCTTTAGGTAATGAAAACAGGGTATAATCTCAAAAATGACCAAATGATATGTTCAAATCCAAGGCAAACTGTTCATTGTAATACAAGTCTATGCTCCAACCTCTGATGAAGAGCCCAAAGTAGATCAGTAATATGAAGACCTACAACATCTTCTAGAAATAAAACACACACACACACACACACACACACACACACACATACACATGCACGCTTGCATGCACACACGTACGATGTCACAGTCATCATAGGGGACTGGACTGCTAAAGTAGAAAACCAAAAGATAATTGGAATAACAAGCCAGTTTGGCCTTGGAGTACAAAATGAAGCAGGGCAAAGACTAATAGAGTTTTGTCAAGATAACTCACTGATCATAACACTCTTTTTCGACCCAAAAGGCAGTTCTATACATGAATATCACCAGATAGTCAATATGGAAATCAGATTGATTATATAATTTGCAGGCAAAGGCAGAGAAGCTCTATACAGTTAGAACAAGCCCTGGAGCTGACTATGGTTCAGACCATAAGCTTCTTATTGTAAAATTCAGTCTTAAATTGAAGAAAGTAGGGGAAACCATCAGACCATATAAGTGTGACCTACATAATATCCCTTATGAATTTGAAGTTGAGGTGATAAATAGATTTAAGGGATTAGATCTGGTAGGTAGAGTGCCTGAAGAACTATGGACAGAGGTTTACAATATTATACAGAAGGCAGCAACAGAAAACATTACAAAGAAATTTTGTTGTTATTGAGTCATTTCAATTGTATCTGACTCTTTATGACCCCATTTGGGATTTTCTTGGCAAAAGTACTGGTGTGGCTTACCATTTCCTTCTCCGGATCAGTTTACAGATGAGGAACTGAGGTAAACAGGGTTAAGTGACTTGCCCAGGGCCCCACAGCTAGTAAGTGTCTAAGGTCACATTTGAACTCAGGTCCTCCTAACTCCAGGGCCAGCACTCTATCCTCTGCACCACCTAGCTGCTGAAGAAATAGAAGAACAAGAACGCTAAATGACTATCTGATGAGTCTTTACAAATTACTGAGGAAAGAAGGAAAGCAAAAGTGAAAGGAGAAAAGAAAAGATGTACCCAACTGAATGCAGAATTCCAGAGAATAGCAAGGAGAGATAAGAAGAAAACAGTAGAATAGAATGGGAAAGACAAGAGACCTCTTCAAAAAAATTAGAGATACCAGCAGAAAGTTTCATGCAAAAATAGGTATGATAAAAGACAAAAATGTAGCTATTTATCAGAAGCAGAAGAGATTAAGAAATGGCAAGAATAGACAAAAGAACTATACAAGAAAGATCTTAACATCATTGATAACCACAGCTAGTTATTGATCTAGAACCAGACATCCTGGAGAACAAAGTCAAGTGGGCCTTAGGAAGCATTGCTAACAATAAGGCTAGTGCAGGTGATAAAATTCCAGCTGAGCTATTTAAAACCCTAAAAGATGATACTGTTATAGTGTTGCACTCAAAATGCCACCAAATTTGGGAACTCAACAGTGGCCACTGGACTAGAAAAGATCAGTTTAAGTCCCAATCCTAAAGAAGAACAATACCAAGGAATGTCCAAATTACTTAACAATTGCATTCATTTCATACAACAACAAGGTTATGCCTAAGGTTCTGCAAACTAGGCTTCTGCAATATGTGAACTAAGAATTACCAGAAGAGTAGGCTAGTTTTCAAAGAGACAGAGGAACTAGAGACCAAATTGCCAACATTTGCTGGATTATGAAGAAAGTAAGGGAGTTCCAGAAAAATACCAACTTCTGCTTCATTGACTACACTAAAGCCTTTGTGTGGATCACAACAAAATGTGGCAAGTCCTCAAAGAGATGGGAGTACCAGATCATCTTACTTGTCTCCTGAGGAACCTGTATGCAGATCAAGAAGCAATGTTAGAACCAAACATAGAACAATTGATTGGTTTAAGATTAGAAAAGGAGTATGAAAAGGCTATATATTGTCATTTTATTTATTCAATTTATATGCAGAGTACATCATGCAAAATGCCAGGCTGAGTGAATCAAAAGCTGTAATTAAGGTTGCTGGGAGAAATATCAACAATCTTAGTTATGCAACGATAATACCACTCATGGAAGAAAGTGAAGAGAAATTAAGATACCTCTTGAGAGTAAAAGAAGAGAGTGTAAGAGCTGGATTAAAACTTAACCTCAAAAAAAAAAAACCAAAGAACTTGGCAACTGGGCATTTCACTTTCTGGCCAATAGAGGGAGAAGAAATGGAATCAGTGTCAGATTTTATATTCTTGGGTTCAAAGATCACTATAAATGGTGACTGCAGCCATGAAATTAAAAGATGCTTGCTCTTTGGAAGGAAAGCCATGTCAAATCTGGACAGCATACTAAAAAGCAGAGACATCACCTTGCAGACAAAGGTCCATATAGTCAAGGCTATGGTTTTTCCACTAGTGATGTATGGCTGTGAGAGTTGGCCTATAAGGGAAGCTGAGTACTGCAGATTAGACACATTTGTATTGTGATGCTATAGAAGACTTTTGAGAGTTCTTTGGACTGCAAGTAGGTCATATCAGTCAATACTTAAAGAAATTAAATCAGACTATTCACTGGAAGGTCAAATACTGAAGCCGAAGCTTAAATACTTTGAGAAGATGGGACTCATTTAAAAAGACTTTGATGCTGGGAAGGATTAAAGGCAAAAGGAAAAGGGGATGGCAGAAGATGAGATGGATAGATAGTATCATGGAAACAACAAACATGAACTTAGACTTCGAGAGATAGCGTAGGATAGAAGGGCCTGGTGTGCTATAATCCATGGAGTCAAGAAGAGTTGGACATGACTAAACAACTGAACAACAAACAACAATGAAAATTATTCGTTAAGTAGCTGTACTTTACTCCTTTTTGTATATTATGCAATCCAGACAAACTGGACTTCTCTCTATTCCTCTCACACCATACTCCATCTTTTACCTCCATACTTTTGCATCGGCCATCCCCCATGCCTGGAATTCACTCCCTCCTCATTTCTGTATTTTAAAATTCCTTTCTTATTCAAGATGTACCTCAAGCACCACCCTATTAAGAATTTGGGACTTTTTTCTGGTCCCCCTGGCCTCAACTGCTAACACAATTACCTTCTGACAAAACTTTCCATTTATTCTGTATAGACAGTGTTCCAAAAATCTTAATGCATTTTTTTAAGCTTAAAAGTGCACTAAAATTTTTGGAACAAGGGAAAAAGGAAGGGAACAAGAATTTATTGAGCACCTACTACTGCCAGGCACTGTGCTAAGCACTTTGGAGATATGATCTCATTTTATTTTCACAAAAGCCTGGGAGTTAGATGCTTTATGACCCCTATTTTACAATTGAGAAAACTGAAGCAGACAAAGGTTAAGTGATTTGCCCAGCATCTCAGAGCTAGTAAGTATCTGTGATCAAATTTGAACTCCAGTCTACCTGACTCCAGAACAAATACTGTATGTCTCCCTTTCTCCAGTCCAATATAACTCAAATTCCACCAACTTCTTTCCATATAATCTCTGGGCCCCTCATTAGCCTGGTCTCCTCATTCTGGGCCTGCTCCAGCTTGTCAACATCCTCTCTAAAATGTGGCATCCAGAACTGAAAATAATAGTCTAAATGTGGTCTGATTGGAGAAGAATGCAGTAGGATTCTCACATCCCTCATTCTACACACCATGCCTCTCTCTCTCAAGGCTCTTATTTCACAGTTGTGTTACTGATGGTCATGTCACACTCTTATTGTGTGGATCAATAGATTAATATTAAGTCCACTAAGATCCCTAGATCTTTTTTCATATGAACTGTGGTCTGACCAAGTTTTCCCATTCTTTACTTATCTATTTCATTTTTTTAACCCAAATTAGGACTTTACTTTTTTTCCCCTTGTTTAAGGCAATTGCTGTATAGTGAAAAAGGCCTTTGGGCTGGAATCATTGAACCTGGGTTCAAATCCTCTCTCTGAAGCTTATTAGCTTTGTGACCTCAAGCAAATGATTTCATTTCTGTGAGCTTCAGTTACCTCATTTGCAAGTTAGAGATAATAATACTTGTAGTAGGTATCCCACACAATTGCTGTGAGTAAATCACTTTTGGACTTTTAAAGTGTGACTACCCAATAATGTCATTCTTGGAAATATTGTCCCCATTTAACAGATGAAGAAACTAAGGTGAACTGATACGCCCAAAGTCATACATCTAGGAACCGGTGGAGCCAGGCCTTGAACCTAGGCCTCATGTTCTTTCTGCAACATTACGAAACCTCCTTCCCCTCATCCCCCTGCCCTGATAAGACACTTCCACTTCTCCTAGAACTACCACCAGTTTCCATCAGCATGGAGTTTTGGGTTTGGAGGATGCCAACACCCGCCCACAAGAAGACAATTTGAGACCCGCCAACTCATTTCACAGGAGCCACCCAGCAGCCCTTCACCCAGGGATGTTTGTTGGGAAAAGCAGCCAGGCCCTAAAAGTCTAAAAGAGAAACAAATCCTCCATGGTTAGTTGGTTGGGTGATGGGCCAAGGAGAAGAGGACAGGGACCTGCCTCACCCCTCCATAGACCCCTGGTCCATCTCCTTCGCCACCTGTTTTAGGTAGGTCATGTTTGGTGGCTGGATGAATTGACACTGTCCCTATAAATACAGTTCATATTGTACTGCACATATTTATAAATATACGTGCTGTAGCACCACCACATTGCCTGTGAAGGATGCAAGCAGGTTGTGATTAGAGGTGAGCCAGCTCCTGATTATGGGTTAATTAGCTCTGCTAATAAACAGCCTGTAGCTTTACTTAAGAAAAAATAACATATTTCATCGGAGGTAGAACAATTACAGTGAATGTAAAATAGATATTTCTGCCTAATGAGCATTTGAAATGCTTTCTTTAGAAAGGGGAAAAAACGCTTTTCTTAAAAAAAAAAAAAATCCAACCCCCACAGTCCCAGTGATTAGACAGCAGTGAAGGGTGAACTTCAAAGGATTTGGATTGTTTTTTTTTACATTCAAAAAGCTCATCGCCAGCCTCCGGAAGGCCAACTAAAGTTCAGGAGGAACAGGAAAAAAAAAAAAGCCTTAATAAAATCAAAGTTTGATCCCAGTGGGAATTGGGAGTCGTATGATGAGGAGGAACAAAAGAGTTGACTTAATTAGCAGTGAGAGGGAAGCCCAAAATGGGTGTCTCCACGTAGTAGGGAAGGTGCCAACAGGGAGAGGGGGGCAATGCCAAGGAGGAGCCAGAATAGCCCCAGCTTGCAGAAGCACAGGAAGGCTGAGGTCTGGGGCTTTGGTGGGGTTTCTGGGGCAAGCAGAAGCCTCTCCTAACCGGGGAATAGGGAGGGAAAGATAATGAGAAAATCTGAGCAGGTAGGATTGCGTGAACGGGTGGGTTTAGCCAAAAAGAGACAGAGACCGAAAGAAGTGCTAGAAATAGAGATGGGTCAAAAGCGGAGATTCACATTTGGGGAGAAGGGGCTTTACAGAGAGGCAAGGTCTGGGATTTCAAGCTGCAAGGCCTTGGCATCAGCAGGCAAGGGACAAGCCAAAGGAAGGATGTAATTATCATCTGTTGTACTCCAGGTTCAAGACCACATTCTAGCTTTAAGCTTTGCTGTGTGGGGGCATCCTCCATTAGACCCAACTCCCATCACTGGGAGAAATCCTTACACTGTGACCACTCTCATCAGCCTCTATGGACAGGCTTCTTCACCTTTTTTTTGAGTCATGGACCCCTTTGACAGCCTATAGACCCCGTTCCAGAATAATGTTCTTAAATGCATAAAATAAAATATATTAAATTACAAAGGAAATCAACTATATTAAAATACAGTTATCAAAATAATTTTGTTTAAAGTTTACAGACCCCAGGTTAAAACTCCTGCTCCTTGGAAACTTCTAGCGTCAGTCACTCACATCCCTGTTAGCTAGAGTGCTCACCCACCGTCCTTCCATTAGCCTCCATGGAACTTGTGGGGCAAGACTATGGTCTGAGGCAGGGAAATATTGCTGGAGAGACTGAGATCAGGTTTAAATAAATCTCTGGCTCTGAAAGAATCAGCATCACAGAAGTGTAGAAGGTCATCTGGTCCAACCACTTTGTTTTACAAATGAGGAAACAGAGACCCAGACTTGCTTATGGTCATACAGCTAATTAGTGGAAGGGCCAGTGCTACAGCCTGGGTCTCTTGATTTCTGACAAAGGTTTTTCTACTATAACATGAGGAAGAGACAGACAGGAGGCCTCCAAACAGAGCTGTTCTTGGGTACATGATGGTAATAGGTGCAGAGGCATCCCTTTTCCACAGTCATGCAGGAAGACCACAGGAATTTGTCCAAGAAAAATTAAAATTCTTCTCTAAAGGAGAACCACACAGAAGAAAACAGTTTTAGATGAAGTAAAAGTGCAGTAAAGAAATATTTGTGGATGCAGCAATGAGGAAGAGAAATTAGTCATTTATTTAACACCCCAACAGAGCAAGCATTCCTCCCGCTTGGTAACAGTCAAAGATAGGACCAAGGGACTTTACAGGAAACGTGACAAAGCCATCACTAGGGTGGAGCAATGGGTGCTTCGGCCTGGGGTAGTAAATTTAGTGATGGCACTTGCAGTCATTTAGCAACACATAAACAATAGAGGTTTGCACCTGATTAGCAAGACAGCCTGTCCCCCACCCTGTCCTGCCCTATCCTACCTTGTCTTCCTATTGTTTCAGCCACAGCCTTGCCCCAGAGTCCAGGAGTGTCTGCTTCCCCCCATAAAGCAGGATAGACCAACCTGCAACCTTAGGTTACTCTTAATGTCATTTGCCCCAGGTATAAAAATCCCTACCTACAGCTCTGAGAGATGGAGAAATCCACTAAGAAGAAGTATGGTTTCATTCAAGGACTTAACACTGGAACATCTAAGTCCCTCCATGCAAAGTGAAAGAAGACTAGTATGATAAAGCAACAAGTCTATTTCCAGCAAGAACAATAGGCTACTCCCAATCCCAGACTGGGAACGTTTACCTCCTATTGAAGGGGCTAGTGCTAAAACCCCTGGAAACTGGAATCTCCCAGGGCAGGACTTTTGAGAATCCTTTTTGGTTCCATGGCTTCTGGGTCAGCATCCCTTGTATGGAGAAGCGAGGTGGCCCTGTGGATAGAACAATTAGACTTGGAATCAGGAAGATATAAAATCAAATCCTGACCCACACACTACTTACATGACTCCAAGCAAGTCACTTATCCTCTTTTTGCCTCAGTTTCCTCGTCTGTAAAAATGAAGATAATAATAACACGTATCTCCCAGGATTGTTGTGAGGAACAAATGAGATGTTATTTGTAAAGTGCTTAACAAACCTTATTATTATTATTGCTACTACTACAGCTACTACTACTACTACAGAGTTATGGAGATGCCCGTAGGGAAGAGAAGGAAATAATGGACTCTGTGATCTAGTTTTAAAAAAGAAGAAACTGTATCAATAACACAAGCATGTAACCTTAGGATAAAGATGACCTCAAAACTCATCCCTTTAACACCCTCATTTTACAGATAAAGAAACTGAGTCCCAGAGACGTTAAGTGACTTATTCAGTAGTAGAGGCAGGTTCTCTGACTCCAAATCCACAAGTGTTTCTTCCACATAATGCTGGCTTATCAAAGGTATGCAGTCTACACTCTCAACTGCTACCCAAACCAAATAAAAATGTAATTGGAAATATTTGATAAAATAAAAATATAACAAAACATAGATAATATTATATTTTAAAACTAAGTCAATGTGTGGCCCATAGGGATTCTTATGGGTAGAATAATGACCTTGTTTCTGTATGAGTTTGATACCACTGATTTATATGTGTATAATTCTGTTGGTTTACAAAGTAATTATCTCACCATCACCTGGTAAGAGATGTAATTTAAGTATTTCTCAACTCACTTTACAAATGAGAAAACTGAAGCTCTAAGAGATGAAATGAATTGTCCATGGTTACCCAGAGGGAAAGTGTCAGGGCCTTGATTCAAATCCTGACCCTTTGGTTCCAGCTCCTGTGCATTACTATATAGCACATTTACTTACAGATGCTACAAATTAATTAAATGCAATGTGAACATTTAGCAGCTGAGAAAGCAGGGAACTAAAAAATGATCGTGGAAGATGGGAATTTGAATTTGAATCAGAGAAGGCTTCCTGGAAAAGGTAAAATCAGGGTAAAGTCTCTCAAGGTGCAGGCACCAGAGATGAAGGGAGAGGGAAGAGAATATTAGAAAATGACATAAGCAAAGACACAAAGGGGAAAAATGAATAAGTTATGGACAAGGGACAGCAAAAAGATCCACCTTACTAAATCAAAGAGTCCAACAGAGAGTGATAATAACAATCCCTTATATTTTTATAGGGCTTTACCATTTACACAGCACTTTCACCTGCATTATTTCATTTGATCCTCACACCAATGCAGTTAGGGAACAAAAATCAAGGACAATGACCATGTCTTTGAATTCTGGGATTCTAGGAGTACTTCTCTTTTAACCCTGAGTATGCCTTTACTAGGTCTGGTAACCTGAGTGGTAACTAAGTGCAAATGTTTATGGAAGGAATTGATTTTAGTTCATGCAGTCATTAACTTGAACTCTAGGAAAAAGTGAACCCAGGCACATAATGGAGCTAGGAGAAAGGTCGTCAAAGGTTCTATCTGGGTAAGAATGCAAAAATAGTGGGGCCTGCAGAATTTCACTAATAATGAAAAGATCCTGCATTGAAATACTTCTTCTTATCACATTTAGTCCTGGAAGTGACATTCTGGGTGATCTTAATCCAAGCCCCTCATTTTATTGATGAAGAACCTGTAGCCCATAGAAACATGGTGACTTACCCAGGGTCACATGGCTAATAAGGAATAGAGCTAGGATGTGAAACCTGGCCATTTGTTTCCAAATGCAGTGTGTGTTCCACTCCCCATCACCATTACTCTTGATTACAATTCTTATTACCACTGAAATTCTTGTTAATGGTTTAATTCTTGGAATGGGAGTCATTTTACATGGCCTACCCTGTAATGAGATAACATTATAGTTTTTATTTTCTCTGAATAGCCCTAGTCAGTACTGCTTTGACTAAGACTCATAACAGACAAGTAGTGTTCATATTCAGTAATCAACCTATTGTCAGCTCGGTTCTATGCCTAGGTAGGCCATACAGGAGGAAAAAGAGTCCTTCATTGGTATGATTTCAAAAAGGCTTGGTGATCATGCCGTGGAATCCTAGATATCAAGGTAGAGAGGACCTCAGAGGCCATTTTACAGATAAAGAAACTGAGACCCAAGCAAGTAAAACAGGGTTCACCCAAGATCACAGAGGTAGTGTCAAAGGCAGGATGTGAAAACAGGTCATCAGACTTCAGAGTCAATGTTCTTTCTCTTGTGCCACACTGGCAGGGGAAAGAAGGAGAAATGAGGGAGGATAGAGAAAGGGACTTTCCAGGATGGCCAAACTGATGGAGTCCAAGCCCCATCAGCTTTCTATTTTGTCCCCTAGCACAAGGACATGCAAAGGCATGTCTGGGCTTTGGTGTAAAAATAAACCCTGAGCTGTCAAGCCTGGGCATATTAATGATAATTAATAATTCTCTTTAATCCTCCCCAGCTCTATGTGGGAATCTGTGACATGCTTTGGGTGGACATCCTTCCCAAACACACTCAGCAGACTCTCTCCATATGCTGAGCATCTCCACATGGCAAATCTGGAAGGAGACTTTAGCAACAATCAATGCCAACTCTACCATGCAGGGCCCAGAGGACAGATGGAAAGAGGCATTTTCTTCAGTGGCAGGAGATGGAATCTTTCCTTTGTCCTTCCTTCCCCCAAGACATGTGGAAGAGAAGTAGCTCCTGTGGGCTTGGGGTAGGGTTGGGAAGCGGGGGAGAAAGAAAGAGAAGTTATGAATTTGTTTTAAGCTGGAAGGGGCATTAGAGAACATCTAAGCCAACCCAGTTATTTTAAAGAGAAGGGAACTGGGTTTAGAAAAGGTTCAGTGACTTTCTGAAGGGAATACAGCCTACGAAAGAGCAAAGGCAGAATTCAATTCCACGTCTCTTATCTCGCAATCCACTGTTCTTTTCACCACACCAGGACCAAATGGAGAATACTCTCCAAAGGGGTGATGTGTGCGATGCAAATCCTTTGGTTCTCACCTCAGGCCTTGGCAACTGCATTTCATTCGAGTCACCAAAAAGGGAGTAAGTCACACCTACCAACATCTTGAAGTGGCCGTCCTTTCCCTGCTCTGAAACCCACTTTACTTTTGGGCAAAACTAGGCCTGCTCTCAATTCTAGAGAAGACTATCCTATTTGACATTCATCCCTAAAAACATAAGCCTCCTTCCTTCTCCCAGCTCTTGGGTGAGGACATTCATCAGGGACACGGCCCTGAGGGTGTCATGTTGGTGCAACACTTTGCTCCTTTCTATTTCTGGCCTTTATCGCTCCCATTCTTTGGTCACTGCCTACCGAGGAATCTGGACCACGACCAGATGAGATGGGCTGCAGAAGTGAGCAGAACAGATTGAGGAGAGGCTATGTGACTTGTATCAAATAGGACACAAACGCTAGGGTCATAACCAGAAGATTTTCACCTAGAGCAAATACCACAATCCTTATCTGGGGCAAGCAGTCTGAAGCATGATCTCAATTAATAAAGGGAGAGGGAAGGAAGGGTGTGAGAGGGAAGCTCTCCTCAGCCTACCATCTGGTATCTTCCTATTTTAACTAATTATTCTTGCTAACTAGCTGCTAAGTAAGCTCTGTTATTTCTTTGCTGCTGCAGGACTGCAAGGGCTGTCGATGGCCTCTAAATTTAGCAACATGGGGCAAAGGTCTCATTGCCCTGTCCTAGTTATGGCTCTGCTGCAGGCCTGCTTTCACAGTCATTCCCTAGATCCCCAGTCGTCACTCTCTCTTCCTTGTGGGGAGAAGGGCCACACTCTTAGGTGCCTCATCTCTTCCTACTGCCTCTAGTTCAGAGTAAAAGATTCATTCTCCTGCTTTAAACTACCTTCCTTTTCCTCTCCTGCTTTTCTATATAAAGCCTTTCTTTCAGAACCCCAAATCACACTTCATTCCAAAACCCTACCCTGAATTCTCCAGACCCTCAATGACCACCACCTGGTTCCCCCCCACTTCTAACTTTTAGAAGCATAAAATGTTCAAGTTTAAAGAGACTGAAGAGGTCATACAGTTCAAATCTCTCACTTTATAGATGAAGATATTAAGACTCAGGAAGGTTGACTTGCCCAAGGACATACAGCTACCTACAGTCTACCTTGTCTGTACAATTTAGCGTTTGCCTAGGCCAATTTCTCAGATTGTGGAGGTGATCTGGTTTCTTGAAGATCCGCCAGCAAAGCACAAGATTAGGCAGGTGTGTTGCCAAGCTAGAAAAGCTTCCAGTATGGTGCTGGTAACAGGCCACATGTGTGCTGTCTGACGACCAGTTCACAGATGCTAGTTGCCAGTTTGGCCATAAGGTGATTAATTTTTTGGTCTAAACTACTCCCAAAGCCTGTCTTCTAGGTTAGAGAGGCAGGGTGATCTGCACTGGTGGATGGAGTCCACATAAACAACAAAATTATGCATCATGTAAGTCATGTTATGCTTATGTCCTATTTTCCCCAACCAAATTATAATAGAAGGGACCATCTTTTATATCTCTCTCAATACCACAGCAGGCATTCAATAATATTCATTTAAGTGACTTGTCCAAAGTCTAATAGGAAGCAAGAGGCAAAACCAGGATTCAAACCCAGGTCACAGAATTATAGAGCTAGATTTAAATAGGAGCTCAAAGGCCGTCTAGGCCACCCTCTCTAACCCCCACCCTCATTTTACCAATGAGCAAATTATGGCAATTAAGTGACTTGGCAAAGGACATAATCTGGATTTGAACCCAGCCCCTCCAACTCCAGACCCATTAGTTCTTTCCATTATATACTATGAGATCCTAATAAGAAGCAGGGAAAGGCATCACAGCAGATGGCCTATCAGAAGGCTAAGTGGCTTGGTTGGAGGCAGATTGATGGACATAATTATTATTTATCCTACATAGAGAAGTTTTGTCTATGTATAGTTTGAGGTTTATGCCAGTCCCTGTTGATTTAGAGAGAGTTTACTGCCCTGCTAAGGCTGGGAGTCATCTGCATTGCTAATCCCCAGAGGAGGATTTCACCTCAAAACCTGTAAGTAGGTGCTTTTTGTGGCCCCAGCCCAATACCTGTATTTGTAGCCCATGCACACAGAAGGAAGGTCTGGCTCAAGAGAGACTCGGAACCAGTTTCTTCCTGTGCTTAATGAGCAGAAGATAAACTTCATCATGATAACTCACCATGGTGTTGCAGTGCAAGTTCCATTTGGGATTAAAACCACAATTTAAAAAAGTAAATCAAAAGAGCCCAAGAAACTCAGTGCCTCGAAGACTTTATTTCCCCCCTCCTTTGAAATCTCTCTAATTGGGCACTTATCTGGGGATGCAACAGGACTGCTTCTCCAAAGTCATTATTGAAACCCACACAATGGGGAAATTGTTGGCTTTTTAGTTCTATTTGGGATGTCTATTATTCCTTGCTGGAGCCTCTTGGTGAAAAATGCACCACTTTGGTTCTCCAGTAAAAATCCTCCTCAGGCTTAAGAAAGCCCCTCCCCAAACCCCCAGCTGGCCCTGTTAAAAGGGATCAGGATGCTGTCATAGGCTCAAATTCAGCCACCAAATTTCCCTTTTAAAATTAGCACCCCCTGCATTAGCTGCCGTAATGTGATGTAAAACACCCAATTCTCTAACATTTATGCTTCCAGTTCAAGAATCAAGCCGACTGGGAAGATTGAACCTGCTCACCACTGTGATTTTATGAGACCCCCCCACTTCTACAGAGTTCTACTCAACCTCTCAAGCGACTTAGCTTTTCATCAGCATCCCTAGGACCCTGACTGGCAGGGTGGTCCAGTCTCTATGCAACCACTATGGGGACTCAAGGCCAGAATCAGCTTTCTTCCTTATTTGAGAGGGAATTTGCAACTGAAGACCAAGAGCTGCACAGCTTCTATCTCTGAACACCAAAGATGTGGCTTTGGGGCTCTCTATCTATCTAAGAAGCTCCCTCCTCCAGGTGGCTGGTAGATGTGAAAGAGATGAGAAATTTGTCCTTTATCTATGAAGATAACACATACCTAGAGTTATCTTTTTTCCAGTAGAAATTAAAATTCTACCTCAATCCATCCACTATTTTGCACAACCCTCTTCAAAACCAACAACATTTGCAACATGACTGGACAAGATTAGGGGTTAGAGATACAAGCCATGATACAGGGCTTACCTGTAATGACCCCTACTCAAAAACCTATATTATGAATTCCATTTTTCATTCCTTTCTTTTTTCCTTCTTTCTCTCTTTTCTTCCTTCCTTTCTCTCTTTTCTTCCTTCCTTTCTTTTTTTCTGTCTTTCTTTCTTTCATTGGTTCTCCCTATTGTACCTAGGTTAAAAAGCACAGTGGCCTCTCACAGGCTTGACTGTACTGCTGATCAGTAAAGAAGCTTTGACCTGATCTGTTTCCGACCTGGGCCAGTTCACTCCTTGTGCAGCCTGGTGGCCCTCTGCTACTGATAGATCACTGTATTGGTGCCAGACTTAGTTCATCTGATCAGCTTCAATCCTATTGTAGCTCAGAATTCCTGTACTCAATCAATTCACCAGTCTCAGCCTCCCTTTAGCTGGGGGTTACATGCAGGTACCAGCATGCCTGGCCTATCATATAAATTTTAATCTCCTTGACCTAGCATTCAAGGTCTTCTATGATCTGACCCCAACCTATCTTTGCAGTCTCATCTCTCATTTCTAAGAATGCAACATGACACAGCTTCTCCAAAGTCATTACTGACATTCACACTATGAAGAAGTTTGGGGCTCTGTTAGGAAATATCCTTTGCTGAAGTCTCTTAGTGAAAAATGCAGCACTTTGGTTCTATATGGAGCCACTTGCTGAAGATGCTCAGTGGTATAAGAAACCACTTTCCCAAAGCCTCTAGCTGGCTCTTTTTACAAAGAATAAGGGTGCTATCTTAGGCTCTCCCCTTTGCTGTGTTCCATGTGCCTGGTACTCCAGTCAAGCTAAAGGTACTCACTATTCCTCCTAAACATCCCACATATTCCTGCCTACATGCCTTCACTGAGGCATACTCTGCCTAAAATGCCAGCCACCTCTTTTCCTTGCATCTCATCTGTACCTGCTAAAAGTTTACTCATCCTTCAATACCCAGCTCAAATGCAACAAAGCCTTTCCTTACAGCCCCAACTGAAAATGGTCTCTCTGAACTCACTGGTCATTGTTTCCACTTTTGACATTTCACTTTTCTCTAACTTGGACCATAAATACCTGACTGCATGTCTCCTCTGCTCCCTATTAGATTGCTCCTTAAGAACATGGACCATATCCTGTTTATTCATCTTTGTACCACCTTTCCCCTTCCCCCAACAAGTGCAGAGCTCTGTGCCTTATACCTCCTGGGTGATCAATAAATGTTCTTTGACTGAATAACCTAGAATATTCTATGGCCTATTCTCTCAGAAGCAGTATATCATCTTGACTAGGGAAGTAGGACTAGAACGTTCAGTCATCCTCAGGGTTTCATCTACCAACTATGTTCTATGATACTTGGGATGGAGACAGAGAAGGGGTTTGATTGAATTGAAGTATTCAGTAGCCAGACACTAAGGATATGGTCTGGCTCTGCCCTATATAAAATGGAAGAGGCTCCACACCAAAAACTCTATTAATTTAAACAGAAAAAAAATCGAGTGAGTATGAAGATATGTATAAAAACAGAGAGAAGAGATGGAAAGGAGAAGCAAAAAGGAAAGAGGGAAGAAAATAATGATAATTAACTTGTGGAAATAAACTTGAATTTGGAGTCAGAAGACCTGAGTGGAAATTCTGATGCTGCTGTTTATTACTTGTGGCATCTTGAGCCTCTGATTCTCTAGGTCTAAGTTATTTTTTGTTGTGTTTTTTTTTTTAACCTGTAAAAAGGAGTCAGATGTCAAGGGCTGTTAACTTGGGGTTGTTGAATTTGTTTTTAAAATTTTTGGTAACTGAATGTATATATGTGTGTGTGTGAGAGAGAGAGAGAGAGAGAGAGAGAGAGAGAGAGAGAGAGAGAGAGATTTCCTTTGTAATCCTAAGTATTTTATTTTATTCACTTAAAAGCATTATTTTAAGAAGTAGTCCATAGGCTTTACCAGATTGCCAATGAAGGCCACAGTACTGGAAAGGTTAAGAACTCCTGGATTACATAATTTTTAAATTTCCTTCCTGTCATAAACCTATATCTAGGAATAGCACTCAAGGTGTATAAAACCTTCCCTTACAATTGGTAAGTAATATGTTTAGTATTAGCACCATCTTAGAGTTGAAGAAACTGAAGTTCAAAGGGGTTCAGGGTCACATAGCTTCTAAGTGACAGAGCCAGAATTCAAACTCAGGTCTTTCCTGCCAAGTCCAGAGCTCTTTCCACTATACTGGCTACAAAAGAAGTATGAGAGGGAAGAAAAAAAGGATGGAAGCAAGGAAGGAGAGGAAAAGGAAGGGAAGGAAAAGAAAGGGAAGGGAAGAGAAGGAAAGGAAAAAAGATTTCACTTAAAGCAATGTATTTTATGGGGAGAAAGGGCTCAGTGCAATAGAATAAGCAATGATACCTAAAGGAACCCAAAGGAATTCAAGAGGAAGAAAAAGGAGAGGACTAGGAAGAGAAAGAAAGAAGTGGGTGGAGATGAAAGAAAAAAAAGTAGAGAGAAAGAAGAGACAAACTGTTGGGGAAGGGGGAGATGATTGAGCCTTTCCTTATCACCAGTATTGAGAACCAGCTGCCTCTGTCCCTAATCCCATTTCCACACCACCCTTAAAACACACATTCACAATGGTGCTTTGAAATTCCCACCCCTATCCTGAAACAACTGAATGTCTTAAAAGACCCCTTGTCTCTTAGTCCTTTCTTCTGTCCATGGCATTTGATTAAAGAGCAGAATTTAGGGGGAGCAGAGGAGTAGTGCTTTTTGTTGTTGTTGGTACAAATAAGAACCCAAAAAAACTCAAAAGGATTCAAATTACTAAAATATTTTAAACCATGCTTTTAAAAAATTATCAGAATTCTGTCCTATTTTTAAGCACAAGATATGTTATGAGTATGGCCATGGTTATGACCAACTGCATTTGGCTTACTTCATCCAAGAACCCAATATCCGAATTAACCACAAAAAACAAATCAGCTACTTTTGAAGGGCCCTTTTCTCTTCTCCCTCACTGATCTCATCAGCTCTCATGGAGCCAGTTATCAACTTTATGCATATGATTCCCAGATCAATACACTCAGCTCTATCCTCTTTCTTGAGCTCTAGCCTCACATCACCCAATTGCTTTTGGACATCTGGAACTGGATGTCCCAGTGGTGTCTCAAACTCAACATGCCCAAAATAGAACTCATCTTTCCCCTCAAAACTCTCTTATCTTCCAAACTTTCCTACTGTTGTTGAGAATACCACCGTCTTTCCATTCACCTAGTTTTACAACCTCAATGTCTTCCTCCACTACTCTCTCAAACTGACTCCATATATCCTATATTTTGCCAAGTTTTGTCATTTCTACCTTTACAACTCCTTGTAGACATCCCCCTCACTCCATTCACATAGCCACTCTGGTACAGGCTTTTATCACCTCATGCCTGAACTATTACAGTAGCTTTATGATTGTTTCCCTTTCTCAAATCTCTTTGCATGCCAATCCATCCTCTACTCTACTACCTAAGTAATTTTCTTACAGTGCAGGTCTGGCTACCTCACATCCTCACTATCCTCATTCAACAAACTCTCTCTTACTCCCAGGATCAAATTATCTGAAAATTATCTTTCATCTACTCTCTGTATATCCTGTATGCACATAGTTGTTTTCATATTTTCTCACCCTTTAGAATGTAAGCTCCTTGAGGTCAGGGATCATGTTTTTACCTTTCTTTGTATCTCCAGGTTTTAGCACAGTGCCTGACACATAGTAAATGCTGAATACAATAAATGCTTATTGCCTTACTGACTAATTGAGCACAGCTCTTCCTAGGACAATAGGCACAGAAACCCAAGATATTAATTGAGGTGCTAAAAATAACTTCACAGGGTCAAAGAACTTGAAAACTAGAGTCCCTATTCTCTTCATAGATGCAGAAAATAGGATTTAAAGAGTTGATTTAAGTGGTCTAAAGTCACACAGTTAGATACTAACAGTTGTGATAGGAACCCACATGTCCAATGCTTTTTCCATTGTACCTAATAGAAGGCCAAGTTCACTGCACCACACACAGACAAAGCTTTCCTAATTCCATGGGAAAATAAATGTTTATTTCAAAGGGGAATTTTGAAATTGTTTAAGGACAAACAACTGTTTATCCTTAAACAATTTCAACAGGAAGAAAACAAACTGGATTGCTTTGGGAAACTGTCCGGTGCTTTTACTGACCACAAGCTGCTCTCTGAAACAAAGGTCATCTCTTTAGTACCAACATTCTTCCAGGGATTCTGAGTAGACACCAGTCCTGGGACTCCACATTCTCTGAAGAATTGAAGTTGAGGATCACCCCAGGGCAACGAAGAGGGCTATAATATGCACATCCCTCTTACAGATGAGGAATTACAGCAGGATGAGGGTGGTACAGGATTACAGCCCTGGGAGAGCCTGAGTTTGAATTGTCAGATCACCAGGGGACAAGAACCACCATGTGACAGCAAAAACTACTTTTATTGAAGGTGATAAGCCCACATCAAGCCCCAATAAAGAACCTGTGAAATGGCTATAGGAACTTTCTAGCATCACTGGATCTATCCAGACTGAAGCTTCAATGCCTCACTTAAGATAGCTTTTTTTATTCAGGGTACCCCTAGAGAGCCATACAGCTATCCTAGGGAGATCATTAGCAATAAGGGAATTCACCTCACCACTACCTGAATGGTCATTACCTGACTGAACAGGTGCTGTATATAAAATTCCATGGTCCAGATTCACATAATGATCCCCACTATAACTGAAACAGAGAGATGGTTGGGAGCAGGAACTGATTTTTGCCTTCCTTTGTATACCTAGTGCTTAGCACAGTGCCTGGCACATGGTGCTTAACGAATGTTTGTTAATCAACTGGATGAGCTTGTCTGCCTTTAGCAAATTCCCTGTCACCTATAAGAATGTCATCAAATAGATGTTTGATGGAAAAAGAAGACAGGCTCAACATATAGTGAGAGCAAAGGATAACTATAGGGCAACCAGTTTACTTCAATGGTATCCATTCAGTTTCAAAAGAATGTGGGGAAGGCCCCCAATGCATTGAGGCCCCTTGTGGTGAACCTATGGAAGGACATGAACAAGAGACTCACAGATGGCCAGGCAGAGATGATTTGTGATTCGCCATCAATGGAGGAAATACACACATTTGATGAGATCCCAGAGCCATTAGAGTGTTAGATCATTAAAGATAAAAGCAGAGTTCATAGGATCAAAGATCAGAAGCCATCTGGTCAACAACCACCCACCCCACCTTATACAATGAAATCAGGGGACGTAAACGAGTTTGTTTTTGTTTTTGTTTTATTAATGAACTTTTCGAGCACTCATCTGACTTTGAGGATGACCTGAAGTTGCAGAAATGCCTACCTATGCCCCAAAAGGGCTGAGCTGGAACTAGTATTGGTGTCCCCAACTTATATGGAAACTTGAGTTTTCTTAGCTCCTCCTCACATTTTGAGGTCCAAAACGGCATCTTATCTGTCTCATACTCAAAGCTATCAAAGTGAATTGTTTTCATCTGGGGCAAAACAAACAAACAGACAGCTGAGCTCCAGCAGAAAGTGATGCTAAGGCAGATCCCAAAGAGGATGCAATCTCAAGGGGAGCTAGGGGATGGGAGCTGGCATTTACTCCATCAAGGGGGGAGGGAGGTTTTTTAAGAAACATAGAAGCATCTAAGTAATGAGTCCCTGAGGGTGGTGACTCGGGACACTGGAGAACCATGGAGTGATAGGCTCAGGAATAGAAACGATCACAGGACATAAGTGTGATATTTCCATATCAGTGGTCTGAAGCAAAGAAAGTCTCTTTTACCCTATGCTAGTTGCAGTTTGGCTTATTCCTAAATCAAGCACTACATATCCATTATCAAGTGGTCAGACGCATCTACAGAAAATAAGGTGGTTATAGAATAATGCAGTTTTTGAAACTTTGTATTTCAGTCAGGAGAGAAGTCACACATATGTCCACCCATCCATAAGAGACCAGTACTAATGGCCCTGCTACAGACAGGGTATAAACTGTAACTTATTTCATCTGTGCATGGAAGCTGGTGCCTGCACAAAATTCACCCATGCATTCATTCATGTACACATGCATGCACAGACACACACACACACACACACACCTAGGAAACGTGAATCCCATGAGGGAAACTGAACCAAGAAGATCCATCTCTTCTCTGGCTCTTGAGGGGTCAGTTTGCAAAACCCCTCGAGACCACCTGCCACCTACAGCTGAGGACTGCCTCAGGGTGGCTTAAGAATCTCAGCACTGAATCTGCCAGCTCTTGTCTTTCACCTGGGACCAATAAAAATTGTGTTGACGAGAAAATGCAGTAGTAAATGGGGCATAAATTATGCTTTCTTGTTCCCCTCCTCTGGGCTCCTCCAAGCTCATAAGGAAGGCCCAGGCCACTGGAGGCAGCTCACACTGAGTTTCAATAAACTCAGCCCGGCCCTATTTTTTTTTTTTTTCATATGGCACAGTCAATTAGAACTTCATCAGGAATCAATTTGCAAGGCCCAGCTGAGATGTAACTATAGATCAGAGCTGTGGCAACTGATTATCCCACTAATGGAATATTTCATTGATTAATTGAGTATTTAAATCTTTAAAAGTGTGGCAGTATTAGCTAGTTGCCTTTGTCACTAAGTGACACAGGGTAAGGATGCTGTTGTCTGAGGCTTCAGGAAAATAGTAGCTCTCAGAGTTTATCTTCTCTCAAAAAAATATCAACTCTAGCTTTCTCTGTTTGAGGAGAAGGAGAATTACATTTTTTGTGATATGATACAGAAAGTTCAGGCTCTCTGCTTATGCCAGAATAATAGGATGATGGTACTACTGAATCCTTAATATGCTTACCCTGACAAACCCTCGGAGTATTCCCACAGCAAGACTCCATTCAACTCTTCCCTTTCAGTAATATTACTACTAACTTGCAGATGAACTCAGGATGCCAATGTAAAGGTAAACATTGCAGTTTGCTTCTTACAATCTCCTTCCACTCACTATTCCATGCCTTTTGTAGAATAATAGAAAATAGAAAAATGGAAAAAATAATAGAAAAAGTCCTAATCCAGGAGCCAGGAAACCTAGTTTTTGCATACAGCTCTATCCTGACTAACTATGTTGCTAGGGCAAGTCAGCTTCCACCTTTATAAAGTAAAGAAGTTTCACTGAGTCACTTCTAAGGTCCTTCTAGATCAGAAGTCCTCTAAATATCTTATCAATAAAATTTGTTGAGATTTATTGAGAGGTTTATTAAGATTATTATAGAGATTCATTAAACATCCACTATGTGCAAGGCACTGTGCCAGGCTCTAGGGGCTATAATGACAAAAACAAAATAGTCCCTGCCCTCAAAGAGCTTATATTCTACAGGGAGATAAAACATGTTACTGAAAGCTGCAACCATGGCAAGTGTTCCTACTAGGAGTTAACAGATAAGTAAAAACAATGTATATGCAAAGGGAGTTTCTAAAGGGACAGTGTGTTAACAACTGGCATTACCAGCAAGGGCCTCACATAGGAGATGATACCTGAACCATTTCTTGAAGGAAGCTAGGGATTCCAAGAGGTGCAAGTGATGAGGGAGGGAAATCTGGAAGGGATCACCTTGTGCAAAGGTATGGATATGAAAGATGGGAGGCTGGGTTAAGGGAAACGGAGAGTAAACCAGTTTGACTGTTATATAAGTTCAATTCAAGCCACCCTCCCTCAATGGATCAACACTATGAAGGCTCCATTTCCCTATCAAATTTGGTCTGCACCATTAGGACTTTATTCTTCATTCATTTGTTCACACAATGGAAATATAATTAGTGTCTATGTACACAGCACTCCGGAAGCTAGCATAGTGGCTAAAGGGCTGGACCTGGCAACAGAGAGACCTGAGTTTAAATCCTGCCTCAGACAAGATTGCCTATAATACTAATAAATTTTTATGTAGCACTCTTTGTGTGCATATGTGTGTATACACACATACATATATATACATATATGCCTATATACACACATATACACAATATACATACATATGTAATGAGCATGTGTGTTTAATATGTATATATACGTGTGTATATATGCCTATATCACACACACATACGTGTGCATATATACATATACACATATATCCTCATTTGATCATCCCAAAAATCCTTTGAGATATAATAGGTAGTATTATTATTCCCATTTTTTAGACGAAGAAAATGAGGCTGAAAGGGGTTAAGTGACTTATTATTTGTGGGTTCCTTGTCAAGTCCCCCGCATCTGTAAAATGCAGATAATAATAGCACCTACTGTACCTGGAAGGGCTTGGGGGAGGAACAAATGAGATGAAATATGTAAAATACTTTGAAAACCCCAAAATGTTATATAAATATTCACTATTATTATAAGCACTCAGATTTATAAAGAAAAAGACACGGCTCCTGAACTCAAGAAGTTTATAATCTAGTAGGGGGAGATCTAGAGTGAGAAACATTTCCCACAGTGCTATTCATGTCTCAATATTTAGACGCAGTGGTGGTGATGGTGGTTTGCTTTTTTTTTCAGTCCACGAACTATTTGCACTCAGCAAAAGACACCCTCCTCCCCACCCCCCTCCAAAAAAACCCCAAAAAACACTTAGTCCTTTCATTCTTGTCACCCTTAGTACAAATTGACCAGGAAAAACAAAAAGAGGCGTAGCATTGCTTTTGGTGAGATGCCAACAAGATGATCTGCAAAATTCTACAAGTGAATGATTAATTCAGGGTAGAGGACAAATATCTCCACTGTCCTGTTAAAAATATAAATGTTATCATTTGATATCGAAACAATATCAATACATTTTTAAGAAGATTAAATAGAAGTGTTATGAGAGTTAAGAGCATTTGAAAAGTCCATTTTGATATAGTAAAAAGGGCCCCTGTATTTAGAGTCAGAAGACTTGGATTCAGATGCTGCCTCTGACACTAATTAGTCTCATGACCATTAACAATTCACTTAATTCTTCTAATCATCTCTTTTCTCATCTGTAAAATGGGAATATTAAATCTTGCACAACATACCTTCCAGGCTTAATATCAAAAGATACCAACCTATGGAAGTTTCTTGGTCATTTGGGGGAAATCTCTGGATTATGATATCATGTTTCACTTAGGTCCCTGAATCCAAGTCTTAGCCTCCAACCTAACAGGTGAAGAATTTTCTCTGCTCCATTATTTTGGTTGTTTCTTCTTCTCACCAAAGAGCTGGAGAACTAGTAAGTTAATGTGGAAAAAGAACTCTGTCCATATACCTCCAGCACCTAACATTGTGCCTGGCATATAGTGAAGTACCTGGCGCTTAATTAATACTTGTTACTTGGTTGATTGACCCAGGAATATGATAACCTTGATTCTAGTCCCAGATCTTCCAGTAACTAGCTGTGCTTGGAGAAAGTCCCTTCTTCCTGGGCCTCATCTTCCTCATCTGTCAAAAGAGTGGATTAGACAAGATCAGGAGGCTGGTAAACTACAGCCCAAAGGCAAATTCCAGCCCACTGGATCTCTAAGGACCCATCTCCCTCCATAATTATGTAATTCTAGAAGAAAAATAAAAGGATAACCCTAATCAATTAGCATATAAGTATTCCCTAAATACGCCTAGCTTAGTTCCTGGCACAAAGTCCCTTATATCCCCTCCTTACTTCTCCTTTGAATTCCATGCTTCTTTTGCCACTTCTATTTGCTGAGTACTTATGCTATTTATCCACCAAGGACAGCTGGGAGGGCAATCCCATTCACCCAAACCCAGCTAATACCTTCCCCAATTCTCCTAAAGAATTATTTTGTCTAATATTTTGTACTTCTCTGTGCACATTTCCTCCTAATAGAATGTAAGCCCTTGACTGAATCTAACACACAGTAGGTGCTTAATAATTGTTGGTTGAAGGAATGAATAGTAGGCACTTTAAGGTCTATTCAATTGACCTGGATTGGTATCATACCAGCTCATTTACAAAGGTATTAATCATTAATGTCCTTGAGAAGCTTACAGTCTTCAGATGGAAAATGCCATTTTACATTCTTAAGAAGATTAAATACAAGTGTTTTGAAGAGTTAAAAGCATTAGAAAAGTCATTTGTGATATAGTGGAAAAGGTCCCAGTATTTGGAATCAGAAGACCTAGATTTACATGCTACTTCTGACACTTATTAGTCACATGACCACTGACAAGTCACTTAATCCTTCTAATCTTCTGTTTTTTCATCTGTAAAATGGTAATATTCATTCTTGCATTATATACTTCACAGGCTTGTAAGGAAATAGACTTGTAAACTGTAAGTGCTTGACAAATGTGAATTGTTATTATGCAAGTATGTGTTAGGAAGAGTGGTACTTTGGCAGGAATAGTTGAAGAGTGATAGTAATAGCAGCAATAGTAATAATAAACCAATACATAATTGGATAATGAATTACCATCATTTAAACACTAAAGATAAGTGTGATATGAAGCTCAAGGTAAGGATGACAGCAGAAGTCAGGGATCCAGTAAGAAAGTACTAATTTAGGGCAAGGTAGGATCAAAGGAACCATATTAATCAACTTAATGCTTCATGGAACATGTGGAATTTCAAGAGCAGTTTGAATGATTTTAAAAGTCATCCGGACAAGGAGAATATGCAAAAAAGAGAGACATTCCAGGTTTATGATGCAGATTGGAGGAAAGTCTCAAGGAGAGAGTGAAATGACCAGACCAAAGGGGTCTTGAGTCCTGACATGAACAGAGGAGGCAATCTCAGGATTTAGAGGTAACCAGGTAGGTGGGTGATTAAGGGTTTTGAAGTGAAAGAGGTTGAACTTTATCTGAAATTGCCCTGGGGATATTGCAACATTGCTTATACTCATCCTTGGGGTCTCAACTCTCCCATCTTTGTGTTTCCTTCAGAACTCCTTCATATCTCATGTAAAAGAAACTTAAGATCATTTGGTGTCTTGTGGGGATCATACTTGTAGACAATTCTCTTTTCTAGCCCCCAAGTGAAAGATTATATTTCCAACTTCATTCTCTCTTCATCTGATTCTCTCCATCTTTATTTGTCTACTATTACTACCATAATCCCACCTCCCTGACTCATTTCCTATTAGGCTAAATGGGAAACAAGCATTGCTATCCAGCATAGTGGACAGACAAATATTGACTACTATCTTTTGTGTTTGAAAGAGACATCACTGATAGTTTATTGCCCTTGAAAGTAAGGCATGAGTCTCATATAACTCTGGAACTCCTTGATGACCCAAATTGAGTATGATGGTGTTTGGAGTAACCATAATTATGTAAATACTCCTCAAGTCACTATCCAATGCATTCCCTACCCAAAAGATCAGATAAAAACCATAAAGCACTTAATTATGATAGAATATTAAAGTAATAACAGAGAAAATCAAGCAATAGAATTTTTATCAGTCATCCTTACAAAAAAAAAAAAGGCATAATCTCCCACAGAATCTCATGCTGAGGAACAGTGCCTAAACAAGTCAAGCTTTGCATGTTGGAAGGGTTGTATTGCAGTTGGAACATCTATCACATTGTCAAGGCCTCCAACAACTTCATTGCTTCTCGACTCCTCCTCTCCCTCAGCATGGTCCCAGAGTTGTCTTCTGTTGTCATACCTTCTTCCTGGGGAAGGCTATACTCTTGTGAGATTTCCTTGGCCAACATGCCTGGGACCTAATCAACACATTTTCAGCTCTTTTGCTTGAAATTTCTTAGTACACTCTGCTGATAGACAAAAGAATCAATCAGGGGACTCTCAAAACCTTGTATTTTTTATTTAGCCACTTACCATCAGCAGTAGCACCCACCAAAAGGCAAAATAAAATTCTACCAGACCCTATTTGTAGCTTGATTAGGCCTAATAAATTAATTTCAACTTACTTCATGGCCACTTTCATTACCTTGAAGCTTCTGGAAGAGGAGAGAAAGAATTAGTGGAGTGTATATTTATATATTCACAGTTCAAAAGCTAGGTACATATCTCATATTGAAGCTGATATATGTGTGGAATTGAAATATATTACATGGAATTTAAATATATTACATAGATATAAATATAAAGGGTATACATGTGAAGAGAGATGGAGACAGAGAAAAACAGAGATAAGACTTATGATTTATTGGCATATGGAAGTCCTTAGTGAGGAAGCATCCTCTAGCAATGTTCATCAGTACCTTCTCTGAATTTCATCATCTTAGGGAGCCACCAAGAGTATTTTGAGGTTAAATGACTTACTTAGGATCACAATCAGTGTATGTCAGAGATAGGACTGGAATCCAGGTCTTCTTGGACCTTTGATTCCATTGATATAGGCAATTTCCAGTGAGGAAAACTCTCTCTAATGATGCAGATCATGACTTGTTCTACAATGTATAGGCTTAAGGAATTGTCTAAAACTCTGGGAGGTTCAATGACTTTATTAGGGTCACACAGCTATCATATGTGGAACAAGAACTCAGATCATTATAACTTCAAGGCCAGCCCTCTGTACACCACGCCACACTGCCTCACACACATTTGTGCACACACATATAAATATCTATATGTATATACCTACATAAATGTGCATATAATCACATATTTGACTGGTAAAAAATGAGTGTAGTATAAAGTACACTGAGCTTGAAGTAAAAAACCTTGCAACTGAATTCTGGATCCACTATTTCCTAGCTATGTTTTGAACAAATTGACTTCCCTGAATTTTAGGATGTTCATCAGGAAAATGGGGTTATTAATACTTACACTACTTATCACAGTCTTGCTGTGAGGAATGAGTAAGAAAATGCATAATAACAAATACTTACTGAATTGTAAAAATGCTTGATGAACTGAACTGAACATATGCAAAGGACCATATGAATATGAGTCAAGATTATTATTATTTTATTGCTGGAATTTTTCACACAAGATTTGCCTTCCATATGGACACTCGAGCCCCTTGTAGCTCAAAAAAGAAAAGAGAGAAAGGAAGGCACTGAAGTTGGAGCACAGGCTTCCATAGGTTCAGAATGGAAGTTGTCTGTATGCCCATTTAATAGAAGGCAGCTGCTTTACCCACATATAGTTGGTACATTTTTGTAGCATGAGATGCTCTTGTCTACCATAGCAACCATTTGGGGTTTTCTCTGGTTAACGCAATCCACTAGGACAGTAGCCTAGACTGAGTGGGGCTGTCTTTCCATGCTCCATTCTAACCTCTGAATGCTAATGAACCTCAGATTCCCCTCCTTCTCCCAACCCTGTCTCTATTTTATTTTCCATGGGACACAAATGCAATTGATTTGAAAATAAAAATCTCTACTTATCCACAAAGACATTTTTCAGAAAGGTTAAAAATCATGAGGTACCATTATATTCCCAGGGTCTTTATTTTATAACTTTGCCAAAGAAATATAGCAAGACCAAGTCTCTTTCTTTTGTTCACATGTGTGTAGACCAGAAATAGGAGGGGGACAACATATATATGTAGTAATATATAATGTGTGTTTTGGGGCATGTCCCTAGCACAGCTAGGACCTTGGAGATCTTCAAGTCTGACTAGGGATTCAGCAACAAGAGATTGCTGGGTCCTAACTGGAATCTTCTTACACCCACACTTATAATATGATGTGCTCTTTAACTATTGGGAGAGGGGGGCTTGTAAATACAAAATTCCCACATGTAAGGCAAAATCCATTCTTAGTATTTTGTAGCTCAAAATAATGCCTGCTATAATTAAGAAGTTAAAATATCTCCCCTCCACCCACACCCCCGCCCATCCCCCTCCTCTTGCCCAGAATGTAAGCTGTTTAAGGTCAGAGACTCTTTCACTTTCGTCTTTGTATTCCCAGAACTACACAATATCTGGTATATAGTAAAAACTTAATAAAGATTAGTGAATGAATGAATATTCTTAAGGGATATTTCCGTCAAACTATGGTAACACAATGATGAATTATCCTCTAAGAATATTTTTATCTAAATAACTAGTGGTGGTTGACTAGAGAGATATAGAGAAAGAAAGACAGATAGATAGAGGCAGGCAGATAGACAGAAAGACAGACAGATAAGTGGATAGATAGGAAGATATATATAGATGGAAAGATTGACAGACAGATAGATAGATAGGTGGATGGATGGAGAGAGATAGATGGATAAATAGATAGGAAGATAGGCAGGCAGATAAACAGAAGACAGACAGATTAGATGGATAGACAGACAGACAGATAGACAGACAGACAGACAGACAGACAGACAGACAGACAGACAGACAGACAGACAGACAGATAGATAGATAGATAGATAGATAGATAGATAGATAGATAGATAGATAGACAGACAGATGGATAGATGGATGGATGGATGAATGGATGTATGGATGGATAGATGGAAACAGATAAATAGACAGATAAATAGAAAGATAGGCAGGCAGATAGACAGACAGACAGATTAGATGGATAGATAGACAGACAGATGGATAGACAGACAGATTAGATGGCTAGACAAACAGACAGACAGACAGATAGATATAAGGAAGATGGATAAATAGATAGGAAGATAGATGGATAGACAGACAGACAGACAGATGGATGGATGGACAGATGGACAGACAGATGTCTGGATGGATGGATGGATGATGGATGGATGGATGGATGGTTGGAGACAGACAGATAGATGGACATATAGATAGGAAGATAGGCAGGCTGATAGAGAGACAGACAGACAGATTAGATGGATAGACAGAGACAGATAGATGGATGGATAAGTAGATAGGAAGATAGATGGGTAGACAGACAGAGAGATAGATAGATGGATAGACAGATCACTTATTAAGTACTTACTCTGTGCCAGACACTGGGCTCTGGGCTAAACTCTGGGGATATAAATACAATCAAACAAGACAGTCTCTACCCTCAAGCAATTGATTCTAAAGGTGAAGACAAAACATAAAGGAGAGTTAAAAAAAAAAAACCACCCTCTCCCCTAGATAATGTTTA
Source organism: Vombatus ursinus (assembly GCF_900497805.2). Lineage (NCBI taxonomy): Eukaryota > Metazoa > Chordata > Mammalia > Diprotodontia > Vombatidae > Vombatus > Vombatus ursinus. Next base: position 30,944,425 of record NW_020948983.1, on the reverse strand, counting down.
AGGAAAAAAAGTCAACTTCAGAAAATAATTGTAAGTACCTATTATGTACAGGACACCATACAAGATGCTGGGGATTCCAAGCTGGGAAAATAGAAAAGACAGTCTCCGCCCTCAGGGAGCTTACAGTCTAGGGGTGTGTGTGGATAAGGCAAACACACAGATAGGTATAATCCAAAGTAGAGGATGCTCAGGGCAAAAGAGAGGTTCCAAGTGCTCTAAAAATTTGAGGAAGGTTGGACTGGATAGCCACCAAGATCCCTTCTCACCCTGAAATCCTGTTCACCTAGGACTTGAAGCCAAGAAGATCAGAAAAGGCTTCACAGAGAAGGTGACACCTTCCACTTTGGCTCTCCTTTTCCTAGGCTCCAAGAAGGCCACTAGCCTTCTGTTCTGGCAACAATGTCTTAGATATGATAAAATTAATTAGGTCACAGCTTATCTTCCATTAGCTGTATTTTAGGATCCTTGATCAGATTTTGGAGATACCCTAAGTCTCATTAGCAATGCATTTGCACAGCATCTCTCAGGGTAAATTACTCCTCCAGATGGCTAATCTCATCCATTTTGTGCTGATTCTTATCCACTTCAATTTCAGATAATGACATTTTCTGAACTTGTCCCCAGATTCTGGGAGTACACCCTAATTAGAGTCTGCATCCCCCAATGCACTATCTAAAAAGCCCAGAGAGGTCATGACTTGCTCAAGGTCACATAGCTAGGAGTTGACAGAGCTGGAAAGGGACGGGAACAAGCATTTATCTAGCACCTACTGTGTGCCAGACACTACGCTAAGCACTTTACATATATTATTTCATTTGATTCTCCCAACAACTCCAGAAGGTAGGTGCTAAGATTATTTGCATTTTACACTTGAGTAAACTGAGGCAAATAAAGGTTATGTGACATGTCCAGGTTCATACAGTTAATAAGTGTCTGAGGCTAGATTTAAACTAAAGTTTTCCTGACTCCATGCACTATGGTGTCACCTAGCTAAACTAGAACCCAGCTTTTCAGATCCCAAATCCAATATTCTTTTCACTCTAGCACATTATCCCTATTTAGAGCTTACTAAGCCATGTTAAAGTTTTGTATTTGGAGTGTATCCATGTGAACCGCTGATGTTTTACCAGCTCAGGCTTTGAAATGGAAAAAAAAAATGCGAACGCATGTATATCTATGCAATGAATACATATACCTTCCAAGGGAGGTCAGTGAGCTTCTGGCTACATGCTGAGGACTTTACCCTGGCCCTCTCCTTCCCATTGGATCATGAGTACAAAAGCTCAAGTTACAGAGGAAATGAGGGAAACAATATGGCTCAACCTCTTGCCCCTTTTGTTCCACTGGAATTGCAAATCACTGCCCCTCAAAATTATTGCCTTAACTCCTAAGGATGCTGGACTCCCAAAATAATGTTTAAACAAGCAACTTCATCTTTCTAGGACTGTTTCCTCATCTATAAAATGGGAGGGTGGAGGGTTTTGAACTAAATCTATAAAGTAAGACATTCTTTATAGGCCTGTAACTCATGTGAAGGATAGGGTTGGCTGAGTCAGCAGGAGGCAATAGGGACCCACCCAGGGCAGCATCAATGTCAACCAGATCAGGGCATATATACCTTCAGAATAAAAAGACTCAAGCTTCCAACAATATTGACTCTCTGTCATTTCCTAATCTTAGACATAGTCCCATGGTTTTGACCTCTGACCAACAGGCAACTTCACCCACTCTTCTTAACTCCTCGGATATCAGCATTCCAAAATCACCCTGGTGATAACCCTAGTAATAGACCGCCTTCCTCCCCTCTTGAGCTTCACCATCTGCCCTTACTCCTTCCTCATAGCAGAGGCGCCAGGGATTACTAGGACAGAGTAGAGTGGACATTATCAGACGAGGTTTCTGCACTGGATGTTTTTCTTCATTGTTTGTCACAAGGGAGGGTTCAATCAGAGGGACGTAACACAAAGGCAAAGGGTATTAGCAAAACATACATACTTTTTAAAAATATAATAATCAGAATAAGAAACAAAAAAGGATTTATTTTTGCCCAAATCTAAGTGATTAAGCTAAAAAAGTATTATTTCTGGAGCCTAAAGCCCTGGGTCCTTCTAGCCCAGAAGCTCTAGTCTAATGTTATCACACCATTACTATGATGGCATACGTAAGTGAAAAAAATAGGAAAAGATCCAGGAGGCTATAACTGAATAGGGATGAGGCAAAGGGGATAAGTGGGAGACTCTTTTTTTTCACTCTTCCCATTTTGGGGTTCACGTTCTTGGCTGTTCTTCTGGCTACTCTAATCTCAATCGTTTACAAATCATGTTATAAAGATGCAAAGGCTCTTTTTCTGCACCTTCCATTTCACTGCCTCATAGCTTCCCAGGATATGAGTCCCCTCTCAAAGCAAGTCTTTTACTTAAAAATAAAAAAATAAATATTTTCATGATCACTGAACACCAGTTTAAGGTACTGAATTGTTTGGACCTTCCTACATCCTGCTTAGCTCCTTGGATTCAGATCATTACCATACCTTAACCCAATGACCTATGTCTACTCCCTTCTTTTATTGCTGTCATGTTGTTTCAATGACTGGTCTTATCCTCCACTTTCTTTACATCCTACCACTTGCCTCTACACAACCTATAAAATGGGGGTATGAGGGGTTTTGGACTAGATCTGTAAAGTAAAACAATCTTTACAGGCCTGCAACTCATGTTAAATTGTCCAGAAGAGTGAGTTTTCTAGCATTTATTTATAAGGGGAAAGAAAATGTACAAATTCAGAAATAATATGCCATGGCAAGATAATTAGAAGTATAAATAAAAGAAACCTGCCCAGTTCCCAAGTGATACCTAGCTTTTTAACCTGATCCTTAGCTAACTTCACCAAGCCAAGATCTTCTCTAGCCTTGAAATTCATACCCCATGTCTGACTCCTCCTCTTGGTGGCAGGTGAGACTAGCTTCTTTACATCTAGAATACTCAGGGGGTTCATCTTGGCTTTCTATTTGGAACTCATGTTCATTTTTCCATATCTAGGCTCATAATTATCCAATCAGGAAGCCGCTTGATTGAACAGAAGCTTCTTGCTGCTCTACTCATGCTGCTACATAACCACTTAGCTAACTAGATAGATACCTTCCCCTCCTTTTCATACAAAGTGGAGGAGGGAATGGATCATATCAAGCTTTTTTCATTGCCTAAAAAGCAGAATAATTCAACCCAATCTACAAGTCACCCTCAAAGTCTATGATAGGTGTCTCCCACTTTTTAATAGGCTCCAGAGAAGAAAGGTGGAGATAGTCTAGGAGATGATAGCAATGGGATAGAAATACAAGATTGCAGTCACAAAGTCAGACCAGAGAGATGTCCACCATGCTTACACATACTTCTTCCTAGCCCACCATGAGAGTGCTCAGGCTGTTGCTGGCCCTTTAAATGGAGTCAGGTCCCACTGGGCCTTCTTAAAACTCATTTCATTCATGAATTAAGTCCCTGACATCCCATATCTCTGTGATCAATATGTTTGTTTATTAGCAGTAGCTGCTGTGTTTTAGCAAAGCCGGTGGACTCCAGTAAGAGTGATGCTCTAACCACAAACCAGGGCCTGGGACAGAGACAAGGAAGACCTCCTGCTGGCAAACAGGAGCTGAAGCTGTATAGGGTTTCAGAGTAATGGTCCTTTAATTGAAATCACTGGTTGGGCTGGATTGTTCAACCTGGAGAAAGCTGCGCTGATGGCTCCTGACTTGGCCCCTCCTTTGAGAAATCCATTAACTCGGTGGATATATATGCTGGGCAAATAAAGACAGGGAATGATAACAGGAGACGAGGCTGTCTCAGGCAATCAGTCACGGGAATGTCTGAAGAGTGTGTTAAGGGAAGTGAGAGTCAGCAGCCTCTTTGCATACAGGGATAGCTGTTCCTTGCTCTCCTTGTCCTCTCTCCCTGTCCTCATAGTTTTGACCCTTTCCAGCCTAGAGCTCATCACCCTGCCCTTTCCATGGGGTCATTCCACTTCAGTAACTCAGCGACCTTATCTCTGGGTTAGTTCACATTTCCCCAGACTCAGGGCAAGGTCGAGTCATCTTCTAAACCTGCTGTCTCTTTCTCTTTGACTCTGATGCCCTGACATGTCTCCTTTGCAGCAGCCCCATCTCTGCTCTCCATCACTCATTTTCCTCCCCCATCCTTCCTCCACACTCTCCCAACCCTCTACAATGGGGCCTCTCCCAAACCACAACTCATATACACAAAGATTTTTGGAGCTGAAAGGGACCTTAGGACAACCCTTAATCCTTCTATAGCCCTAGTTCTCCTATGTTTCCTCCAGGCTCCATCATTTTTCTTCTGGGCTTTGCCCTCCCAACTCTACCCTATGTTCAAGTTGAAATTTTTACTTCTTTTTCTTTTTATCATTCCTCCCCAGGGACTTCTTCCTAAAGTAGTATAGTGGAAAGACATAAAATTGGACTTAGTCCTTAGACTCAGGAGACCTGGGTTCATGTCCTGGCTCTGCTCCTTACTGTCTATGTGACCTTGTGCAGGTCATTTAACTCGAGTCTCAGTTTCTTCATCCATACAATGGAAACAACAACAACAATAATAATTGTACTACCGATCTCATAGAATTCTTATGGGCAAAGTACTTCCTAAACTGTAAAATGCATATAAATGTGAGCTATTATTCTTCTAGGCATCCCATAGAGATGCATAATCCTCTTCCCCCACCCCCATGCCCAATCACTAGGTTCTCCTTCTTTTGAAAGTCCCTCATCATCTAAAAACCCATCTTAATGATCTATTTCCCATCAATTGTGGCAATGATAGGTTCAACATAGACTCTGGGTGTCTGCATAATTCCCCAAGAGAAGGAAAAATCTAAATGGATGGGAGGGCAAACATTAGAAAATATAGTTAACTCTTTGTTATCTGGAATCTTTTCAATTGAAAATTTCTATAATTGTATTTGTATCTACTTACAGAACAATGCACTACAATGAGAAAAGCAATATAGTTATAATAGAAGGAGTCCTAGACTGAGAGTCAGAAGCCCTAGGTAGTGGGTTCTAGTTCCACCAACTTTCTCATTGTGTGAATTCGAGCAAGTTGCTTTGACCTCTGTTTCCTCATCTGTAAAATGGGAGTTACAAAATCACAGAATTTAAGAATTGGTGGATTTTAGCAGTCATCTAGTCTGATCTGTAACTGAAAGGAAAGCTTCACGGTCCTGTCTACCTCCAAGAAATCAAATGAGATAATGTATGGAAAAAATGATTTGTAGGTTACAAAGCACCATACAAATGTAAAATGAGTTACAGTACAATGATAACAAATGCTTGCTGTCACTGTCCCGAGGTATTACAATGTGTGAAGCTGATTTTCAGTGGCCAACTAGCTAATCACCCCTGCTGCATATCTCTCCCCATCTCTGAGACAGCTGACAGCTGCCATACCACTCCCAACAATCTACATGTGGAGTCAGCACGCAATCACAAAATGATAGCCTCATAGAATCCTAGAGCTGAAAGCAACTTCAGTCATCACAGAATCACAGGATGTTTTAATTGGAAAGGGCCTTAGAGATCATCTAGTCCAATCCTCTCATTTTCCAGTGGTAGAAACTGAGCCCTAGAGAAATTAAGTGACTTGCCTAAGGTCACACAAAGAATAACCAAGGCGGAATTCAGACCCAAACCTTGTGATCCTATGTCCAGTGCCCTTTCGACCTCAGTATACTGCCTCTTCTGCCTATGCTGATTGGGCTGACCTAGTTAAATCTACTGGCATTTCTAACAGCCTTTTCTCCTATTTGAGTGTCTAGTTAATGCCTTCTTCGGTTCCTACAACAACAGCAACCCCTGCCTCTGGTCACAGGAGTTGCTATCCCCATCCAAGGTGCTGACTGCTTCTATAACAACCTCGCTAACAGCTTATGAGAACTGACAGGAGCATTCCTTGTTCCCTACTCAAGGGAACCAGTGCAGTCACACCCCCTCTACAGGTCAGAAGAACTGAAATCACCAATTTGGCATCCTACTTTGAAAAAACTGCAAGTCCATGGTTCCTAGTTTTATCATTTATATTTAGAATTTGTTTGGGTTCATCTACATAGCCAGGTGGAAAGAACCATGGTATTTGAAAGACAACCCTAATTATTGGTGAGAACTTCCAGCTTATTACTTAGTTCTTCTATCACACAATAGAGCTTCTGGATGCCAAAACAAATCTCACTGTCTTTGCTTTGAAAACAGTTTCCCTCTTTTGCTGAGTAGAGTATCCTCAGATATTTCTATACTTTAAAAACACATTAGAAAAAAAAAAGATATGACCAGCATGGCTCATTGTCCCACTTCCTCTGAATCTATCTAGCACCACTTAACCCCAGGCTCTGGGATCAATCCAGGTATGAAAGTAGGTGAAAATCCCTTCCTTCATTCAGTCAGTCAACAAATATTTATTTAGTATCTACTATATATAAATGAGGTCATGTACTAGGCACTTTGAGGTTTACAAAGATGAATTACATTAGGAACTAGCTTTCAAAGAACTTTCATCATAGTAGGCAAGATAAGACATGTATGTACACAAATAAAATATATTATATATGCACATGATGTATTTCCTGATAGAATATAAGCTCCTCAAGAACAGAGGCTGTTAACATTGTGTGATGATCAACTATGATAGACTTAGTTCTCCTTAGGAATACAATGATCCAAGACAATTCCGAAAGTCTCATGATGACAAATGTTATCTACACCCAGAGAAAGAACTATAGAGTCTGAATGCAAATCAAAGCATACTGTTTTCACTTTTTTTTGTTTTTTAGTTTTTTTCTTTCTTGTGGTTTTTCCCTTTGTTCTGATTCTTCTTTCACAACATGACTAATGTGGAAATATATGTAACATGACGGCACGTGTATATCCTATATCAGATTGCTTGCTGCTTTGGAGAGGGGGGAGGGGAAGGAGGGAGGGAGTAAAATTTGGAGCTCAAAATCTTATAAAAAAATGAATGTTGAAAACTATCTTTACATGTAATTGGAAAAAATAAAATACTATTTAAAAAAAACCAGAGGCTGTTTCGTTTCCGGCTTTTTTATCCCCAGTACATTGCATAGTACCAGGTAATTTTTTCTAAAATGTATTTTATGTTTTCCTACATAAAGAAAATATACTAAACATAATTTAAGGTTTTTCTGATGATTCAAGGGTATCATTATGAATATCAGTTATGCTGCAGTACACTGATGGCCACAGAGACTACTGAAGTTGGTAATTCTCTTTGAACCACTAGTCTGGTAATCCTTATATTTTAAAAAGTTATGTCTGCTCTCAATAGTTTCTCTCTCTCCACCACCACTTTCAGGCCCAGCATTCTGCTGCATCCCTGAGGTTCTATCTAGTGAGTTCCTCTTGGCTATCCACCTATTGACCCACAAAGTCCAAATGGGTCTACCTCTAAGCTGATCATCTCCCTCACCTTCAGCATAAAGAGAAATCTTGTAAATTGATTCAGCATTCAATTTGAGGTGATTCTGGGGAGGTTTCTGTAGGAAAATAAACCTGGATATCTATTTGTCTCAATACCTAGCACATGCATCTATGGCCTCCCCACTCAAATCCCCTTTCCTCCATCCATTTTACCAACTTTAATCAGGATAATAGAAAACCTAGGACAGGGATTCTTTACTTTTTGCATGTTATGGACCTCTGGAAGTATGGTGAAACCAATAGACCCTTTCTCAGAATAATGTTTTAAAATGTATAACGTAAAATACACAAGATTACAAAGAAATAAGTTATATGGAAATAAAATCATCTAAATTTTTTTAAATTAGTTCACAGTACTCAGATTAGGAATCCTTGTCCTAGGGAAAGAAAGGATACCAAAAAAAAAAAAAAAAGTAATGGAGATCAATGTAGGCCCACTTCTGGAAGGCATCTTCCATCTAGATGAAAGTACTGTGTTGAAAGCTGGAGAACTCAGGCCTCGAGCTCCTCACTGTACTTACCACCAGGTTACAGAGGCTGCCTTGCACCTCCAGGAGGCACAGACCTCACACTCAGAGATATAACTAACAACTCTGGCACCTGGAATAAGAACTACAATATGTACCCAGGATAAGCAGCATGAAATGTGCCTTAAAATAAACTTTTAAGGATAACTTTAGTTGGTGGAGAGAGTCAACTCAGGCTAACACCTTGTGTTGGAGACACAGAGACCCTGGAACACCTTAAGGTAGCTGTGGAGGGATGGAAAGGGAGCAAGACAGGGTATAGACAGGAAGGAGTTCACCTGTAGTGTTGCCATTGGTGGGAGGGGAGGTGGGGAAAGGAGGAAGCGCTTCCAGTTTTAACTAATTAGTCTTCCTTAACAGGTATTAAGCTCAGTTGTTTCTACCTGTGTAAAGAGCATAAAGGTTATCAGTACCTTCTAAATTTCAACACTTGGGGCAAAGTCCTGGTCACCCTACTATAGTTATAGCTCCTGTATGCCTGGCTACCCTTTCATTTAATACTTAGATTTTATGTATATATTTGTATGTTGTCTCCATTGTTTGATTATAAGGTTCTTAGGGATAGGGATTGTCTTTTGTCTCTTTTTGTATCTCCAGAGCTTAGCACAGTGCCTGACGCATAGTAGGCACTTAAGAAATGTTTATTGATATTGATACCCAAAGGCAGACATGGTTACCAATGAAGGAATAAACCATTTTTCAGGTACCCCTGTGCTAAGATAAGTATGTTTCCACATGAGTACAAGGGCACATTCAGGGGTTTTATGGAAGAAGAATCCCTAAGAGGTCTGATTACATTCATTTTTTTCCTGTTTAATTATGGCTTCTGACAATGTAGGCTCAGCTGCTCCAAAAATCCCTGCTCCCGATTCACCCAAGTTAAGTTTCCAGCCAGCCAGAACTGGGGAGATTTTTCCCTTGGACTTGGGAGGCTAGAAGATGGAGATTTTTTAATTAGAAGCTGTTATTAATGGGAAATGCTGCAAATTAAAACTAGGCCTCCTCTCTCTCCTCCTCCTCCCTTCCCCCACTATATTTATCTCTGATCTCAATTAGAGAGTTCAGGGATTTGCTGCTGAATAGGATTCTTGGAGATGAAAGCTGATTGAGACACAAAAGGGAACAGAAAAGGGTGGGATTGGTGGGAAAGAGGAGAGGGAGAATGAGGGGAGATGAGAAAGTCAGACATGAGGGGGAGGTAAAGAAGAGATCTGTCACAGATAGTGAAAGTCTTCAATAAGGTCACTTGAAACAGCTGAGGCCAAATAAGCAGGTCCTAGGAATGAAAGTCATATTTCTCAGACACGGCTATCTTGGAATTTGTCTAGAGAAGGCTCTCCCAGTTTGTCCCATCAAAAGCTGAGAAACAAATGTCAGTCCTCTTAGGGAGAGAAGAAAGAGCCATTTACATAATATTAAGAATAGCAGAGGTTTGAATTACAGAAAGAACATATTGTGGGAGACAGAGAATTAGAGAGGGCAGGAACTGAGCTGAAGTATTATGGAAATCCTGACAGATCTTTTCCATTGTCACCTATTTGTCATCCCTCCAGTTTTATAATAGGATCATAGACTTAGAGCTAACCAGGACCTTAGAAATCATTGAGTTCAGTCTCTTCATTTTACAGATAATAAAACTGAGGCCCACAGAGAATGGGTGACTTATCCAAGGTCATTGAAGGACTGGAATATTCATCGTCTTGGGATTTAGAGCTGTAAGGGCCCTAAAAATCTTCCTTTTATTCCAACACTTATCATTTTACAGGTAAAGAAATCCAAGCCCATAGAGCAAAAGTGACTTGCCCAAGGTTACCCAGGGAGTCATTATAACTGGCACATAGTTAGCTCTTCAGAATTTGCAGATTGTTCAACTTTAATTTCATTTGGACCTCCCAACAGCTCCTGAATGTAGGTACTGTGTACATTATTAGCCTTATTTGACAGATGAAGAAACTGATCTTAAGAAAATTTAAATTCCATCATCATCATCATCATCATCATCATTATCATCATCGCATTTACATGGCACTTCAAGGTTTTTAAAGCATTTTACAAATATCATCTCATTTGATCCTCACAACAACCCTGGGAGGTAGGTGCTGTTATTATCCTTGTTTTACAGTTGAGAAAACTGAGACAGACAGAGGCTAAGTGATTTGACCAGGGTTACCCAGCTAGTGAGAATCAGAGGCTATATTGGAACTCACGTCTTCCTGACTCCAGGTCCCCAGTGCTTACCTGTGGTTGTAATGCTGGTAAGTAACAAAGCCAGGATTTGAATTCATATTCTATGCCTCTAAAATAAGAATTCTTTCTACTATCTCATGATGTCTCAGCTTCTCATACCCTCTGTCTTCCATTACAGCTATAAAATAAATTTTGGAAGGATCAAATACTTCCACTTAAGGACTGGAACACAGGTACATCAGTACCATGCTCCAAACCCGATGGGGTAACTGACATTTCTTGCGCATAGTTAAATTCTGTTTCTTCCCTTTGTAGTCTCAGCACACAACATATTACCTTGCCAACAATAAGCGTGTGCTTAATACATGTCTTGGAGTTGGACTTAAGAAGTGGAGAAGGCATTTTAAAGGCTTCCTAGCGTTGGAAACACTGCCTAGTCACCTGGTATCCTGGGAATTACCCACTCTGCTTTAGAGAGGCTAACAAAGACAATCCCAACTAGAAAACCACAGGGAAGACTCATTGTATCACCAATGAAAGTTCACATTGGCAGAATATGCTCTTAAGGTCATCTTCAGAGAGTTAGGAAGTGACACTGAATGTGTCAGCTCCAGTATTCACCATCTCCTCCATCACCTACGCTGTGTGACTCTCAGCAAGTCAACCTCTCTTTCTGGATCTTCAGTTCCTCTTGCAAAATCAGCCAACAGTCTCTTCAAAACCTGGACTGTTCTGCAAGGATAAGAGGCCTTGTCCTTGCCCATAAAAAGAATGGGAGGGATAGCCAATCTTGGAGGTAGATGAAAATGACTAATAAAATTAATTGCAAAACCCTTTGCAGATATAAAGCATTAAGAAAGGGCTTACTAATAATTACAAAAACTGCTGCCTTTTTTTCCAAGTGAATTCCTTGACTCTCATTAAATATCCCAAATGTCTTACACAAGCAGTCACATAACTCTGAAGGAGTGGTGAAGAATCATAGCAGCAGGGCAGGATAAGGCCAAAGGGATGAGGCAGGATCTGTAACTCAGTCATGGACAGCAAAATCCTTCCCACAAGCAAGACTCCCTGCTACCTACCAAGTAAAAGCTAAATTCCTCTGATTTTCATTCAAGGTCCTCTATAGCCCCCATCTTTCTAGCCTTATGCTAATTCCTCTCCCCCACATGCACTATCCAGCCACTTCCTGTCCCCAAACATATTTTCTGGCCTCTTTGTCTTTGCTCATGCTATTCCCAATGCCTGGCATGCCTTTCCCCTCCCTCTATACTTATTAAATCCCTACTCTTCTTTTAAAATCCAACACAAATTCGGCCTCCTCCAGAAAACTTTCCTCAGTCCTTGCTGTTAGTAACAACCTTCTCCTTTTGGACTTCACTGAGCATGGTTTCTTTGGTAGACACAGCCAGGTAGAGAAAGCTAGAATTTGAGTCAAAAGAGCTGAGCTCAAATCTTGCTTCAGACACTTACTAGGTGTGTGAGCCTGGGCAAATCATTTATTTAGTGTCTATCATCAAGGCCCTGTATTAAGCAGGAAGATGGCATAGCATCTGGAGGGCTGAGCTTAGAGCTTAGAGTTCAACTCTCACTTCAGATACTTATTAGCTGTGTGACTCTGGGAAAGTCCCTTAACCTTTTATTTTTTCAACCTCAGTTTCCTCATCTGTAAAATGAGAATGAGGTCATTGTGTGTACAGGTGCACATTTGTTCTTATTGTTCAGTCGTTTGTGATTCCGTGACCCCATTTGGGGTTTTCTTGGCCAAGATACTAGATTGATTTGCCATTTCCTTCTCCCGCTCATTTTATAGATGAGGAACTGAGGTTTAAGTGACTTGCCCAGCGTCACATCTGTAATCCCCTGTTGTCTAGGGAGGCTGAGGCTGGTAGGTTGCTTGATTTCAGGAGTTCTGAGCAGCAGTTAGGCTAAAGAGGTTCAAATGTCTATACTAAGTCTGACGCCCACACAAGGATCCTCCCTCCCTCCTTTCTCTGCAGGTAGCTGCCAGGTTGCCTAAGGAAGGGCAAACCAGCCCAGGTCAGAGCTCCCATGTTGATCAGTAGTGGGGTCAGGTAGAGGGAGACACAAACACAAATTTAAAAAGTGCAGATAAATGATAGTACTTATCTCAGGGTCAAATGAGATAATTTTTGTAAAGTGCTTTGTAAACATTAAAACACTATGTCAATGTTAGCAATTATTGTAAGTCTCTAGCATATTTATCACACAATATTGTGTACTATAGAGAATAACATGGGGTGATGGATGAAGCACTCAGATTGGAGTCAGGGAGACCTGGATTCAAATTTTGCCTCTGATACCATCTGGGGTTTGGAGGGGTTGGGGGTACAACAGAAGTCACTTAATTTCTAAATGCCTTTGGGTAGCTCCCTAAGATCTGCAGTCTGCAATGGTGGATGGAGATTTCCCACTAACAAAACCACAGATCCTTCCTGTATTTGGACACTGAATTATAGTTATCTATGTTTGTGCCTCACCCCCACCCAGACTGCATGACGCATGAGGGCAGGAGCTATCTTATTTATTTCTCACCACACTGCACTCTAGACTTCTCACCATGACCCAGAAACCTCTTCAGCCTGGAAGATCACTCTTTCCTGGAATCCACACCTTAGAAGTACTATGGCTTTTCCCTCTGATTTGGATGGTTCCTCCAGAACCTCCATTTAAGGAGGGTTCCCAGGCCAGCCATGTCTTCATTTCTCACCAGGCTGTACTCCAGACTTGTCTACTATATTCTCACCCCAGATACCTTCATCTTCTGCCCTATACCCTTTTATGTGCTGTCTTCCTCTATTAGAATGTAAGCTCCTTGAGGGCAAGGTACAATCTTTCTTTTTGCTTACATTTTTATTCTCAGTGCTTAGCACAGTACCTGGCACCTAGTAAGTACTTAGCAAATGCTTACTGAATACTATTTAAACTTCATACCTCATGTGGTATCCAGCATATTACTTTGCACACAGTAGCAATTTAATGAACATTTGTTGAATTGAATTGGTGAGGGGGAGGGAATAATTATTTATATAGTGCTTGCTATGTTCCAGGCATTGTACTAAGCTCTTTTACAAATATTATCTCATTTGGTCCTCGCAACAACTCTTCGAGAAAGGTGCTGTTATTATCTCTATTTTAAAATTGAGGAAACTGAGGAAATCAGAGGTTAAGGTCACACAGCTAGTCAAGTGTCTATAGCCTGATTTGGACTCAGGTCTTCATAATTTCTGGCTCAATGGTCCACTGCTTAACCAGCAACTTCCTCTAGCAGCATGTAGATATAGGTATATAGAATGTAATCTTACTGTAGATATCTTCAATATAATTTCTTTTTAGAAACTAAGGTGGTACTTTGAACATCAACTTCATTCAAAACATTCAAAATATCACTAAGGAAAGCCAAGTGACTATGCCTCATGGAATGCAGGACCTGGGACAAAAACCACAAAGCAGCCCCTCTGATCCCTTTCCATAGCACGTAGTCTTGGAACCATTGACCCTATGGTAAAGTTGGATGAGGTCTAGAGAAGAGGTAGCATGGGTGAAGGAAAAGGCACTGGATTTGAAGTAAGGGAACCTAGGTTCAAATACTGCCTCTCCTACTTATTACTCCTACTCACCTCTGTGTACTTGTGTACTCTCTGACCCTCTGTTTCCTCACTATAAAATTAAAAGATAGAACTAGATGACTTTTTAAGGCACTGAAAGCTAGGTGGTGCAGTGGATAGAATGCTGGGCCCAAAGTCAGGAAGACTCATTTCTCTGACTTCAAATGTGGCCTCAGGCACTTACTGTGTGACCCTCTGCAAGTCATCTAACCCTGTGTGCCTCAGTTTCCTCATCTGTAAAATGAGCTGGAGAAGGAAATAGCAAACCACTCCGACATCTCTACCAAGAAAATCCCAAATGGTGAAGTTTGGATTCGGTCAAAGGGCCTCACTTGAGTACCTAGAGGGCCATGAGTGGCTTCGAGGCTGCAGGTTCCCCACCCCTGCTCTAGCCTGAAGGAGTTACTACAATAAGATAAACAGCCATCACCCTGTGACCTCTTAAAATCACCCATGGTTTTGATTCTATGGTTCTACACACCATCCACACTATGTGGGCCTATCACATTGCACTCACAGGTACAACAGTACCAGCAATTTCCATGTGCCCTGTATTGCCAATCCCCCCTTCCCCCATGCATTGACATTAGGGCCCATTATGCACCCAAACCTATTTTCTTTTACTGGCACCCTCTGTAAGATAATAGAATAACAGGAATCTGAACAAGAAAGGACTCCATTGAACATCAAAGCCAACTTCCATACGGAGAAGAGAACCAGGGCTCAGAGAGACATGAAAGGATTTGTCTAATTTCATACAGCAAGTTAATTGCAGAGGCCAGATTAGAATTTACATCTCCTGACTTCCAGTCCAGTGCTTTAGCCCAGTACACTATACGTCCTGAGCAGTGCACCAGGCAGCAGTACTAGCCTCCACTGACACCCCCTCAAAACCCAGAGAAAGTGCCCGGCCTATGCCTGTACTGCAGTAATAATCCCCACAGTCAAGTGCAGCTCTCCTATTGGAATAACCTACACATGACCCCCAGCTGCAAACCTCTTCTTCCTAGAAGTAGCAGACTAATATTAAAATTTTAAAAAATACAGAAAATAACAACTCACATTGCAAAGCACTTCCCTCACAACACTCCTGGTAGATAGGTAATATACCCATTGTTAACCCATTTTACAGCCTGAGAAACTAGGGCTTACAGAGGTATGCAGTGTGGAGCAGGGATTCAAACTTAAGGCTTCTCCACAATTCTTCCCAGTTTCTACCTCCTACTACCTTCCTTTAGAGCCAGGAACCACTAAAATCTGTTCTCTAGCTAGAATGAGATGCCAGCACCCCTCCACTCGGGCCCCTGCCAGTCTCAGGTCACACTCAGCAGCAGTCTGGCTGCTCTTGGTCTCAGCCCTTGCCTGCCACCTGCAGGTGGAACCTCAGCTCCCTCCTCAATCCACTCCTCAACAACTCCCCCTCCTCACCTCCCCACCCACCACTTCCCCCTTACTACCACCAGCATCCCTCATCCAGGCAGAGGAACCTAGTGGCTTCCTAACAGGCCAGGCAAGAAAGGACCAGACTCTGAAATTACAGACTCGTTTACTAATTGCTGTACGTTCCCTCTCTGTAGGTATATCATTGCCAGCAATTAGTACAAAGATCTTTTCCCACTCTTGTTAAGTTCCCGGGCTGCAGTTAAATGCTCCCAGATCCCATTTAAATGATTTCAAATGCAATTCATTCTGGCTCATTAAATAATTCCAGAGCAGTCTTTCCTTCCCTCTACCACCTCAGGAGCCACCATTTTCCCCAGGAAAAAAAATATAGAAGAGTAGAATGGGATATCAGGCAACAACTGGGACCAAGGGACCGAGAAGTCAAGGTACAGTAAGGGAGAACAATTCTCCGTGCTGATTGTCTTCAGTTCATTGTTTTACATTTCCCTCCTCCCTCCTCCCTCCTCCCTCCCTCCCTTATTCCCTCCTTCCCTCTCACTTTTTCTAACTCCCCCTCAGGCTCTCTCTCCCCCATCCTTTTTTCTCTCGGAAATGACTTCACCTGACAGCTATGGATTTAGAGCTTTTTTGCCAATTACTTATGCCCAGTGAGAAAATGGGTTTTTAATGTCTGTCCTTGTTCCGCCTAAGCTGGTTACCACATAGCAAAGCTCAGCCTGGATTCCTCATCTCTCCTTAGCAGCCCCTTGCCCATCTCCCACATACCCCAGGTCAGAGGAAACCAGGCCTGAACTATAAACAGAAAATGGGGAGGAAGTCAGAGGACAAAGCCTCAGTTTCTTTATCTGTGAAGCAGTGATGAAAAGGAAAGAGGGGTGAACTTGGAGCCAGGAAAACTTTACGTTCAAATCCTCCCTCGGGCTCTTCAGTGTGTGACCACAGGCAAGACATTTAGCTTCTCTGAGACTCTGTTTCCTATAAAATTGGGGAAATGACACCTGGAGTACACACCTCAGAAAATTGTGTGGTTCTTGCCCCATTGACACTGATAATGTATATAAAAGTACTTTGCAAATTGTTCAATGATTACTATTATCAAAGGTTAGAATGTAAGCCCCTTGAGGGCAAAAACTCTTGGTTGTTACTGTTATGTTTTTGTTTTTGTATCTGTAGCATCTAGCACAAGTCTGGCACATAGTAGGCTCCTCATAAACATTAACAATTGAATTGACTGTAAAATAATGAGGTTGGGAGAGATGCTCTCTCAACCTCTTCAAGTTTCTAAACCCTATAATCCTATGAGATGGAAAAGGGGAAAGGGGAGGGGGACAGTGATAAGAGGAAAGACAGAACTTCATCTCTGAAGCATGCTTGATTAGCTATGGTAAGAGCCAGACTGGGCATCAATCACAGAACCCCAACCCAGGCAAGGTTTGAAATTGGCACTCCCCTGTGCATTACTGTTTATCAGTGGCTTTGAGCCTTCACTAATACATTCAACATAACTCACCATAAAACAAATGACTGTGTGCCCCTGAGAGGAATAGTATATTCAAGGTATAAGAAATATGTGCACCTATAAAAAGTAAAATTTTTAAATGTTCATCATTGTATACACACACACACACACACACACACACACACACACACACACACACACACACACATCTTGTGCCTGGACAGTTGTCCATTTTGCCCAGCCCCAGTCCTGATTCTATGCAGGAAGATTCTGGTCCCAGCTCTGCTTTGAGCCTTTCAAGTGACCTTGTAAATGTTGCATCAGCATCTCTCTAGGCTTCAGAGGATTTTCCTACCTAAAAATGAATGAATTGGGTTAGAACAGGGGTTTTTAACCTGGAACCCTTAGATCCATGGACATATTTTAGGTAGCCTATGAATTTGAATGGGAAAAGAGTTTCAGCTTTATTTTTGTTAAACTCCTAACTAAAATAAAATATTTCCTCCAATTATTTAAAAACAATATTCTTAGAAGGGCAAGGAGGGAGAACAAGCATGAATTAAGCACTGTGCTAAAGGCTTTACAAACATTATCTCATTTGATCCTTTCAACAACCTGGGATGCAGGGGCTGTTAAGGAAACAGAGGCAGACAAAAGTTAAGTGATTTGCCCAGGGTCTCCCAGTCTGAGGCTGGATTTGAATTCAGGTCTTCCTGACTCTAGGCCCAATACTCTATCCATCACACCATTAAACCACAGGGTTTAAATTTTTATTTATTTTATTTTTAATTTATGGAATAAAATAGGCATTTCCATAACATAGCATAACAAAAAAGATGATTGCACATGAAACTGCAAATCTATTATGTACAACTTGCTATTCCTTTTAAATATATAATAACATTATCATGTAAATTTCTTTTTTTCTTTTTCTTTTTTTTCAGGTTTGATCAGATTTTGAAAAGGGTCAGTGACACAAAAAAATAGTCAGGAACCCCTGAATTAGAGGATCTTTAAATTCCCTTCCAGCCCCTAATATTCTATAACTCACACACTGCCAGAAGCTTCAGGAGATTTGGTCTCCAAAATCTCATCCAATTTGGTGCTCCCCACCCCTTACACACACACATGCAGATCATTCATAAGCTATCTGAAGCTTCTGGAGCAGTCCAGTTCAGCAGCTCTAAGAAAGGGCAGGAGTCACTGATTGTTACAGCTAGAAAAAATCTTAAGCAAAAATAGAGAAGTTAGAAATAGGAATGATTTTAGGAGGAAAGAGAGTAAGTTCTCTCTTAGACATGTTGAGTTTGAGATTTCTATGGGAATCCATGTAGAGATGGCAAGCAGGCAGTTGTTAATGTTGTCCCGGAGCTCACAAGTCAGGAGAAAAAGGAGGGAGGCATATACATGGTAGTCATATACATTAGTGATGATAGTTGAATCCGTAAGAGCTCATGAAATCACTGGGAGAGAACACGGAAAGAAAACTTCTAGGATTATGCTATAGAAACATAGGATCATAAACACACAGCTGAAATGGACCTGAAAGTTCATTTAATCTGACACCGTCATTTTACAGAGAGAGAAACTGAGAGAGCTTAAGTCCAAGGGAGACTTGTCCAAGGTCACAAAAGACTTAAATGGCAGAATTAGGATTTCAATCTCAGGTTGCCTGACTCCAAACCCAGCTCTCTTTCTGCTATGCTATTATACTTTATTTTAGAGACATGAAAAATTCATCTGAGACAGGTGAAGCGATTTGTTCAAAGTCCCATAGCAAGTCAGTCAAGAGGGAATACTTTTCTTGGCAGCTGATATTCAGTTGCAACTTGTGAGAAATGTAGCACTTTCAGACTTACAGAGTTCTTTCCTCACAATATCCCTGTGAAGTAGGTAGTACAGGTATTATCATTCCCATTTTATACATGAGGAAACCAAGACCCAAGATCATACCTACCAAATATCAGACCCAGGTCTCCTGACTCCAAGTCCAGTACACTTTCTGCTATACCAAACTGCAACTCCTTGCCTGGTAGATGTTGCCCCAAAATATTTACAAGCCTTGCTCAATCTCAGCCAAGGGTATAAACATATAGAGAGTAGGCAAATCCAAGCTGAGCCTGCAGGAATGTCAGAAGAGGGCCATAATAGCTCCTTAGTAGAACAGTGACATGGAAAAAAATCTGTTTAGAGTGGGATTTGGACATTTTCCCTGGGTGAGGAAGGTAACTGTCTGGGGAACAAGCAGCATGGCATGGTGGATAGAGCTGGTCTTGGAGCCTGGAAGACCCAAGTTCAGATCGCAGCTCTGACACATACTGTGTGTGACCCTGAGCAAGTTATTGAAGTTACAATGTTACAAGTTACAATGTTCCAGGTAACTTTCTAAGGTAGCTTGGGTTTAGTTTCTAAGCCTCACCACTTTGGCCAAGAGATATGTTCTGTTCAGACCCTACTAAACTAATGTGGAAATATTCTACATGATCCCATATGTATAATGGGTAGCATATCTCTTGCCTTCTCAGTGGGTGGGGAAGAGGTGGAGGGAAGGAGAGAATTTGGAACTGAAATTAAAAATTTTCTTAATTAAAAAAATGAAAGAAATGAAAAAATAAAAAAATGCTTCAAATTACTAACATTAGAGAAATGCAAGTTAAAATAACTGTCTGGTTCTACCAGAGGTGAAAAAAAAAAAGACCCTACTATGGAAGCCTGATGTTGTGGGTGGGTTACTGGGCCTGGAGGTAGGACGATCTGGATTCCAGTCCCAGCTGTTCCACTCCACCCCCCTCAAGTCATTTAATCCCCATGTGCCTGAGACAACACTAAACCTTATGTGGGTGGTGATGATTTAGGGAAGGGAGTTCTAAATTGCAGACATCAAGTACTTATTAAATGTTTTCTATATGCTAGATAATGGAGTTACAAAAGGAAACAGTCCCTGCTTTCAAGGAGTTTGTATTCCTGAAAATATTCTAACTAAATGAAATTATATTTTAAAGACACTTGGGAGAACTTTTTCTATAATCCTATGGGAGAATCTTTTTGTAAAGCAATGATTTCTTGAAGCAAAGTCCCTGATGCATTTATTTTCCGAATTCAGATTTTCATATCAAAATTGTTTAAAGTGGGACTTCTTTTTTCTTTCAATTTTTTTTAAATTAACAGACTTTTTTCTCTTTTTCCCACTCTACCCCCCCTCCCCCAGCGAACAAACAGAAAATAAATAAATAAAAACTCTCACATTTAATATGCATAGTCAAGCAAAGCAGATCCCTTCATTGGCCATGTACAAATATATGAGCCTTGTTCTGCATTTTGACCCCATCACCTCCCTTTGAGGAGATGGGTAATCATGTTTTATCTTCAGTCCTCTGGAATCATGGTCTGTCCTAATGTTGATCAGAGTTCTAAAGTCTTTCCAAGCTGCTTTTCTTTATGATATTGTCATTGTATAAATTGTTCATCTGATTCTGGCCTCTTCACTCTGCATTAGTTCAGAGAAATCTTCCTAATTTCCACTGAACCTGTCCATTTCATTATTTCTTAAGGTGCAATAATAGTCCTTTACATTCATAGATAATTTGTTTCCTGAATATGTGGGCGCTCCATAGTTTCCAGTTCTTTACCACTATAAAAAAAAATGCTACAAATATTTTTGTATTTATGGGTCCTTCTATTCGTCCTTTGATCTTTTTGGAATGTATGCCGAGTAGTAGTATCACTGGGCCAAAAAGTATGCACAGCTTAGTGACTTTGGGGACATAGTTGCACATTTTTTTCCAGAATGACTGGACTAATTCACAGTTCCACTATGCATTAGTGTGTGCCTGTTTTCCTACATCCTCTCCAATATTTGTCATTTTTTTTTGTCATCTTTGCCAGTCTGATAGGTGTGAGGTAGAACCAGAAGGTTATTTTAACTTGCATTTCTCTAATGTTAGTAATTTGAAGCATTTTTTCATGTTTGTTATAACTTGGATTTCTTCCTTAGAAAAATGACTTGTTCCTATCCTTTGACCTTTTATCTTTTGAAGGATGGATTTTATTTTTGTAAATTTGAATCAGTGCATAGTATGGTCTTACATATATGTATATATGTGTGTATGTTTATAGATATGTATGTGTATGTCTATATATTAGCATTTAATTGTAGCATTCTCTAGGGCAGGGGAGGGAAGGAGAGAAAATAAAATAAAAAGTGCACAGAAGAGAACAAAAGAAAACCTAACATGAAGTACAGAAAAAGCTGGGTAGCTTTGAAAACAATGTGTAGTATTTATTACATAAGTTTTCTTGAAATGGAAATGTATTGTTTTATATTCAATCCTCTCTTGTGTTCTGCTATATACATGGAAATGTCCTTTTTTCTTTTCTCATTTATGTTTAAAATGAATTTTTTTGAAAATTGAATCAGCTTTCTATGTATCTTGGATATGAGACCTTTATCAGAGATACTTGCTGCAAAGATTATTTCCTCAATGACCTTTTCCTTCTAACTTTAACTGCATTGGTTATGTTTGTGCAAAAACTTTTCAATTTTATATAATCAAAACTGTTCATTTTATATCATCTGTGAATCTTCCTACTTCATGAACTCTTCCCTCTTCCATAGATTAGAAAGGCAATTTCTTCCTTGCTCCTCTAATTTAGTTATGATGTCTAAGTCATGTATCCATTTGGAACTTACCCTGATTAATGACATGAGAGGTTTGTCTAATTTCTCTCAGATTGTGTTCCAGTTTTCCCAGCAGATTCTGTGAGTCCTTACCCCAGTAACTGGGGTCTTTAGATTTATCAAAAACCAGACCACTCTGTTTGTTGGCTTCTGTGTTTGTGTACTTAATCTATTCCCATGAATAATCTCGCTATCTTTTTTTTACTAGTATTAAATCATTTTAATGATTGTTAATCCAGGTCAGCATCAGAGGATCCCAATAAACCCTGCTATAACTTTGAGCAGAGTTCTTAACCCTTTTCACTCCACCTCTATGGACCCCTTTTAAATGCATAAAAAGTAAGATTACAAAAGAAACCAATTACATTGAAATAAAGAGGTAATTACCAATTGGTAATTGACCTCCTGAAATCTATCTAAAGGGTCTCCAAACCCCAGGTTAAGATCTCTTGACTTAGAGGTTTAGAGAGTTGCCCGAAACTCAGAGAATTTCAATAACTTGTCCATGGTCACAAAGTTGGTAAACATCAGAGACAATATGAACTCAGGTCTTCCTGCCTCCAATTCCAGCACTCTCTCCACCACAACATGCTGCCTTTCATTTGTATGCTCAGTATGTGTTGATCAAAAGGCAAGTCAGTTCTATGAGGGCATTTCTGGGTCTTCTCTATGCTCTGTAGTGCTGTGACTACGAGGGTGCTCAGTGAATGTCATCACGAGAAAAAGCTGAAACAAGAATAGCAAGAAGAAAATAAAGAATCTCTCCATTAAACTCCACAGTTGGAAAATCACAAGAAAAAGACCCTTCTACAGAGGACTGAGGTGATCTTTTCCATCCCAGGGACTGTTTTATGGATGCTTTCTGCGAGACAGACAGCTGTTGCTGGTGGCATCTTTGATCATCCGTATCAGATGCTTTGATGCTGATGGCAACGTGTAATTGGTGAAAATTAAAGTTCAATTAGGAAACAGGTTAAAGGGAAACTGGAAAATAAAAATAAAGGTCTCTGCTCAGAGTAGTGGCATCTTCTCCCTCTCCATTCATTTCCCCCTCAGAGATGTGGGAATTCCCAGCTTTCCTCTAAAACCAAGGTCAAGCGAGTCTGGCCTGAGTCACAAAGCACAAACCTACCCTAAGTTGGCTTGTTTGGGTGCCCCATTCACTTGCCAGGAAATACTCTTAGCTATCTGGTATACAGAGTAAAGAGCACTGGATTTGAAATTTAAAAAAAAAAACTGGATCCAAATCAGGATTTAATAATTACTGTGTTCACTGGGCCTCAGTTCCCTTATCTGTGAAATAATAGCTAATAATTACAATAGTTAACATTTATATAGCACTTACTATGTGCCAGGCACTGTGCTAAGCACTTTACAGTTATTATTTCTTCCATTTGATCCCCACAACAACTCTGAAAGGTGGGTGCTATTATTATCCCTATTTTACAGATGAGAAAACTGAGGGAAATGGTGACTTGCCCAGGGTTACACAGCTAATAAGTATCTGAGGATAGATTTGAACTGGAGTCTTCCTAACTCAAGGTTCATTGTTCTATCCACCATGCCACCTAGAGGTAAGACTAGATCTAAGACTAGATCTATTCTATTCTATACCCTATAATCACAAGACCCTCTAGGACAAGAGTAATCTATTTTCTGTCACCATGAGATGAGATATGACAATTTCCCTCCATTTCCCTATTTCATCCCCTCTTCCCAAGGGAAAAAAAATCTCTACCATTTCTTCCAGGTCACATTGTCCCATAACCAACTTTACTTAGAAATAAAGGAATGTACAGGGCCCGTCACCCACCTGGATTCCACATGGCCTTCCACGCTCATCCACCTACATCATAGGATCATAATTATAAAGCTAGATGGGACTTTACAGGTCATCTGATCCAACCCCTTGATTTTACAGTTGAGGAACTAAGGCCCAAAGATGATTAGTGAATTGACCCTAAGTCTCAGAGGAAGTAGGTGGCAGAGCTCTCATGCCCTTGTACATGCACAGAAAGATGAACCATGGCTGGTATACAAAGTAACAGTCTGGAGCACAACCCAGGAGCCTGGAAATCAGGTCAGGTATTTATTGGCTTTGAAGGGACAACCAAGCAACAGGTCCAAAGCAAACCTCTGTTTACCTTCCTCTTAGAGGACAATCCTCACTCAGATCCCTAAAGGATCCCAATGGAACCCTAAGTCTATAAGATTCTTTAAATATACACAATAATAGGCTGGCTGTATTCCACTTGAGATTTATTCAAATCTCACATCAGACGAATAGCAATATCATATGATACCTTGTGGCAGAAAGGAAAGAGAAGTCAGAGAACCTGGGTTCAAACCTTGCCTCTAATACTGTTTGTATGACCTCGTTAATCACTTAACTTCCTTAGCACTCAGTTTCTTCATCTGTAAAATAAAGGCAGTTGTCTAGAATTCTTAAGCTTCTTTTCTAACCTATCTTTCCATCCCTATTATCGGTTACTCCCCTTCACACACTCCACAGCCCAACCAAACAAACTTTTGTGCTGCTCCACACACTTAACACCATCTCTATACCTACACACAACCTGGGCCCCTTGCCTAGAAGGTATGCTGTTCTCGCCTCTGCTTCTTAGAATCCCTAGTTACTTGCAGAGCTCAGCTCAAGTGCTAACTTCTGTAAGAAGCTTTTCCAGATTTTGCCAGGTACTAGTTCCTTTCCCCCCTCCTCCAACCCCACATTACCTTGTATATAATTGTGTGTATGTATATAGATGTATATGTATGTACATATATATATATACATATACATCTGTATACATATCCTTGTATGTGTGTATAAATGTAGATATATAGATGTATGTGTGGTCACCCTTGATAAAATGTAAGTTCCTTGAGGGCAGGGATTATTTTTTTTTCATTTTTCTCTTTTGTAGAATCATTGGCTAGCACAGTGAATGATGCATAGCAGGCACTTTACAGGTGCTGAGAGAGAGACAGAGAGAAAGAGTAAGAGAGAGAAAAGGGGGGAAGGGAGAAGGGAGAGGGAGAGAGAAATGTGTGTGTGTGTGTATGTGTATGTGTGTGTGTGTGTGTACGTGTGTGTAAGAGAGAGAAAGAAAGAGAGAGAGATCTAATTCTATGATCTCTAATTTCTGTGGGTCCAGGCCCAGGATATGTCACTAAATAAATATTTCCTATCTCCCCTCCACAATGACTTAACCAGAGCAGAAACCCACCTGCCCAAGGTCAGAAGACCTTAGACCCAAGAGAAGGACTGAGCTTATAAGTAGCATGGTTGATATGCCTTTCTCTCTTATATGAGCTGTTGGGTCACTCCATGTGGCTGGCTGGCTGTCCCCTAAAGGGTTCTGCAAGTTAGTCTGTGGGCCTCTGCTATTCTTACCCCATGGTTCAGAGCAACTGAGAAGTAGCTCAGGACACCCTGTCCCCTGCCTGCTGGCACCTACTAGCTGGCCCCCTCCTCCTTCAGCCCAGTGGCACCAACTTCACACTCAGGTATTATCGACTATGCCACTTGACTCAGCATGATGCCCCGTGGCAGTCAGTAACACCAGACAGCAAGAGAAATCACAGAGAAGAACAGGCAATCGGGAGCGAGGAAAAAGGCAGAGGGAACAGCGAAGGGGAGAATGAGCTCCAGAAGGCAAGCAGCAAGGGAAAGGGAAGTTAAAAGAAGGAGAAAACAAAAGAAAAGAGCAAAAACTCATTCCTCATTGTAGAAACTGCAGAATTAAAAGAGCCCCAATCACTCTCTGGTCTCTCACACAGGCCAGAAGCAATAGTTTCACCAGTTTCCCCCTGACCCATCCCTGCAGCCCCTCCCATTCTTGGAGTGTATAGAACTTTTTTTTCACCACCTTCCAGAAGCATCTGGCCCTGGATTACAAGCTCAGGAGAGGAAATCTATTTATGACAGAGACATGTGATAAATAGGTTATTACGCCCCAAGCTAGCAGTCAGCTGAAGATGTTCCAGGAAATACATCTGCCTTCAATGTCGCAGCATTTCCAAGAGTTCTTGTGGTGTGTAGTAAACCAGGAGAGCTGAGGGAGTGAGGAGGGAACAGGGGGCAGAGGAGGATGTTTGGCTTCAGCAATGGAGAACTCTTTAGGATTTTGGCTTGGAAAGCAGGCCTAGCAAGGAGACTGATGGAATCCAGTACATAATTGTCAGTAATTGTTGTTGGTAATGATGATCCCATTATGATATGTGTATGCCCACCAACATATATATTAAATATATGTGTGTACACACACTTGAAAATCTCGATCGTCTTCCCCATTACCTACCAACTAAAACCCAAACTTTTTCATCTAACATTGAAGGCCCTCTATAATCTGGCTCCAGCCTGACTTACTGGTTCTCTTTCCTACTACTCCCCTTTACTTACATTGTGTACAAACAAAACCAGACTATTTGCCATTCCCTGGACCAAATTGCAGAAAGAAAGGTCCCTGCTTTCTTGCCTCCTGGCCTTTGTTTGCACTATATCCCATCTGGTAAAATAACCTTCCCACTTGCCATCTACACATTTTCAAATTCTACTCATCCTTCAAGGCCCAGATCAAACACCCTCCCCTCCTCAAAATCTTCCCCATCTCTTCTTTCCAAGCTGGAAGCCATCTCTTATATCTAAATTCCCCAAAGATTATTTATATCTCTCTTTTGGCATATTTTCCCTTGTATTATAGTTATTTACAGGCTTGCCTAACTTCCCCTAATAATAATGGCTAACATTTATATAAAACCCTTCATATATTGTCCCACCTAGAAGATAGCTTTATTATCATTATTTGCAAGACCCATGAATAGGTTGTGAGCTTCTCTGATGGGCTTCTGTTCCCCAAAACTTCAAAGTATGTCAGGCACGTTGTCTTATTCCCTCTATCTTCATCTAAGAGAAATGAAGTCAAGGACTGGATTGTGATACTCCCACATCAAGCTCCTAAAGGGCTAAACCTCCAGGACCTTGCAGGGTTGCAGGTTCCTGGGTTGGCCCATCAGAGGACATCGATGTTGACCCATCCCCTTCGCACCATGGCTCTCCCAGCCCTCCTTGTGCACCAATGGTGCCTCAGGATGCCTCGGAGGAAACCTGGTAATTAATACATCTGTTTGACAGACGGGAAAATGAATTGCAGAAAAGTTAAGAATAGAGCTGTCTGATTCTTTTGGCATTCCTTCTGACGAGCTCTGCACACTTTGCAGGAACATTCTTATTCATCCTCTCTACAGCCCGAGAGATTAGGGAGGTCAGTGACTGAAGTGAGGAGAAGGGACCAAGAGGAGAAATGGTCCCCTGCTTTGACCTCCAAAGTCCACTCTAACATCATTTAAAGCTCATGTGTGGCCTGGGGGGACAAAATAGACAGTGCAGGAGCTAGTCAAGGAGCATTGAGCACTGGGTTGGAAAATGGAGCACAGCAATTGAGGGAGCAGAAGGTCGAGGTGGTTATGGGTTACGGGATTCTCTCTTGTGTTCTTGCTGCCTCATCAGCATATGCTCAATAATCCTGTTTGAGATGACCTACTAAACCAGAGCCCTGAACCTCGGAGGTCATCAAAGGCTTGCATACCCTTTCACAAGACTCCATCATCCTTACACATTTCAAGCAAGAATAGAATTCTTTAAATGTGTCCTCAAGCCACTGGTCTTGAAAAATGGGAAAAGTTGCATTTGACCCAGGGGTTCTTAGAGTTCTAAGGGTAGGTGGGTCCCTTTCTTTTGCCATTCTGGGGACCTCTCCATGGGAATGGAGCCCTTCTGACCACAATCCCTCTGATCCTCTTGTCTGACTCCTCTGTCTGTGGCTGCCATAACCCTTTCTTGCTCCATGGTTGACTATTGTGCATTCTAAAAGCAGCTCAGGGACCTGCTGGGAAGCTTTGATGTACCCTCATCTCCAAAAAGCTCAGGGTTTGAAAAGCACACCTTTACATAGTTCAGGGAAGAGAGAGTCTGCCTTATCACTTGTCTCTTGGATAGTGAATCAGATAACAGAGGTACCCCCTTCCAACCCAGGGATGCACTGCAACCAACTCATACAGGCTAGAGAGCTGATTGTTAAATTTTAAGTATGAGCATTTACACCTTAAAAATGGCTGCAATTCAAGGCTTGATTTGTTGTTTTGTTAGTGGTGTATACTTAATAAAGTGATGGAGAAAATGTTAATAATGCAGATTAAACTTAAAAGTGTGTCAGATGTACATTTCCCCCCAGACAACTGGTTGTTGAACATTTACCAACACATCTCTGCCCCCAACCCAGTCATGCAACCCCAGGCAGCGGCCAACAACAATTCCTCTTCACCAACACTTCCCACAATCCCTCCTCTTGCAGGCTCTAGGATCATAGATAAAGACCTCTGTAAGGCCATAGAGAGGCCAGCTACCCAAGGGACAGTTTTGCTGGCTTCTCCTTATACATTTCAAATGTACATAAATAAGTTTGCATTTTGGTGGAGGGTTGTCACCACCCTGACTTTATGCCCAAACATACTTCTGGGAAAGCCACATACGAACACTAGGAATATCTATCTTTTTCATTGTTGCAGACCAGTCTCCTATGGATGTATGTGCATGCAGGTTCACATATTGTGTTGGAGTATCTGGTGGAAAACTGGGAACTGGCCTTGTTAATCCTTACAGTGACATGATTTGCTAGTAGGGAGGAGGTTTCGTTAACCCCCTTCCACAGAAAGAACCCCTGAATGACAGGAGCATTGTCGTGTAATGAAAAGAATAATGGATTTGGAATCTACCAGTGTAGCCTCTACTATTGAAACTACTTATGGGACTTTGTTTTAGTCATGTCACATGGTACAGTAGATAGAGCATTAGCTTTTCAGTCAGGGAAACTGGGTCCAAATCCTACCTTTGATGCTTACTACCAGTGCAACCTTGAGAAAGTTATTTGTACTCCCTGGGCCTAGGTTTTACCATTTGTAAAATGGAAAATTTGAACTTGATGGTCTCTGTGGTCCCTTCCAGGCTCCATCAATTATCTTTGTACTTTCTCTGGGCCTCAGTTTCTTCCTCTGTGAAATTGGACTGGATGATCTCTAAGGTCTTTTTTGGTGAGAACTAAGGGAATGCTGCAGATCAATAGTGAGATTAGGAGTAGGATGAAGCTATATGTGGGAATTTTGTATTAATAGTACACATGGCAACGGCACACATTGAAATGTGCTGCCTCATACATAACTAGGGAGGAGAATGGACTTCTAGATGGAGTCTGGGCTCCCTCCAATGGGATAGTGCCTTCCAAATGCTCAAGTGTGGTAATGGTCCTGAAAGGAGTTCTTGAATCCTAGCCTGCTCTGCCTTTGTCTGGCTTGTATGGCTTTTCTAAGGGAGCACACCACAAAAACCTTGCTGTGTTGAGGGAACAAGGGCATTGAATCTCCACCTGAATCCATGGTTAGGAGAGCCACAGAAAGGTGGGAACAAGACAACCAAAGCCTCTTTCCCTCTTCTTCTCCCTCCTCTTAGACCCAGCTCCCCACCTCTTAGAAATAAGTGCAGTTGCTTCATGAAAAAATGTGAGCACTGGGTGCAAATATAAATCCTCAATTAAAACATACTCTTGTGTCCACGAGGAAGGAAAGGGAAAGCTGTTTGCTTGAGAAATGTGTTCTTCCATCTGTTAAACAACATCCAGGTGCCGCCGTGGTTTCTCTGACTCTGAGATTTATGCAACAATGACTTTCAAAGGCAGAGTGTAGACAAGAGGAACAGATGGAGCTGAGCTCGCCTATCTGCCGGGGATCCGCACGCTAACTCAAAGCAGTTTGGAACTTTGTGGGCATGTGAGGGAGACATGGGTGATGAAAGCTTCTCTTAGTGAAAGAATTGATGAGCCAAAGCTTGGGTGAGTAGGACAGTGGCAGGGAGGTTAAAGGGAGACTCACCACTGGTCATGCCAGAAGGGTTCTAGGAATCATCTGATACATGTGCAGTCAACCAAAGGATCCCCTGCTCCACCCTCACTAAGGACTCCTTTCATAAGATTATAGAGACCTAGAAGAGACCATTTGGGTCTCCTACTCTAACCTCTCACTTTACAGTTTAGGAAACAGAGGCCCAGGGATGTTAAGTGACTTGTCCATGGTTATATAGGTTGTAAGTTACAACGTCAAGGTTAAAACCCAGGTCCTCTGACTTTAAATCTAACGCTCTTTCTACTGTACCACATTGTCTCTTACTCTTCTCCTTAGTGATTCCCCTCTGCTTATAAAAAATTTACTTTACATGCCTTCCACCTATGTAGAGAATAGGAGTGGTTCAGATGGCAGGGTAGAAAGACCTCCATGAAGACAACCAGTCAATAATAATAATAATAATAATAATAATAATAATAGCAATCTCTTATTTTATATGGTATTTTATAGCTTACAAAGTATTCCACATATGTTATCTCACTGATCCTCATAGGATTCCTTTAAGGTAAGGTAAGCAAGTGTTATTCCCATTTTATAATGAAATGAAACAAGAAATGAAGTGAAATGACAGAGCCAGGCCCAAATCTCAAGTCCTATGATCCCCAATTCAGTATTTGTTGCATTAATAATAATAATAATAATAACGTACTTGACTCCCTGAGGCAGACTGACCTTAAACCTTAAACTCATTCACTTCAACCTACAAGTTTCTCCTCTGAGCTGAGAAAAAGTGAAGAGGTCCTTTCCTCTACCTTCTTATTGTCATTCCCTCATTGCACATCCCAATTCCCTCTTCTCTCTCTCAACTGTACCATAGTTATATACCAGGGGTAGGATGTCACAGTCTACAATTCCATGGAGCAGATTCTCATCTTCTTCTGCAAGTACCCAGTGCTGGGAAGACAAGGCATCATTAGGGAAAATAGTGAATAAAAAATCAAGTTGCCAATAAGAAAAAGGGAGCCCTGGTTTCTGAACTCTGGGTCTCCCAACAATCATTTCATTGAATCACTGAGTTTCTGGACTCCTCATATTAAGAGATTTAGAGCGTGAAGGGACCTTAAGGATCATTTAATGCAATCCCCTTAAATGATGAATAGGGAGACTGACACCCACAGAAAAGACGTGATTTGCCCAAGGTCACACAAAGAGTAATGAATAGAGCTGGGATTCCAACCCAAGCCTTCCACCTCTAAACCCAGTACTCATTCTACCACCCCACACTTCATCCTGAAGCCATTACAAAAAAGGAAAGACCAAATATTAATTTAAAAGCTACAGTCTTTGTTGCACATGGGGAAAAAATCTTAGTGCCCACTCCACCTAGGAGAGACACAGGCTTGAGGCAGCAGTGGTGAGAAAAGAAGGTTCAAGTGAAGAGAATCTTCTAGAATGATTCTAGCTGATATAATTGCTCTAACAGCTGCAATATGATCTTCTTTGGCTTTCCCATTCCTTTCTTCCCCATCCACAAGGCTTTTACATCCTGGAACAAAGACAAAAAGTCAGTTTCGTTGGTGTTGATTAGTTCAATGGTCCTCTCTGGAAGAAATTTTACAGGTGAATGCTCAAGTTCTCTGTCAGAGATCTCCTCTCCAATATGAATGAATGAATGAATGAAAAGGCATTTAGTAAGCACTCATTATGTGCAAAGCACTGTACTATGTGCTAGGGATAAAAATTTTAAAAGTAAGACAGTTCCTGCTCTCAAGGAGCTCACATTCTAACAGGGGAGACCATATAAGTGGTAGGTTTCACCTGAAAGTCAGATGGGAAGGTCCCATGGTCCTTAGGGTACAGTGGCAAAGGTGATGGTAATGTCTCTTCTTTCATGTCAATGCCACTGATAAAATCATATCAATTTGTGATGTTGAACCATCTAGCCTGTCTATTTTCACTATTTTTGTTGAAAACAAGGGACTGACAAATATCAAACCCTAATGACCTACACAGACTGCCCTCAAAAGAAACTTGAGGCCAAGTAGGGCCTGATGATTAGAGTTCAGGATGGGAAATATTGGACCTGAGGGAAAATCTCAGAACCAATTATTGAGGCAAATGAGATAAGGCGTATTCCCATCAGTCAATCAATAAGCATTTATTAAGTGACTGCTGAGTGCTGGGAACTCAACTGTCCAATGTCATCACAAGGGTGATGTCTTGACTTGCTCATGAATTAGATTTAAGTGAGGCAGAGATACACAAAGTTGTCAGTCTCACTCTCTCCTCCAGAGTCATCGAAGTCCAGTGGTAAGGCATAAGTCAAGATGACTGGTGATGGCCCAGGATGCAGTGGGTTACCTTGGCCTTTCTAAATTAAGGTTATCATTTCTAAATTGAATCTGGAGGAGGTAGAAGGGAGGATGGGCCTCCTGGTTTGGGGAAACTCACACAGTGTAATAATTCTCAACATTCCCATTGTGCGGCTCTGGAGATAGGAAGACAAAAATGAAATCATTTCTGCCCTCAAGAAGCTTACATCCTTGATTCCTCATTCTCATTCATCTGATATCTCCAATCTGTTGCCAAATTTTGTTATTTTTACCTTTACAACATTTCTTGTACACATCTCCTTCTCTCAGCTCACAAAGCTACAACCCCAGTTCAAGCTCTCATTGGTCTTCTAACTGATCTCCATACCTCAAGTCTCTTCCTGCTCCAAAACATCCTCCACTCATCTGCCAAGGTATTTTTTTAATCAGTTATTTGTTATTTATTCAGTAGTTGGGTTAGTATAACACTTGAAGAATTGGTTGACACGTATGTGTGTGTGTGTGTGTGTGTGTGCGTGTATGTTCCCCCCAGTGACTCCCTATTACCTACAGGTTCATATATAACCTCCTCTGTTGGGTATTTAAAGCTCTTCTTAACCCAACTCTTTCCTATCTTTCTACTCTTTTAATACTTACCACCTACCCAACCACCCACCCATACACAGATACTCTCCAGCTACACTGGCCTCTTTGCTGTTTCTCCAGTCTCCCATCTCTGTACCTTTTCACTGACTTAGCCACCATGTCTGGAATGATGTGCCCCTCTGCCTCTTGGTTCCCTGGCTTCTTTTAAGAATCCATTCAAATCCACAGTCTACAAGAGTCCTCTCCTGAGTTCCCCAAGGGGTAGTGCCTTCATTTTTCAGATTACTTTCCAGCTAATACACACATACCCCCACATCTTGTATGCATCTAGTTTATACATTGTTTCCATCACTAGAATGTGAGCTCCTTGTGGGAAGGAACTATTTCTTCCTTTCCTTTCCTTTCCTTTCCATCTCCAGCTCTCAACACAGTGCCTGGCACATGGCAAGTGCTCAATAAAAACTTGTTAACTGACTGAGTTTCTATCAGAAGAAAGCAAATGTACATATATAGTTATATACAAAATATGGGAAGGAAGGGAAACAATAGCATGAGAGGATCAAGAAAAACTTCATGTGAAAGGTGAATTTTGAACTGAGCTTTGAAGGAAGCTAGGAAACTAGTAACAACATAGTAGAAAAATCCCTGAACTACCTACTAGTGACGAGATCTAGGTTCTCAGCCCAATTATTTCCCTAACTACCTGTGGTGATGGCCTTGGTCACACCACTTAATTTATTGAACCTCAGTTTCCTCATCCATACAATGGGAATCTGGTGCTTTTACGAGGATCGAACAGATAATGTATGTGAAAGTGCTTTGTAAAGTGTTATACAAATGTAATTATTAAATAATATATGAGTCCACCCTCGTCATTTCTATTCTTACTTCAAGCTCTATCAGGCTATCACAATGTTTTACTGGATCTATCTTTACACTTTTCAGCCTACCCCACCCTAGGTTTCATCAACCTGATCCTCTAAGGTCCAATCAAAAAGGACTATTCCCAAGAAAACTAGAAGGAGCTAAGTGGTACAGTGAATAGAGTACTGAACCTAGCTCCAAATAGAATCAGGAAGACCCAAATCTTGCTTCAGATATTTACTAGCTATGTGACCCTGGGCAACTCAGTTAACTTCTGTCTGCCTCAGTTTCCTCATCTATAAAATGAGTGTAATAATAGCACCTATTTCCCAGGGTTGTTGTGATGATCAACTAGATAATATTGCAAAGTAATTTGCAAGCCTTAAAGCACTAGACAAATGCTAGCTAGTATCATGAGTCTTAACTGAGTTCTTGAAACATATGGTCAGGAGGAAATGCTGGTGAGGCTGACAGGATCACAAGATCAAACCAAGGGAGACAGGTGGAGGTTGGTGAGGGAGGCTGGAGAGCAGCACCGCTTCAGATGGTAGTAAACTGCAGCTGAATGAATGAGGAGATTGTGAAGGGAGAATAATGAGATCCAACCTGCACCAAAAGAAGGAAGACCATGTACTCTGAGGGGAAGGAGAGGAGGAAATGATCAGGTACCCAATGAGTGAAGTAATCAGAGAAGAAGAGGAAGAAACACAAGTCATCTGAGAGCTTAAGGAAGGCAAGACTGAAGACAAATCCCTTACATATGATCTGAAAAAATCCTAAGGGAGTGGCCAGAGCATCAGTCCTAGATAGGAGCCCAGTTCTGATGTCATTTTAGTAGATTAGTAGATAGAAGTAGATAGATGACAGGTAGTCTGGTGGAGTGGGTGGAGTGCTGAACTTCAGAGTTAAGATTTGACAGCCTCTAAGGAACACCTGATTTCATATCCCACCTCTAATACATACTGGCTGTGCACCCTACATTGGAGGCCTCTTAGCAATGATCATCCCTTTACCAGCAGGAAAAAGAGGAAAGTCAGATCTCAGTAGACTAAGAAAAGAAAAGGAAATGGGCCTTAGGGAAGACCTTTCTGACTGTGAGCATCATGAATGGAACCTCCTTTGGAAACCTTGTGAGTATATAGAACACTGAGGGGTGGGAGTGGGGGGATAGGTTCTAGTGCCAGCTCTACCAACAACTTGCTTGCTGGGCAAGTCAGTCACTTAATCCTTTCTGGGCCTCAGTTGATTCATCTGTAAAATGATTGTTGGATGAAAGCAGTGATGTCAAACTCAAATATAAATGGGGGCCAGGGCTCCATACATAAGGATTCCTGTGGGGCTGCATACTGACTTAGTTTTAAAATGTAGTATTGTCTATGCTTTGTTGTATTCTTACTTGTTTTGATAAATATTTCCCCGAGTACATTTTAATCTGGTTCCAGCTGCACTTGGGAGTGTTGTGGGCATAAGCTGCATGTTGCACACTTCTGAACTAGATGATCTCCAGGCCGCTTCCAGATCTAAAATTCTGTGATAATACAGAAATCAAGGACACTTCTCAAGAGTGCTGGACCTTGGGTCAAAGGACTTGGGCTCAAATTTTGGCTCTGCCACTGACAATCTATATGACCTTGGGAAGTCACTTGACCTTTTCAGATCTTGGTTTGTGAATTGGTACAATGAGGAGATTGGACTAGATAATCTCTAAGGCCCCTTCCAGCTCTAAGCTATGATTCTAGGATCCTACAGACTTGGGTAGCTGGACTGAGTGATCTTTGGTGGTTCCTTTCTGTCAGTGAACCAGGATTGTATTACACAGATCAGGCTTCCAGACTCAGTATGGGATTATCCACTCCCCTCCCCTCCCCTCCAAAGAAAGAAGCTCAGTCTTTGGTCCTAGATACCCAGGTGATACAGTGGATAGAGCTCAGGCTTAGCATCAGAAAGACCCGAGTTCCAATATCAGTTTTATAACCCTAGACAAGCCATTTAATTTCTCTCAGCCTTCATTTCCTTATCTGTAAATGAGGGGTTATTTCTTGATGGTCTCTGAAGTCCCTTCCACTCTGAATCTATGATCCTAGTGATTTTATAACCCTTTTTTTTAAGCCACAGTCACTGATATTAAAACCATATACATTCAGGACAAGGTGAGCAAGAGGATCTGAAGCTGTGGATGGAACCGTGAGGATCATCAGTATTCCTCTCCTACACATTCCCATAAAAAAAAAACACACACAGTTCCCTGCTGTGCTTCCTCCATCCCCTCAGTCACAGCCTCCGGTGTTCCCAAGACTTCGGCCCAAACTCTAAGGCCTACAGAGAATCTTGAGCGTTCTAGGCACAATGAAAGATTCTCCCCCCGTTAGAAGAGAGGGGCGGGTAACACAAAGACAGACTCTGTCTACCCAAAAAAAAGTCAGAGGGTAGGAAAGTTGCCTAAGTGTGGAGGAAGCTGCCCCAGAGTGGGTGATCCACAGAATAGGAGGGTGACAGCGCCAATGCTCCCCGGTGTTCCACTATTCTCTGCCTGTTGTTCTGCCTCTCTCCTCCCAGCCTGCCTCCTACTCAGAACCAGTGACTAATTACATCGCGTTTTTCTTTGACTTGCGTCACTGGGGAGAGTGTGTGTGGTTGTTTTAACAGCTTATTCTTTCAGGGATTTTAAGTGACATTTTTAAATACTGCCGGTCCTCTTCCCCTGCACTGGAGAAATACAAGCTCCTCTGCTCTCTCCCCCTCACTTTGTTTCTTTCACTCTTTCTCTATGTCTCTGTCTTTCTCCTTCCCTCTCTCTCTCTCTCAATCTCTCAATCACTCTCTCTCCGTCCCTCCATTCTCTCTGTCTTTCTGTCTCTCTCTCCTTCTCCTCCTCCTCCTCCTTCTCTCCCACTCCTATCACATTTCCCAGCTAGGTGACACAGCGAATAAAGCCCCGGAACTGGAGTCAGAAAGGCTTTGCCTCAGACATTTACCATCTATGCGACACTGGGGAAGTCACTTACTTCTGTTTCCCTAGATTTCCTCAGCTACAAAATGGGGATAACAGCACCCACCTCAAAGGGTTGCTGTGAGATTCAAATAAGACACTATTTGTAAAGCACTTAGCACAGTGCCTGGCACTATAGGAGGCACTGTTTCCTGACTCTCTATGGATATCAACATGCCTCATGAAATAGGTTCGAGTTAATAGTGTCCAGGAGTTTTCTGATTCATATTAGGACTGCTACCCCCTTTTTCCCTATCTTCCCTCTCCAAGCATCTGTAGGTCATCCGGCTGAGTGGAGAGCTCATAGTAGGCACTATATAAATGCTTGCTCTCTTCCCTTTCCTCCGCCAAGGACTGCTTGTAGAGAAGAAGAATAGCTCAGTGAGCAAGGCACAATAACCCTGGAGAAGACCCCACAGACACTACTTCCCCCCCCCCGCCAGCCCCTAACATCAAATCACCAGGCAGAGTTTCCAGGAGAAGCAGATTTTACTGAAGAAGTGAAAAAAGAAAAGTCAGGTGACCTACGGGAGAAGGCCAGTGCCCTTGGCAGCCAGGTCCTACCAACTCCTTTAGAAGTGGCTGCCTCCGATCTCTTTCTGGAAAAGTACTGCAATAGAGAGTTGGCATTTCCACTGATCTATCATTTTCCTAAGCTGAGACAAGGAAGTATTGTGGGGGAAGGGCATAAGAGTGAACAGAACTGAAGTCAAGGGCCACAGGATAATGGGGATGGGGGAAGATATGGATTTCTGGCCAAAAGAAAGACACGCATACCTACTCCTCTAATTTTTGGAGTCTCCTAGTTAGACTCTTTTGGGGCAGGACAATAGAACTGAATTAACAAATACTTTACTTCTTGCAAACCCTTAGTTTCTCAGATTCTACTGAAAAAGACTAGACCCTACAAAAGACAACATTTGAAGACCCATTAGTCTTGATCTCTGCACTAAGCCTTTTTGGACTGGAATCCTTAGAAACTAGGTTGAAAGAGAAGTGAAGTGAAGTACCACCTCCAGAACCTGGATCTTTTCAAGACTCAATCATGCTGCAGCAAATATCGTCCCTTCTCTCTGCCTCATTTTCCCCATTTACTGGCCTCCCAGCAGAACCTGCCAAAGTCTACCAGAGGTGAATAAATCCTTTTGCTTCAAATTGTGCAGGCTCTGGGTATCCTATTCTCTTTGGAGACAAGGCCTCCACAGCATCTCAAGCTATATTCAGTGAGGTATAGAAGCTATTGACAATAGCAGGGGACATGTCAACAGGGAGGCATGAGTATAAACCATCAGAGATCAACCATTATCCTGTAAAAGGAAGAAGGATTTATCCCTTTAGCTAGAGAGAATACATTCAGATGACAACTACATCAGAGAAGATTCGAGTTATTTAGGTTTCAGGCATATGGTCACACATGAACAATAGGAAGATATACTGAGAACAGAAGCAAATAACAGGATTTACTGAGTCCAGCAGTCTTGGACACTACATTCTACTCATCACCTGATAACATGAGTACTGCAGACTGGGCATGCACTCGCTATAGCTCTCCACTCAGCTTGATGACCCACAGATGCTTAGAGAAGGAAGATGGGGAACAAGGAGGTAGCAGTCCTAATAAGACTCAGAAAGTTCCTGGACACTATTAAACCAATCTATTTCATGAGATATGTTGATATCCACGGACAGTCAAGAAACAGGATTTAGAATTCCAAGAAAGATGTAACAGAATTCCTGCCCCTATGAATGACTATGAAATGCCACATCAGTGGCCAAGTAAGTGGTCTAAGCAATTAGGGACTCAACAGACCCCCGACAGATCATTTTGTATAGCCCAACTCAACACAACCAGTTTTTCTCAGACATGGCTCCCATTGAGAAGAGCAGCAAGAGGCAGCCTCATACACTGGAGTTAAAAATAGTCCAGATTCTCTGCTCTTTGGCTTAGGTTTTCTTCCCAACCCTTTTAAAGGAATGATGCATTCCTGATGTTGTTTTTCCTCTACCTCAGGGGAATTAGGTGCACCACATGGCAGACCACAGGCCCAGGTCCAAGCTATGTGTAATGGCTTCCCAGGCAGCCCATCAGGTCTGTGGTCACCTGCTAATGCCCTCAGTGGGCGCCTCAGAGTTTTCACAGCCTTGGATAGCAGTTCTATCCAGCCTGGGCAATGAGGTGAATCCAAAACAAAAATCTACACCTCTTCAAAGGTGGCCCTGTTCCCAATACAGGGAAGCATTAGCTCTGCATTGAAGGCTTTATCATCTCTCCCTACGCCCCTCTTCATCACGTCATGGCTAGTCTTTTAAAATTTGTTCTGCCCTGTCCCTGGACAAATGATGCTTTGGGCTCTACCTTTTTTTTCCTCTATTAAAAATGGAAAGTCTAATCCTCAAAGATTCATCAAATAATTCTCCTAAAACTCAAGGAGGCAAATTTGGCCTCCTCAGGCTTTCAGCAATGGTCAAAATAGATCCCCTGCGGGAAAGGATCTCCCTCAAACACACACTGTCCTTGTCATCATGGTAAAATACTTCACATTTCATGTGTGACATACCATTTAAATCCTAGGAACAAACCCATGATATTGGTAAAGAAAGTGGGGCTCAGAGAGATGGGAAGTTAACCTATAGCAATTAATCCAGTTGGTAAAAGTTACAGAACTAAGGAGGGCAAAGTTATGAGAATGCCTTTCCTAAAACTGACCTCCTCATTTTGGCCAATTCCATTCTCAGGACAGATCCCTAACACCAGCTATCTTGCCCACCAATGAATGAATAAATGAATGAACAAAGCATTTATTAAGTATTCATTATGTGCCAAGCACTGTGCTAAGTGCTAGGGATACATAGAAAAATAAGACAGCCCTTGCTCTCAAGGAGTTCATATCCAATGGCAGAGACAACACATTTGAAAAGTGTCAGCCACAAGTCAGATGGAAAGGTCCCATGCAGCGGCAAAGCTGATGTTAATGACTCTTCTTTAATCTCTTTTCCACTGATAAAATGGTATGAGTTTCTGATGTTGATAGAATGCATGACACCATATCAGCCATGGTTAACTACCCTTCCCCACATACTTTATGCTACCCATTCTCCTGATAATGTCAGGGTCTCACATTGGGTCCTTCTCTGATCCCAGTCTGAGAACTGGTTCTCATCATAGACCACCATCTGTGTTACCTGGCTTCCCTAAGGGAAGAGGGACCCTCACTAGTCATTTACACTTGGCAAACATACACAGACCGTAGAGGTTTTATAAAATGTCTTCCCTCTGGGGCCACAGACACCAACCCTCTGTCCTAAGACACTAACTGAAGGCTTTAACCCTGAACAAGACACAGAGCTCACACTAGGGGAAGTAAAAGTGCAGGTCTCCAACATCTTTAAGGAGCGGGTCAAGGTAGAGCAATGGTATTGCCACAGCCCGATTCTACTGACGCAAACCAGGACTAGTTGTTCCTACACTAGAAGGATCCAGATGATAACTAGAACAGAACTGGACCCTCTTGTCCATTGCCCACTTCATCCTTCCCCTCTTTTTTAGTATAAAAAACATTAAGTAGTCTTCCCAGGACAGATCATTGGCCTTCTTTCATTGACTGGCCAACGGTCCCATCAGAAGACATGCTGACAGCTGCTGCCACCCAAGGCAGAGCTCAGCTCCCATAAAAGTTAATTGCCCTGAGGCATTGTCACAGTGGTCACCCGGGGAGTTAGCCCAAGGAGTGTGACTGATTCCCTTTCTTTCTATCCCCAGTGCTTAGCAAAGTGATGGCACATAGTAGGAGTCTAATAAATGTTTGTTCACTGACTGACAGGGAGCAAGGTATAACGGAAAGGGTATTAGATTTACGACCTGGGTTAGAAAAAACATGTTCAAGTCCCAATTCTGGGATTTAATAGTTGTATGACTTTGGGCAAGTCATTCAAATGCTCTATACCTCAGTTTCCCTATCTGTAAAGTTATATAATAATACTTATAATATTTGTCTCACAGAGTTATTCTGAAAATAAAATCAACAAATATATAAAGAACTTTGTAAAATCATAAGCTACTGAATATTGTGTTATTCATCATTATAAGATGGCACAAGAGGCAGCTAGGTGGCCCAGGGGACAGAGTGATGAGCCTTGAATAGGGAAGATCCGAGTTCCAATTCAGCTTCAGACACCTACTAACTGTGTGATCCTGGGCAAGTCACTTAACCTTTATCTGCCTCAGCTTTCTCAACAGTCAAAAGTGGAATAATAAGAGCACCTTTCTCACAGGGCAGTTGTAAGGATCAAATGAGATAATGTTTATAAAGCCCTTAGCACAGTGTCTGGCTGACAGCAGTCACCTATTAAATGCTTGTTCCCTTTCCCCTTCCCTCACCCCCAAGACCACCTCTAACACTCCTGAATTTCCTCTGGAGACTTCCACAGCTGTGTCTAAACTTGTCTGAATCAACCAAGTGGCCACCCAGGAAGATTGTGCCACCACCATGGAATCACTGTAAGCTACTACTTTACATTTCACATACAACCTATCATTATGTCCTGACCACAACCTTAGGCTGTTGGGGAGGAACGAGTTGATTGGTTAATAGCCAAGAGAGGAGCAGAACCTAAGTCCCTGATGCCCAGTGCTGTCCAGGGACCCACACTGTCTCCCACTTTCCACCAAAGAACTCAAAGCACTTTCACATGGATATAACATAACCTCACTGTTGTTGTTGTCTGGTCATGTCCAACTCTTTGTGACCCCGTGGAGCGTACTGTCCATGAACTTCTCTTGACAATGATACTGGAACGGTTTTGCCATTTCCTTCTCTAAGGGATTAAAGCAAACAGAGGTTAAGTGACTTGCCCAGGGTCACATACCTAGTAACTGACTAAGGCTGGATTTGAACTTGGATCTTCCTGACTCCAGGCCCAGCACTCCATCCACTGAGCCATCTAGCTGCCTCCTTGGTGGAGGATGTGGTCATCGATCATGCTACCTCTTGCATATTCTTGGATGTAATCAATCAGTAAACATTTATTAAGTACCTATTATGTGCCAGACAGTGAGCTAAGTGCTGGGGATACAAAAAAGAAGCAAAAGAGAGTCCCTGTCCTCAAGAAGCTTACAATCTAATGTGGAAGTCAACATGCAGAGGGGGAGCATTGTAATCTTCTTTTCACAGATGGGGAAATGGAGGCAAAAAGAAGTGATCTTGAATTTGTGGCTAAGCCAGGACTAAAAATTAGGTTTCTTGAGTCACATGCAATGGTATTTCTACTAGACCATGTTTTGGGATTTCTTGCTTTAGGTACATTGGCAGAGGGTACAAGGGGAAAGTAGGCTGTGTGACACTGAGAAAGTTACTTGACCTCTCTGGAATTCTGCTTTCTCCACTGTCAAAATGAGAGGGTTAATAAGAGCGTCCCTAAGATCCCTCCCAGACTGAACATTCCATGATTCTACAACTCTATGAAATACAAAGAAAAAGAGAATTCCTCCCTCCTCAACTCTGCCTACTGATTTTCAAGGCTTCCTTTCAGTCCCAACTAAAATCCTGTCTTTTACTGGAAGCTTTGCTCAACCCATCTAGCTTCCATTGCCTTCCCTCTGTTAATTATTTCCTATTTATCCTGCATATAGTTTGCTTTGTCTATATTCATTTACACGTTATCTCCCCCATTGATTGTAAATTCCTTTAGGGTGGGGACTGGTTTTTGGCCTATTTTTTGTATCCCCAGCACTTAGCACAGCGACTAGAATAGAGTGTATGCTTAAATAAATGTTTATTGATTGATTGCATCCAGGCTGTATGCTAGAGCCAGCTCTCACTTGCTTGTGAGAACCAACTTTTAAATTTTCAATGTGAACATTCACACCTCAGAAATAAGCAATCACTACAATTCAAGGTTTGATTTGTTGTTTTGTTGATTGTCTAGACCAAGGTTTCTTAAACTTTTTCCACTCCCTTGGTGTTGTGTGGCCTGAGGGCATACACAGTGCAAAAGTGCACATGCTTTGTGTTCAAAACCAAGGCCACAGTGAAGTTGCAAGATGCAACACAGGTGCTGCCTCAGATTCATTACATGTTTGATTTTTAATTAATTTTTGGTCTTTTACTGTTGCCAAATTTTTCACAACCCCATATGGGGTCACAAACTCACAGATTGAGAAGCGCTAGTCTAGACTTAAGAAAGCATTAATAATATAGATTAAATTTCAAATTGTGTGTGCATACATTTTTCCTTCCCAGAGAGCGGGTTATTAAACATTTACCAGCACACCCTGGTGCTTCTCTATAACCAATGCTTGAGTTCAGAAGTGCAGGAGAAGGCTCAGAACGAAGTCATCACCAGACTGGAGGCTTGGTCACTGGGAGCTAACAACAATGATTGTAATTATAATAACTGCATTTATAGAGAGTTTTAAGGTTTGCAAACTGCCTGTCATATGATCTTATTTGAGCCTCACAATCTCTGCCTGAACCTCTCTAAAGTTAGGCTCCCAGACCCTGGATCAAAGCTGTAAACCAATCAGGCAAGTGCAACCAGGCCTGGAATAGAATTCCCTCAACTTTATTTGAAAAACAAACTTTGGAAACTCAAATGTGGGTGTGAATATTACTTTAAGGGTTTATAAAGTGACATACAGATTCACCTGTCAGGGAGCCAGAATCCGAATGCTGGTTTTAATTACACCGAATATTTTACTTTCTTATGCAGAGGCATAATCAATTATCTTATTTAAAGGCATTACGATAATGTGTGTGTAAAATGGAGCCATTCCCTGTATTGCATTAGATTCTACTAATTATAGGAGAATGTTTGGAGCTAAAATGTCAGGCTGTCATCTGGATGGCATGTAATTCAGGATTTGCATTCACGGAAGTGAAGGGAACTCTGACAAAAATTGCATTCAGCCTTTCACTCGTCTGGACTCCATCTCACCGACTCCAGAAGCAACAAAAGAGAGTTGATCTTTGCTCTTCCCAACATACTGCTGCCCCACCCCTTTCCATGCACCACTTGATCCCTCTACTAACCTCAGCAGAAGGATGGGAGATGAAATGAAAAAGGACATAGTGGGAAAGAAGCGTTGTGGCAAAAAACCAAAATCCTTCCGCAAAACTCACCCTCCATCCTCTATTTCTTCTATTTCCAGGGGGTAAGACTCCTAAACAAGTCTTACAGGTATTCTGGCTCTCCTAGCCATCAGCCTTCTAATTTCCAGGAGCATCTGTCAACCTAGGGGCAACAACAATGGTCAGCCTTGAAATTCTTCCTCCCTTTAGTATTATTCTTGGTGGGAGCCTTTAAGGTTTGAACAAAGGTTGTCCATCCTCCTGAAAATAAGGAAAGTTCAGTGTTCCTGTCTGAGATCTCCAAAGAAGACTTCTAAGAAGAGCACCACCTCTGAGGGCAGTCCATTCCACTTCTGGAAAGCTCCAATTATTAGAAATTATTTTTCCTGGCATCAAGCCTAAAGTTACCTCTTTCTGAAGCTTTCTGGAACTAATAGGATCATAGATTTAGAGCTGGAAGGAATCTTAGAAGCCATCAAGTCCAATCCCTTCATTTTATAGATTAGGAAACTGAGGCACAAAGAATTAAAATAACTTGCCCAAGATAACACAGCCAGTAAGCATCTGAGGTGGGATATGAACTC
Organism: Vombatus ursinus; assembly: GCF_900497805.2. Lineage (NCBI taxonomy): Eukaryota > Metazoa > Chordata > Mammalia > Diprotodontia > Vombatidae > Vombatus > Vombatus ursinus. Next base: position 30,900,731 of record NW_020948983.1, on the reverse strand, counting down.
AGATTTCAATTCGAGCAACATATTCATTACACCACACTGCTGTCCCATTGCTCCTGGTTCTGCCCTCTGGAGCCAAACAAAAAAAGCCTAATGTCTCTTCCACAGGAAGATCTTTCAAATACTTGAAGAAAGTCATCACATCCCTGCAGAGTCTTCTCCTCCCCAAACTAAATATGACCAGCTGTTTCAACGGATCCTCATGCAATATGGAATCAGGGCTCTTCATCATCCTGGTTGTCCCCTTCTAGACACTCAACAGCTAATAAATGTCCTTAAGCTGCAGCATTCAGAGCTGAGAATAATACTCTGTTGAGATCAGAAGACAGCGGAGTACAAAGCTATGCCTGAGATCACACTAGTTTTCTTGGCTACTGTGTAATACCACTGACCCTTTCACTTCAGGCCCAGGAGAAGGTACTAGCCTACAAATCCCTCTCTTCCTTGACCACATGAATCACCCTACTTTGATGCTCTCTCCAGGTCATCTGTTTCCCATGATGGGGCATGAATCTCCTTTTACTTTGAGGTTTATTTTAGAAAGAAGTTCTGAATATATGAAATACTAACATAGGCCAGTAGCCTCAGAGTCACCTGTTTCATTTGGAGTGTAAAACCAAATCCCCCGGTATATAGCTTGGCAAAATAACACAAGCCTGGAGAAGGGCAAGAGGGAGATTTAGTTCTAGTCCAACACCACAGCTTGCTAACTTTGTTACCTCAAGTGAGTCCCAAAGTCACTGGGCCTTGATGGACTCAGCTATAAAATGGTGGTAATGATACCCAATCTGCCTACAAGGTAGAATGGTAGATCTCTTCATAGAGTGCTATGGAAAGAAAATTGAGCTTGGAGTCCCAGGACTGGAATTCAAATCCTGTCTCTGTCACTGACTAAGTATATATCACTGGGCAAGTCACTTAACCTCTCTGGGCCTCATTTTCTTTATCTGTAAAATGAGGGAATTGAACTGATGACCTCTAAGGAGCCTTCTTTTTTTTTAAATCTATGACCCTCTGATAGGTTTGATTCCCTACTCTTCCATTTACTAGATATATGTTCTTTAATAATTCAATATCTCTAGGCCTCAATTTCCTCATCTATAAAATGGGAATTAATAATAATAATAATTCTTCTGACTACCTCACAGGGTATAATTACTTTGTAGAGAACATTGGCCAAAATAAATGTAATGTGTCATCACTTCAATCATCATCATCCTCGTCAATAGAGATTCCTTCCAGATCTATAGTTTTCAATTTCAGTTCCAGCTGCTTTTTACCTTATCTACAAATGGAGCTGCCAAAAACTTTTCTGACCCAGCCACCAGATGTTTCCAGTTCACTGCCTGACTCTTTGGCTTCTTTTGGATCCTAGACACATGCTTCATTCTGTGTCCAGCTTCAAGTACCTGTATTTGCTAGCTGGAGTGGCACCTCCCCTCCCCATCAAGAGATAGTGGCATATCCTAGCTACCTACACACTGATTACTTTAAATGACACATCATACCATGGAAATCTCTTCTAGGACCCTGGTGTTGTTCATCAGAGTCCTAGAATCACGGAATCACTCAGTATTAAATCTGAAAAGGTCCTGAAAGTCCAAGTTCCTTCATCTTACATAGAAGGAAACTGAAACCCAATGAGATCAAATGATTTACAAAGTCACTCTTCTAGTTAATAAGCAAGACTAGAACCCATGCCTACCAACTCCCCATCTGTTGCTCTTTCCCATTGAAATCACAGATTTGGGGCTAGAAGAAACCTTTGAGATGATCTAGACCAACTTGCTAGTTTTATGGAGGAGAAAATTGAGATACAGAGTAACTAAATGATTTGCCCAAGATCTCAGTCAACTGTGTGTGGTAGAACCAATACATATTAGAACCTAGGTCTATTGACTCCCAGCCCAGTGCTTCTTTGACTGTATCACATTGAATTCCATGGATAGCTGAAGGTGGGAGGCAAGGTTGATGATTTCTGCCAGACCTGCTACCCACTGAGGAAAGACAAGAGTGGGAGTTCAATGGTGAGTAGGTCTCCTATGAGTAGTCACCACTCCCTCTCCAGCTGCAGCCATGGTGTCCATCTGGCCCATTGTGGGAGACAGCTCTCTGCCCAGCATGTATCCTCTCCCTCCAAAAGGTCTAAGGTTCCCAGGCAACTCTGATGAGATGATACAGTTGCCCACCCCACCTTCCCACTCTCCTTGTCCAGTTTGGCTCAGGCAGGCAGCATAATGCAGGGCTCTGAGAACTCCCTAGGATCCCCAGGATCCATTAAGAAGCTGATTAAAATTTGATGCTCCCATTTAACACCTATTAGCAAATTCAGTGCTCTCCTGCAGAGGGAACTTGGAAGGGGGAGGGGGGGCCTTCCCCAGTTCCCAACAGCACCCTGAGTGCCAGGGTGGCATCCATTAGCTATGAGGAGAGAGAGTAGAGGTGGACAGAGGGCCAAAGAGAAGTGAAGGAGGGAGAGCAAATACATTCCTACAATTGACAAGGACCTATCTACCTCCAACCCGTGCCTCGGAAGTACAACAGGAGAGCTAAAGAGTCTGGGTTTCTCCAGCACACAACCAACTCATTTCACCTGGCAGAACAAGGACAAAAGATGGCCTAGGGACAGAGAAGTAAACTTTGGATCACAGACATGGTCCTTCTGAGAGATCAGAAGTCATTCAATAATAACAACATTATTATTACTCACATTTCTACAGTGTTTTGAGGTTTATAAAGTCCTTTCTTCACAACAGTCCTTTGAAGTAGGTGGCTTTCACATTCCCGTTTCTCCACCCACACAGCAACTACCCACCCCACCTCTCTGGCTCAAGGCTTCATCACCTCCCACCTGGACTAATGCAATAGCCTCCCAATTGGTCTTCCTGCATCCAGGGTCTCACCCACCTTCCCTCACTGCCCCCATTCTATCCCTCGCTGCCCCAACTCCATCCCCCACACAGCAGCAAAATTGATATTACTAAAGTGCAAGTCTGATAATGTCACTCCCCTACTTAGGAAGCTTGGAAAACTCCCTGTTGCCTCTAGAATAAAATAAAAACTGTTTGGCATATAAAGCCCTTCACAATCTTACCCCACCCCCTTTCTAGACTAATTTCAAATCACTTCCCTTCGCATACTCCATGTTGCAATCAAATTGGCCCACTCCATGTTCTTCATACATAGCATTCCATCTTCCACTTAAGTGCCTCTGCACAAGCTGTCTCCAAGGCCTGCAATATTTTTCCTCTCCAACTTTGTCTTCTAGAATCCTTCATCTCATATAAGGTCATAAGCACCTTTTATGCAAGGATTTCCCTGATAAGAACCTGCCCAAGCTGATAGTGCTTTCCCACCACCCCACTTCCTTGAAATAACTGCATATTTAACTTGGAACATACTTTGTAATTACTTATATTGAGACACTGTGCACTAAAGACCTGGGTTTAAATTCTGACTGACGCGAGCTGGTTTTGTAACCCTACACAAGTTACTTAATCTCTCAATGCTCTAGTCTAGATAAGATGCCCATCTCCACTAATAGACTATTTCCTTATCAAGGAGTTCCCTCTATCAATGAAATCATAGGTAGAGGGGCTCTATTCTATCTGTGTAATGTGTTATTTCTTCCCAGGTGAATGTAAACTCCTTGAGAGCACAGATTGTCTGTGGTGGCAAAGAATTGGAAACTGAGGGGATGTTCATCAATTGGGGAATGGCTGAACAAGTTGTGGTATATGAATGTAATGGAATACTATTGTGCTATAAGAAATGACATGCAGGCAGATTTCAGAAAAACTTGGAAAGACTTGCATTAACTGGAGCAAAGTAAAGTAAGCAGAACCAAGGGAACAGTCAACATAATAACAGCAACATTGTGCAATGATCAACTATGAGTGACTTAGCTATTCCCAGCAATACAATGATCCAAGACAATTCCAAAGGTTTGATGAGGGAAATTGCTATTCACATCCAGAGAAAAACTGATAGAGTCTGAACGCAGAGCAAAGCACACTATTTTCATTTCCTTTTTTTTCATGTTTTTTTTCTTTTGGTCTGTTTCTTCTTTCACAACATGACTGATATGGAAATATGTTTTACATGATTGCACATATATAACCTATATTAAATTGCTTACCATCTTGTGGAGGGGGGGTGGGAGAAGAAAATTTGTCACTCAAAAAATTTTAAATGAATGTTAAAATTTGTCTTTATGTGTAATTAGAAAAAAATAAAATACTATTAAAAACAATTACAAAAGAGAATAGAGATTTTCAAAAAGCATTTTTGTTTTTTATCACCACCTCTAGAATAGTGTACCTGGCCAATCATAAATGTATAATAAATAAATACTTATTGAATTGAAATGAAGAATTATTTTCCCTATTTTATGAGAAAATTGAGGCTAATAGAGGCTGAATAATTTTCTCAGGCTCCTGTTGCTAATTAGTGTCAAGGCTAATACTCAAACTCAGCTCTTCCACATCCCAAAATCAATGCTTTTTCTACTTTGTCAAATTCATCCTTCACCCTTTTGATAAGATGACAGCTAAACCATCTTAGAAAAATGAAGAGTTTTATGGAGAAGGATGTAATCAAAGATTAAGTAAAATAAAAACAAAGCATTGGGTCTTTTTCTTTTTCTTGGCCAGCTGAGGTAACTCTCCCCCATAGCCTTTAAAAGAGAATTTGGATCTGAGAGATTCTCTGGTATAAGTTTCATCTACGAACAGAAAATGTTGAATTTGGAACTGAAGGGTGCTTAATCCATATGTGTATATAGTGTGGGCTGTCCACACTATAAATAGTACATTTGCTCAATCAATTGATAAAATATTCATTGAGCTCCTACCATATTAAGGATTCTTAATCCGAGTTCCATGAAGTTATAAGAAATATTTTGATAACTGGATTTTGGTATAATTGGTTTCTTGTGTAATCCTATGTATTTTATTTCATGCAATTTAAACCACATCCTAAGATGTCTGTAAGTTTCACCACACTACCAAAGGGATTCATTGACATAAAAAAGTTTAGAATCTCTACAACTACATGCATGCTACTGTTCTAAGGCATTATGGGCAAAACCCTGAAGAGTTTACAGTCTCTCTGGAAAAATAAGACATTCACCCCCAAAGAGATTACAAAGCAAGACAGTGTATGATAAGTTCCAACAGTATGAAACAGATAACAAATTCAAGAAAGACAGATCTCTGTGAGAATTTTGTATTAATAGGGCCCCAGAAATAATAATGGGGCACAAAGAGACCTAAATAACTGATAGTGGGATGAGGCTTCTAGCTTGGCCCTGACCATCTACAAACAGTGCAATGTCTCTAAATGTCTCTTTGTAATTACAGCCCTGAAGGAGTGATGATTAGCATGAGTTGAAATGGTCACAGAGAGTTCTGTGGAGACAAATCTGTGACCCAAACCTTGATACACACACACACACACACACACACACACAATGGAGAGCATTCATATAGTCAGAGAGAATAGCATGAACCAAGGCACAGAGTATGTTTGAGGATCACTAAAGAAACCAATCTGTCTAGAACAGAAAATCTATGTAAGGGAGAAGTGGGAGAATGAGCTGAAAGAGGAAGTATGGGCAGGACTGTGGAAAGCCTTGAATTCCAGGCTGCAGAAGTTTGGACTTTGTCCTATAAACAATGGAGACTTATTGAAGGCTTTTAAGGGGTTTGGGGGAGGTGACAAGAAGAGTGTTTTAGGAAAATGGATTTGGAAGATGTGGACAAGATACACTCCTGGTCGAAGGTAGACTTTATACAGTTCTATGTTCTTTTCTATGTGGGGCTGCAATGTAAGCAAATTTAAATTCAATAAACATTTTACTAGATACCTGCTCCATGAAAACCATTCTGCTAGGTACTGGGAGAGAAACAAAGTTTAGGTAATAGCTAGCATTTATATAATGTGTTAGTTTTGCAAAAGCACTATACACATGTTATTTCATTTGATCCTCAAAACAACTCTGTGAGATAGGAGTTGTTTTTATCCCCATTTTACAGATGAGGAAACTGGAGGCAGATAGCAGTTAAGTGACTTGCCCAGGGTCACACAGCTAGTATGTGTCTGAGGCAGCATTTGAACTCAGGTCTTCCTGATTCCAGGTCTAGCACTTTCCTCATAAAGTGGGGATTGGGTGGGAATGTGTGAAGAATGGGAGAGACATTCAAAGGAAGAGATACAATATAACTTAGGGCCTAACAAATCACTGGAGAACTCCACTAGAGACCGTTGTGTGTGTGTGTGCATGTGTGTGTATGTGTGTGTGTGCGTGTGTGTGTGTGTGTGTCTAAATTCTGAGATAACTAAAGAGTTCCCTGAGTAGTCTCTTTAAGAAGTTTCCTTGACTGACTTCTCTCACATAATATTAGGCCATTGTATCCTATTTTCCTCTCTGTACTATTTGAAATCTGTTGTCCCAAAATCTCAGGCAATATCAAACTATGACTGAAATTCCTCTTGCTCTAACATAACTCTATAAGAGAATCATTAGTTCCCACGCCAGTGAGACCACCCCAATGGTTCCACCATTTATATTTCGACAACCAAGTCTTCCTTATTGGTCAGAGTCAAGTCCAAAACAGCAGCTCCCTCTTGTTGCTTCCGACCTTTTGAAAAATGATTTTATTATGAAGACAAATCATTAATTTATCTCTGCTTTTGCCAAAGAGAGAGTTTCAGTATATTTTCAAATAGGTGAGGTTTCCCAATCACACTGCTAGACTTGTGATCCATTTCCAGAGAGCCTTATATAATTCTTCCTCATTTCTAGGTGGTTTCTAGTAGGCAGGCAGGCAAAAAGCATTTATTAAGCACTGACTGTGTGGTAGGCACTATCCTAAGTGCTGGGGACACAAATACAAACAATTAGAAAAATAATTCCTGACCTCAAGAAGTTTGTGTTCTAAGGCAACACACAAAAGAGAGCTAAAAAGAAAGTGAGGAGGGAGATAGGGGAGGTGCCCACATTCAGGCATGGAGGCAGTCTGGAGAATCAGGAGCAGAGCCAAGAGGAGAATTAAGGATGGTTGTGCTGAGCCTTATTTGTTCCCACATGCATCAATAGAAGTAGGTAATGGTCATCAAGTTTGACAAGTCTCTGGAGGCTTTCTTTCACATCTAGAATACTGGAGATTAGACCTCTTTATTGTTCATATGAAGTCAACATATAGATATTACTGTAGTCCTCAACAGGAAGTCGGCAACCACCTTTATTCATCCCTCCTCTTCTCACCATCATTTAATGACATCTCACCTGAGAGCACCTACAAATCCACATCATCATTCTCCAAAACACAAGGAGCATCTGCTTTCTGAGACAGCCCAATTCTGCCTTCTAAGGGAAAGGGCTCATACTTACTGCTTAGCTCCAAATGGTCACTGGTCCTCTTTCCCCTCTTTCTTTGTGTTACATTCTTTCATCCTACAATGTCAAGATTCAAGTTAAAATTCCTTTCTACCTTTGGGAAATCAGAAAAACATTTGGAATAATCCTTCTGAGGAATGAAATGGGGAGCTGTTAAAAACAGAGAGGAAAAAAATGCCAAAGCAATGAAGGCCCAGCTCAGTTCATGAATCAAAATATAGTCTGTTGGAAATACATGTGTTCTGGTGTGTGTGTGTGTCTGTGTGTGTGTGTGTGTAAGTGTAGGGTTTAAATTGGTCATAGTATCATAGCTTTGGGAAATTGTCTGGCATAAGAAAATAAAGATGTGAGAGACATAATGGCACAATGATTTAAAGGGCTGAACCTGGAGTCAAGAAGTCCTATGTTCAAATCCTGTCTCTGACATTTACGATATGATGATCTTCAGCAAGTCGTTTAACTTACTAAATTCAGTTTCCTTCTCTATAAAACAGGAATAACAATGGCATCTACCTCTCAGGGTTGTTGTGCAGATCAAATAAGATAACATAGACAAAGAGCTTTACAAATCTAAAATGCTACATGAAAATCAATTATTGTTATTATTATTATCATAACTTCTTTGAAGAATGTAAGCCCCTTGAGGCAGTGACTGTGTTGCTTTCTATATTCAGTCCTAATCTCTCAAATGAACTCCAGCCCTGAATCTCCCACAAGCTTCTGGACATTTCCACATGCATGTCCTATTGATATCTCTACTTCCTCTCTCTCTCTTCTTAATTCTGTATAGTCTGACTCCAGCCCTTATCATTCAACTGGAACTGTTTTTTCCAAAGCCTCATCCTTCTTCACCTCTCTTTAGCCTTTAACACTATCAAGCACCCTCTTCTCCTAGACATACTCTTCTCTCTAGATTTTTAAAACACCACTGATCCTGGTTCTACTCTTATCTACCTGCCCATTCCTTCTCCTATTCCATCCCCTTTGCTAGATCTTCACCCAGGTCATGCCCACTAATTATGAGTATTCCACAGTGTTCTATCCTGGGCTCTCTTCTCTCCTCCCTCTATACTTTTTAACTTAGTGATCTCATCAGCAGTCATGGATATAATTATCACCTCTATGCTAATGCAAATCTACCCTAACCCCCCTGCTGAACTCCATCTGCCTTTTGGACATTTCAAACTGGGTATCCCATAGGCATCTTAAATACAACAGGGCCAAAACTGAATTTATTAGCTTTACCCCAATATCCTCCCCTTTTCCTAACTTCTCTCTATGTAGGATATCACCACCCTCCTACCCACCCAGGCTTACGACCTAGATGTCATCCTCCACTCCTCATTCTCTCTCACCCTTCTTATTCAATCTGTTGTCAAAGCCTGTTGGTTTTACCTTCACAACATCTCACATAAACACCCCATTCTTCCCTCTGACACTTCCACCACCCTGATGCAGGCCCTTGAAACCTCACACCTGGACTGTTACAATAGACTACTATTGGTCTGCCTTTTGCTTTTTCCCTACACCAGTCCATTCTCCATCCAAATCACTAAAGTGATTTTCTTACAATGCAAGTCTGATTGTGTTACTGCTCAATAAATTCCAGTAGCTTCCTAGTGTCTCTATAAGCAAATACAAAATTCTCTGTTTGGCATTAAACAGAGCCCAGCCCCCTCCTACCTTTCCAGTCTTCTTACATCTTACTCCCTAACACATACTCTTCGATCCAGTGACACTAGCCTCCTGGCTGTCTCATGAACAAAATACGCCATCTTTTGACTCTAGGTATTTTCTTTGGCTATTCCCCAGGCTAAGAATGCTCTCCCTCCTCCATTCCAACTACTGACCTCCTTGACTTTCTTTAGGACCCAACTAAAATCCTACCTTCTACAGGAAGCCTTCCCCAGTTTCTCTTAAATCCCAGTGTTTTCTCCTTTGTTTCCTATTTATCTTGATTATAGCTTTCTTTGTATATATTTGTTTGCATATTGTCTCTCCCCTTAGACCATAAGCTCCTTGAGGGCAGGGACTGTTTTTTGCCTCTTTTTGTATCCCCAGTGCTTAGTGTAGCACCTGTCTGACACATAGTAAGCATTTAATAAATGTGTATTAAATGAATGAATACCCAATTACTTATCAAGTCTTGCTGATTCTATCTCAACAGCTTCTCTCAAATCTGACCTCTTCTCTCCATTCGAATGGACCCTATTCTAGTATAGGCTGTAAAGCATATTGGAACCAGCCCTGCACTTAGAGGAAGGAGACCTGAATTCAGATCCTAGCCCTGTTATCTAATACTGTCACTTCATTTTTCCATCCTTCTGTTTGCTCATCTGTAAAATAAGGAGATTAAAGTAAACCACCTCTAAGGTCCTTTCTGTCTCTAAATTTATGGTCCTCTAATAAGATAATCTCTAAGGTTCCTTCCATCTCTAAATTTTGTGATCCTTATGGGCCCACATATATGTATTCCATTTTCTAGTTATGTCTTATATTGGGTAGACTGGTATACAGCGAAATCAAAGTCTTAAGTGAAGCTTTGAGATTATGATCTAAAATTCTCTTCTGGTCTATGTATATCAAAGGAAAAAATCCTAGAGAAAAATGTGTTTTCCTCAATCCTGGTTTTCTATAACACTGCTTACTTTTTAATTAAAGAAGTTTATTCACTAGTTTTCATCATGTTACCCATCATAGATATGGGTTTCACAGTTTGAGCTGTAATAATGAGCAGTAAGTCAATGTTTCTTGAAATAATAATACATTTCTATAACACTTTATAGTTTACAAAGGGCTTTTCTACCAGAATCACTGTGAAAAGGAAGCACAAATATCACTACTTTACAAATGAGGAAACTGAGCCTTAGAGAACTTAAGGAACCTTTTTTTCCCCATACTCATACGGCAGTAAATGCCAAACTTGAGATTGACACCCTAGTCTCCTGTTTCAAAGCCAAGTGTTCCTTCTTTTCTACTACAATCCCCTTCCCTTCCTATGGTTCTTTTTATACCAGGACTTTGGAACCTAGTCTCAGCACCATGGAGAGGTAATATTATTCCCACTTTATAGATTAGGAAACTAAGATTCAATATGCATACACTGAATAAAGGATCAAAAAAAAAAGGATTAGAATCTAGGACTCCAAGTCCTTCCTGTATTTTCTCCCACCCTGCTCTCCTTGAGCTCCATCTGAAAGTTACCATCTCTTATGAGAATGGTCTTATTGATAGCACACATTCTGGTTTCACCGAAAGAGCAACCCAATATCTGCATTTTAAATCATTGATAGAATTTAGAGCTAGAAGGAAACTGGTTCTATTCCATCCTCCCCAGCAACTTTTTCAATAATTCCATTCCTAATCATTCCTTAGACTCATTCCAAGATTTCAAATCCAGTTCCTACCACTCCTGACTCACAGGCATCAGCTGGAAAGCTGTGTTTGAAAGGTCAAGTTTTCTTCACAAAGATTTCCAAAATAGAACACCCCTACTTAATATAATCAGCATAACTAGTCTTTAAGCCTAAAGTCAGTGAGCCCAATGGAAAGTCAAAGTGAAAACTATCCATGCTTTACAAGTATGGTGTGTTTAAATGGCATATTTCCTGGGAATCTGGGACTCCAAGGGTACAGGGAATACCTCTATCAAGAATCAGAATTTAAGCATATATTAAATAATGCAGTGCCCCCCCCCCCCGACTTCACCACATCTTGCTTGAGACAGCAACTGAAGTCCAGGTAGAGATGGGCAATAAGAATGAATGATGAAGTTGAGTGGGTTGCTTACCCCAGAGCAGGGCCGGGTCATTCATTGCCATAGCTCCTTGATGGCTCTTCCAGTGTGAGAGAAATCAAATCCTGGAGCCACAAACAGATGTCATGTCAGAACTCTGCTCAGCCTGTTTCTAGCTGTTCCCTCAAGGTCATTGCTTTTTACCAGGCAACCATCTCCAAACACTCAGAATGGGCTATGGCATCTGGACCATATTTTCATGCCTGGGTGCCATGAATGAGGATGGATGTCATATACCCCACAGGTTAGCATTTGAGAATCCTTGTATCATTGAATGGAAATGTTGAATAGCACATTTTGCAGCATAATAATTTATTACTGGAAATTTTTTTGGGGGGGGATTCAACATCTTCCCTTTGTTAGACACGCCTAGACCAAGGGGATTGTGCTGACCACCACATGACGGACTTGAATCATGCAACTGACTAAAAGAAGATTAAAGGGAGCTCTGGCAGTCCCTCCCATACCAATGGTAGTTGGATTTGAAAAACAAACTTTAACAATTATTCATTAAGCACCTACTATGTATGTGGTACTGTGCTAAACATTTAGAATACAAAAGCAAAAACCAAACAAGCCCTGCCCCTCAAGAAGCTTATGTTCTGCTTTGGCAGAAATGGATCTCAGCATGATCGAAGAGGGTAAATTCCATGTAATCTGAAAAAAAAAAAGAGTAAGAGAAAAAACTAGATTGATCAGGAAAGACTTAGAGGAGGTGGCAACAAAGCCAAAGAAATTGAAGGGCTGTGCCATTTCTTAGGGAGATGCTAAACTTCTCTGAACTTCATCCATAATCAAGGGTGCAACTGCCTGAGCCAATTCTTAATAATGATAACGACTTATATTTATAGAGTGCTTTACAATTACAGCATATTTACATACACTGTTGTTCTCACAACTGTCTTTACTTTACAGATGATGAAACTAAGGGCTAGAAAAATGAACTGGTTTGCTGAAGGCCATTCAACAAATAAATGGAAGAACCGAGACTTGATCTCCTATCTTCTAACTTCTAATTATAAGGGCTAACTCTACTACACCTCAGACCACTTCGCCCTTCCCAGTTATATACTGTTAGCCATCTTTTTATGCAACAGCCTTTTTGAGTAAGTACTTTACTTTCTCACTGCTGTGAATAGTCTTCCACATATTTACATCAAGGTGGGTTGTCTTAGATTGTTTCTATCAAGAGGACAGGAACCACATCCAGTGAATTCTTTCTATCTTCCCTAGCACAACACTCTGTGCTTTTCAAATGATGGTGATGATGATGATGATGATGATGATAGTCAATCTTTCAATGCTATTTCTTTATTAAAAAATTATTCCAAGAAATTTAGGGGGAATGTTGTAATAGAAAAACCACTCATACATTTCAGTTCTTTGGGACCAAATCATACTTATGATATTACAATCATCAGCAAGTGATATTTATGGAGCATAGCATGGAACTCTTTACAGAGCTCCATGTGATAGGAGCAATAATGGTTCCTACCCACAGGAAACCTCTATTCATACTAGAAGTGATGGACAAGGTAATCTTATACCTCTTAGGACAGGGAATGTGACTGGCCTAGAGTAACAGGGGCAAGGAATCAAGATCTTATTTCTCTGCTCTAACCAAAAGGCTTCCTGAAAGAGACAGGTCAAGTATCAGACTATCGAACTAGTCAAAGGCCCAGTAGCCTCCAGGTAGGTCTACATATCTTCATGGTCTAAGGCAGGGGTGGGGAACCTGTGGCCTCAAGGCCATATGTGGCCCTCTAGGTCCTTAAGTGTGGCCCTTTGACTGAGTCCAAACTTCACAGAACAAATCTCCTTAATTAAAGGATTTACTCTATAAAACGGATTCAGTCAAAAGGCTGCACCCAAGGACCTAGAAGGCCAAATGTGGCCTCAAGGCCACAGGTTCCCCACTCCTGGTCTAAGGGGAGAACAACTATTTAATTGCCACCAATTTCAAGCTCCCTTATGCTACACGCACACTCATCCTGGCCTTCCCTGCTAGACCAGTAAGTAGCATTTTGATTCAGTCTCCACATTCCAGTTACAAAGAACATAACACATTTCTTAACCCAAACCATTTTCTACTGCCCTCAGAGCTGTGCTGCTTTGGGGTGAGCAGAAAGTGAGGCCCTGAGGCTGTTTCTGGGGAGGAACTGTTGGCCAGTTGTGTTAGACAACATCCAGGCATGCCTCTGCTCCTCCTCCTTTCTTACCCTTATGTGCCTTCCCAAATGCTCTTCTTTTCCCTGCCTCCCTAAAGGCCCCCACTAGACATCTTGCACACCAGGAGACAGCTCCAGTAGTATGCACCAGACTGGTCCTTTCAGGTAGCAATGTCATTTGGCTGCTTGAGGGTCAAAAAATCCAGCCAGATAGAGATTGGTTTCAGAGAATACACCTGAGTTCTTGCGCCTATGGCAGAACGAACTTTAATCACCTGCTGATTCTGGAAGGGAGAGGAATAAAATTTTGTATCCCTTTAACTTTGAAACTGATTCATTTAATCTCTTAATTACTGAAGTAGATTTTATTAGTTATAAACGGGTAATTTATTATTAATTGATAATAATATTAGCAATTAGCAAAATTTGCATTTTACCATCCAGGAGTACTTCATTACATTTTAACCCTCAATCCTGAGGCTTCCCTGAGGCCTGACCCAGAATGTCTGTCCTGTCCCTGCTCTTACCCCTTTACTTTTCTACTTGCTCTTGGAGGATGGGGAGGGGAAGGGAATAAGCATTTATATAGCTCCTACTACATGCCAGGCACTATGCTAAGTGCTTTACAAATGCTATCTCATTTGATGCTGACAACAACCCTCAGAAGTCGATGATGCTGTTATCCCCATTTTACAGTTCAGGAAACTGAGGTAAACAGTGTAAGTGACTTGCCCAAGGTCATACAGCTAGTAGGAGTCTGAGATAGGATTTGAGCTCAGATCTTCCCTGACTCCAGGTCCAGCACTCTATCCACTGTGCCACCTAGCTGCCTCTGGAACTTACCAGATCAAGAGTACCACTCCTTCTGGCCAATCAACTGCCCTGTTGTTCTACTCACTCTCCTTGTGACCTCCTAGAGCAAAAAACTTTTCCCTGAGTACCACTCCCCTAAATATGCTCCATTAGAATGCAATCTTCTTGGGGGCAAAAACTGTCTTGCTTTTTAACCCAATTGCTTAGCATAGTGCCAGGCTGGCACATAGTAAACACTTAATAAATGTTTGTTTATTCAACCATACAGTTGAACAGCAAGTACCCTGGAGATGGGGATACAGGCAGGAGTGGGAAAGGAAGTAATAATCTTAAAACAAAATCTTGGACCTAGACAGGACCTAAGAAACCAAACAGCTTCTCTCTTCCACCTTCCCATTTCATAGATAGGCTAGCAATCAAGGAAAGTCCTTTTATTACTGATAATTCTGGTCCTGAAAGTGCTAACTTCAATTCATATACATGCCCTTGGAATTTCTGATGATATCTTGGCCTCCAGGTTCCCTCTTTGCAGCAGCATCTCCTAGGGCATCACCCCCTAAAGGCAAGTATTAGGCAACCCAGCTTCAGTGATATTGGTCTGCTCTGTGAGAGGGCAAGGATCTCAACTAGGCTGAGGGGCAGCATGGAAACAGCAGAAAGACTGCTAGATTTGGAGTCAGGAAATGGTCTTGTCACACACACACACACACACACACACATCGGCCACCACTGCTAACTATGGAACCCTTCACCTCTCTAAGTCTCTGCTTCCTTGTCTGCAAAAGGAGCAGATAAAGGGTCCCTTCTAGTTCTCAATCCCAGGAGCATGGGATCCTTTTCAGCCCCAACATTCAATAATTCTAGAACCATGGCTTTAGTCTAGAAGATGGGCTCTAAAGAATCCATCTGAGCACACATGATGGGGATAACTGGCCATTTTTGAACCTTCTCATCCTCTTCAACTAAGGCAAGGCCCAGGTAGGAGCAGGAAGAATCTATAGGCTGAGCCGGAATCTCTTCAAGGCCTGAGACTGGGAAAGAGGCTCCCTGGGTGTGTTTGCTGCGTGGGGTTTGTAAGTAGCATTTGTCTAATAAAGTAATTTCTGAACATCTCACATCCCCTAATTACTTGTCACAATAATGTGATGCAGCTCCCTGCATGCTTGTTTTCCTCATGCCTGGCACAGAGCAGGAGCTACCGGGGTTGTGAGGCGGAGTTAAATATAGCCGCTCATTTACTCATCAGTTGTGTTGCCGGAATGCACAACAACATAAGTCGTAGCCCCAGACACACACGCCAAACACATGCGCACATGGGCTGTGCCTGATAGATACATGCCCTGTTCGTGTGGCTCCTGCTGAGTTGACCTGGATTCCAGTCTGGTTTCCCTCAGAATGCAGTATCCAAAAAGGCAGCATGGCTTAGTGGGTAAGGCCCTGGACTTGGAACAGGGAGAGCTGGTTTAAACCCCGCTTCAGACCCTGGGCCAGTCACTTAATTTCTTTGTGCCTCAGTTTCCTCATCTGTAAAATGAGAGGCTTGCACTCAGTGTCCTTTAAGGTCCCTTCTAGTCCTAATTCTATGATCTTAGTAATAGAGCTAGAGCAAGGCATTTATACACACTAAGCTGGGTTAGAAAAGTGCACATACCTCTCCCATCCCTGCCACTGTATTTGAAAATTCTTCTTCTGTTTACTGTCCAGCAGAAATGTTAACCTTCAATGTAAAACATGCAGTTTGACAACACAAAGTAAATAACTTTGTGCCAGAGGAAGTGAAATGTTCTGGTATTATAAATATATCTTTAAATTTTTTAAAAATACTAGAAGTGTCCTTCATTTTGGCCCCCTGCATGTTGCTCCCTAGGTAGCTGCCTGCCTCACCTACCCTGAGTCTTAGTTCTGGACAAAAAGTCCATAAAGGTTATAGAAAGAAACAGAGTCTGAGCCTATTTCTGCAGGCAGGCTTGTCCTATAACTTCCTTTAAGTTCACTATAAGGTAAGAATCTTGATTCCTGCTTGTACCCCGTTGTTATTCTCAGGCCAGCCGTATTGGATGACAAAGTAGGCAGAATTTCCCCTCAACACCCTTCCATTGCATGTCTTCCATGCTCCCTCTTCACTTCTCCCTTTAATACCCCCATTCAAAAATAATAACCATTTATTAATAAGCACCTACTATATGCCCATCACTGTGTTAGGTTCCAAAGGCCCAAAGAAAAACAAGTTGCTTGCCTTCTTAAGGAGGGGTGGAAGGGTGGGAGGGAGGGAGAGAATTTGGAACTCAACATTTTTTTAAAATGAATGTTAAAAAATACACTTAATTGGGAGATATTTAACAAAATAAGTAAAAAATATATATTTTTAAAAGTCACTGCCTTCAAGAAGGTTACATTGTTCCAGTTTTCAGAAGAAATCAAAGCTATCAATAGCCACATGAAAAAATGTCCTAAATCACTACTGATTAGAGAAATGCAAATTAAAATAACTGAGATACCACCTCACATATATCAGATTGGCTAATATGACAGAAAAGGAAAAATGACAAATGCTGGAGGGGATATGGAAAAATTGGGACACTAATACACTGTTGGTAGAGTTGTGAACTGGTCCAACCATCCTGGAAAATAATTTAGAACTACGCCCAAAGAGCTAAAAACTGAGCAAACCCTTTGACGCAGCAATACCACTCCTAGGTCTGTGTCCCAAAGAAATTAAAGAAAAGTGACAAAGACCTATTTGTACAAGAATACTCATAGCAACTCTTTTTGTGGTGGCAAAGAATTGGAAATAGAGGCCATCAACAAGGGAATGTCTGAACAAGTTGTAGTATGTGATTATGATGGAATACTATTGTGCTATAGGAAACGACAAGCAGGATGCTCTCAGAAAAACCTAGGAAGACTTATATGAACTGATGTAAAGTGAAGTGAGCAGAAGCAGAAGAACAGCGTACACAGTAACTGCACTATTGTAAAGACGATCAATTGTAAAAGACTTAGCTACCCTGATCAAGACAATGATCCAAGACAATTCCAAAGGACCCATGATGAAAAATGCTCCACCTCCAGAGAGAGAGAACTGATGAACTCTCAGATTGAAGCATACTTTTTGAACTTTATTTATTTTTCTTGGTTTTTTGTATATTTTCTTTTGCAATGTGGTTAATACGGAAATATTTTGCATGACTTCACATGTATAACTGATATCAAATTGCTTGCCTTCTTAAGGAGGAGTGGAGGGAGGCAGGGAGAGAATTTGGAACTCAACATTTTTTAAAATGAATGTTAAAAAAAATACATTTAATTGGGAGATATTTAACAAAATAAGTAAAAAAATATATTTTTAAAAGTCACTGCCTTCAAGGTTACATTCTCCTAGAAGGATACAACATTAAAGATAAATAAATACAAAGTATATACAAAGTGAACCAGTGGGGCAAAGGAGAGCTTAACAGAAGGTGTGACATGTAGTTGGATAGATAACCTATAATGCTGATCCATCAGTATATACCTTGGATAGACATTACAAATGAATAATGAATAAGAATGTCCAGAATTGAATAAGAGGAAGAAAGGGGCTTGAATTATCTTAGGAAAATTGCAAAATTCTTTTAAAGATCTCAAGTTTCTCCCCAAAAAGAAAGGCTCTCCCTCTTCCTGTTAAAGGCTAAGAGTCTTCAGGCCTTATTCTGATTACGAGAACTCCCCAGTGATAGCCCCTATGGCCTTCAAACATGAACTTGGACAGACTTCAAGAGATAGTGGAAGATAGAAGGACCTGGCATTCTGTGGTCCATAAGGTCACAAAGAGTCAGACATGACTAATGATTCAACAACAACAACAACAACGACAAAAATATATATTTTTTACTTATTTTGTCATTGTACCACTGTACCCCATTAAGGCTAGGCTTTCCTATTTTCTGTTCCCTTAAGGCCCTTCTAGGTAACTGACTAGCTGATCACATCAGCAGCTACAACCTGCAGCCTACAACTTGGGGGGATCCTACTTTGTACAAAGTACTAGGTTAGACACTGGGATGCCAAAGAGACACAACACAATCTCTAACACTCACATGTGGTACAGTGGAGAAAGCACTGAACTTGGAGTCACAGGTCCTGAGTTCAAATCTCAGTTCTATGATTTGTTAAACTGTATGATCTTGGGTGAGTCATTCTCCAATAGGACTTAGTTTCCTCATCTGCAAAGTGAGAAGATTGGACTAGAGGACCTCTGTGGTCCCTTCCTGCTCTAACTCTACAATCTCATAAATATATACTAAAGACCAATGGAAGGAGAGATACTAAACACTGTTGTAATTCACAGAAGTAGAGATTCCCTGGAGGCTAGGGACGGTTAGAAAAGGATCCGTGAAATGAGTAGGAGAGCTAATTCTTTCAAGTGTCCTTTGAAGAAGGCTTCCTTCCTTTGCCTCCACCGCTGGAGTATCAGGGCTCCTTCCTGCATCTGCAAAATACAGTGGTCCCTCCCCCCGCTAGGCACATCTTGTGATCTCTAGTACCCTTTCAGGACCATTCCCAGCACTCAGCCCATCTTCAGAATATAGACGCACATATATATGCATGCACGTGTACATACATATACACAGAATATATATGTGTATATACACCCAGACAGAATGTATAGAGAATATATAAACATACAAAATGTATATTTAGATATATATTATATGTACATACAAAATATATACACAGTATATACATATATACAGAATATAATCTGAATTATATATTTAGAACATAGAGAATGTAATATTTTATATATATTCTAAATGTAATATTCCGTATATATATTCTAAATATATGTATTCTATGTATATATTTTGTGTGTATATTCTGTATATCTATACATATATATTTTGTGTGTATATATAGTCTATATATATTCTGTCTGTGTATACATACATACGTACACACAGAGCGAGAGAAATACTTTGCTACCAAAACACAGAATAAAAACCATTTTGACAGTTGCAGTCAACAAAAGTAGACATTGAGTCCTCCCCTGACCAGATTAGTAAATCAATGTTACTCAGTCCCTGCATTTGGATGTCTCTGGATGCCGCATGAGACCAATCATTCTTGGCCAGGGTCCTTCTTTCCCTGGCTATCAGAGAAGTCTTTGCGCTTTCTCTAGTGCCCCCTTATCCTAATGTCCAAACTGATCTTTTCTTGCTTCTCACTCCTCTATAAGCTGGGCTCTGGTCCCCAGTCTGTAACCCCAGATCAAGTAAGACTGTTCCCCAGGCCTAACCCCCACTGACTTTCCAAGGGACCAATCTCCTTTTAGTACCTAGATTTTACAGGTCTCTCTTTTCCAACTCATTCCTATCCCAACTGTCCTCTGATTTCCACTCAAAACTTCCCCAACAGACTCCCTTCTTCCTCTACTTTTCAAGATGAGACTTGATGTATCTCAAAGCATAGCTTTGGTCCATAAGCTTCTTCCAATTAGTTCTAGTAATTAGAATGCAGTTATAGTCATTTAACATAGATACACAGAATGCAATTTCCTGATCACATTACAAAAATATCAGAAACAAGCACATAAAATGAAGAGTATTTTTTCCTACAAATTTATTGATGTCTTAGACCAAGGAAGGACTTGGATGATGGTCACATCAGGTATCAGGACAGAGCCAGAAGATGAAAAACATTTTGGACCAGAAGTAACTTTTGAATCATACTCCATAGGTGACTGCCTACTTGGCCAAAACGTATGGTCAATCCTGCTTCCAACAATACTCCGGCTCTGCACAAGTGACTTAGCTTCTCTGAACCCCAGACACTCATCTCAAAAATGGAGATTACCAAAACTTTGGATGCAGAAGAAACTTTAGAGGTCATCTTGCCCAGCCCATTCATTTTTCAGATAGGAAACTGAGGCTCAGAGAATTGAAATGACTTGCCCAAGTTTACACAGATAGTCAGTGGCAAAGAATCTGCTTCTTCTGACTTTAAATCCAACTCTCTTTCAACCATATCATGCTGATTCTATGAACTTCTGTGACAGAGCTGACATGAAGTGAATGCTTGGTTTATAGAAGGTTTGAATGTTCTCAGAGAGGGGTGTCATGAGGTTCAACCAAGTGGTACCATCTCTCTGGTTTCAATTAAATGCGTATGTGTGCATGTAAAATGCAGCTCCTCAAAAAGTTTTCATCTAAAAATACTACCTCAAATGTCTCTTCTTATTTAGAAGTTTGCCAACTCCTACACTCCACAGTTGGTTTTCCTTTGTTTTGTTTAGAGACTAGGTCTCCCTAACTTACCCAGGCTAGAAGTATTGCAGCCCCTCAGATTCAGTCCCACTATTGATCAGCACAAAAGTTCTGACTAGCTCTGTTTCTAGCCTGGGCCTGTAGTTCTCTTCCCTTCCCTCCCCCAACTCCTGGGAACTCACCACATGGGTGACAGACTTAGTGAGGACACCCAATCAGCTTTCATCCTACTGGAGCTCAGAACTCCTGACCTCAAGCAATCTACAAGCCTCAGCCTCACCCTGCAGCAGGATTAGAGGTGTGTGCTACCATGGCCAACTGCCTCTCTTACTTTTAGCTAAGGATGAAGTTTTGGTTTTGTTTTTTTCAAAATAAATTTAGCATAAGGATGAAGTTTTTTTAAAATATTTTACAAAAAAAAATATAGAAAACAAAACATATGCCACCACCCCCTCCCCACCAAAAAAGAAACATGGATGAATTTACGAAGTACAGGTTTCTAATGCAAACTTTACCTAAATCTAGCTGTGGATTGCCTTGGCTGACATAGTTTACAGAACATCCAGTCATTCAGTTCCTTTTTTCAAACTATCTCTGAGATTCAGTAGAGGGGAAAAGTTGCCATTTTCAGTCCTTGGACATTTCTCCATCTCACATACCTTCTCTTTTGACCTACTCCACTTCTAGAGAAGGAGTTTGGGGCAAGAGATCTGGTCACATTATCCATTGCTGGCCAGAAAGAGGATAGGTGACTTGTCTCTCATTAGACGTCCCTGAGCAGAGGCTGAACCACTGCTTTGTGAGTGGATTCTTTTGAGGAATGGGTTGATTAGATGGCTACTTGAGTCCTTTATAACTCTTTCATTCTGCATGTGATTCTTTGTGAAGATTACAAATGGGTATTTTATAGATTCAAAAAATCATCATCCCATGTAAACAAGATAGTATCTTATTCAACATATTTTTTCCCTGACTCCTGACTCCAGTTAACATTTATATAATGCCCACTATGTGTTACACTTTGTGCTAAGCACTTTATATATATTATTTCATTTGATTCTCATAACAACTGTGGAAGGCAGGTATTATCCATTTTACATATGAGGAAACTGAGGCAAACAGGTTAAGTGACTCAACCAGGGTCACACATCTAATTTCTCTGAGGCTATATTTGAACTCAGGTTTTCTTGAGTCCAGACCCAGCACTCTATCCACTGTACCTCACTAACCTAGCTACCTCATTCTACATAGTTCATTGTATGGAGCTTACTCTGTTTTTAAGAATATTAAAGCTAGGCCCTTCCTTCAGTAGACAAGAGTTTGTTCATGAATCCAACCATTCCCTTGTCACCCTGCCAGGACCAGGGACAGAGGAATCATAGGTTAGATGTGGAAGGAAACTTCAAAGTCATTTAGTACCACACCTTCATTTTACAGATGAGAAAACTGAGGCCCAAAGAGGTTAAGTAACTTGCCTGAGGTCACATAAGTGACAGTAAGTGACAAGCTTTGAACTCATCTGCTGACTCCATTTCCAGCATTCTTTTTCCTATACCTCATTGTTTTCCCATGGGAGGCCCACCTCCCATCCCAGCAAGTGCCAATTTGGGCAGCCAGAGGCAAGGGGGTCATGCAGTATTGATGAAGGGGAGGCTGCAATTAGCCAGCACTCTGGGCAGGAAGGATCAGAAGCCAGGGCTCCTTGCCCAGGGTTGGGGTGGCCCCTCCCTGGGAAGGGTGTCCAACCTGCTCATTCAGCATTTGGAAGAAAGAGAACTGTTCTTTCACCAGATCCAAGTCTTTTTCTCTCCTTCTTCCTCACTTTCAAGCCTTCTGACCATGCCCTATTAGGGTTGAGGATGAGGGATGGGGAGAGAGGACCATTCCCACTTTTGCAGAGCCAAATTGAATCTTGATATAATGAAAAACTTTGCAACAATTAGAAATATCTATAAGGGGAATGCTCTGTCTCAAGAAGTAGAAGGTTCCTCTCCCTGGAGGTCTTCAAACCAAACCTAGATGTCCATCTGGGGCAACTAAGTGGTACTGTGAGTAGAGTGTTGGATTTGGAGTCAGGAAGATCTGAGTTTGCATCCTGCCTCAGACATTTTCTAGCTGTATGACCCTAGAGAAGTTACTCAAACCTCTTTCAGCCTCGGTTTTCTCCTCTGCAAAATGATGGTGATAACAACACTTACCTCCCAGGATTGTTGTGGGGACCAGAAGAGATAATGTACATAAAGCAAACTTTAAGGCACCATGCAAGTATTAACTATCAGCTACTTACCTATTGGGTATATTCACCAAAACTCTGGTTCACAAATAAATTAGACTGGACAAACACTGAGGTCATTTCCAACTCTGAAATTCTGTGCTAACAGTCTCTCTTAAGTCTTCAGTCCTTTGCTACTTGCTGCCTGGGAGACTGGCTAAACCAAACTACACCTAGTGAGCCCCAAGCCCACTCCCTGTGAAGGGGAAGCAACCCCAGGGTAGAGACAGTGTTTCTAGTTTTAAAGAGACAAAGGCTCACTCCTTTTTTTTTCTTCATTGGAAAAAAAGTAGAGATGGGGGGAGCATAACACAAAAGCTATAGTCTCTCAACCAAGGCCAAGGTATGGCATTGTCCATACTATTGCTCCCTAGAATATCCCCTCTTGCACCCTTAATCTCTGCCTGTTAATACCTTACCCATTTGAAGCAGCCAACTGGGAAAAATCTTGGTCTCAAACATCTTAGATAAGATTCTGATATCCAAGACATATAAGCAACTAACAGAAGTATATGACCTAAAGTCATTCCCCAAATGATAAGAAATGAAAAGATATGAACAAAAAGAAATTGCAAAATACTAACAACTACATGAAAGAATGCTCCAAATCACAAATAATAAGAGAAATGTTGAACAAAACAAAACATAGTTCACTTCATATCCAGCAAATTGACAAAGATAAAATATAAGGATAGTTGATGTTGGAGGGGTTGTCAAAAGATAGGCCTGAGAATGCATTGTTAGTGAAGATGTGAATTGGTCCAACCGTTCTGGAAAACAATGTGTAATTATGCAAAGTGACTAAAATGCCTTTGACCCAGAGATCACACTGGTAGATCCTGAAAGAAGTCAATGATAAAAAGAAAGCTTCCATAGTCACCAAAATATTTATCACAGTATTCTTTTTGGTGGTAATAAAGAACTAGAAACAAAATGAATGTTCATCAGTTGGGGTATGGATCAACAAGTTATGGTACATGGATGTAACAGAATATTATTGTGCTGTGAAAAATATGAATACTAATGAATACAGAGAAGCATGTGAAGACATATGAAGTGATGTAAAGTAAAGCAAACAGAATAAGGAAAACATAGAATGAAAAATACAGGGAAATATACAAGAACATACAAGGAAAAATGTTATTACAACGATGCAAAGTAAAGCAACAATGAAACAATCAAATCTGAATGCTGTGAAATCATGGTGACCAAGCTTGGCTCCAAAGAAGAGATATGAGAAGGCATATCTTCCCCTACTTCTTTCCAGAGGTAAGGGTAAACATTGCATACACTATCAGACTTTTTTGATACATGGGTTAGTTTTGCTAAACTATTTTTCCCCTCTTTTTCAATCTTTTTCACAAAAGACAGCCAGGGTCAAAGGAAGATATGTTGGAAAATGTAGATAATATAAATACAAAATATGGCATTTTTTAAATGTTCAAGAAAAAAAATGTCACTCATGCCTCAAGGCCCAGCTCACATGCTATCCTCTCCAAGAGGCCTCTCCCAAAAACCCATTCCATCAAGAAGTCATCTCTCCCTCTTTTGAATGTACAAAGCACTGAGTACCACTCTTGTGGCATATAACATACCACTTTACATTGTAGATACTCATGTATATGTCTTTCCTCTCCAATGAGACTATAAACTCTATGAGGGCAGGGATCTTGTTTTATACCTCTTTGTCTCTCCCCAAACACCTACAATAGTATCTTAAACCTAATAGGTGCTTAATAACGATTTGCTCAATGAAGGAATGGATGGATGGATGGATGGATGAATGGATAGATAGATAGATAGATGATAGATAGATAGATAGATAGATAGATAGATGTATGGATAAATGAAAGGAGGTTTAGGGAGGAAGGAGTAGTACCTATTTCAAGTATTTGGGAAACCCTATAATAAGTTACCAAGTACTCAAGGCTAGCTCATGCCTGAAGAATATTACTATAATAACAGAAGGTATTCAGGAGACTTGAATGCTAATAGCATAGCCTCACAAATTACCCTAAGGGATTTTTTTCCCAAGATGTGTATATATGGATGTATGGATGTGTGTGTGTGTGTGTGTATTATATATACTATTTATATGTGTGTATATATATATATAATACATATATATGTATGCATATCACTATAACCACACAACCCTACCATAACATCCCTAGAGACTCTATCATAAGGGAATCCCAAGCATGTTTTCCCTATATTGTGTTTAATATTCTCCCAAACCAATCAATAGGGTACGTGTTTAAATTCTGGCCCCCCCCATAAAATACAATTTCCAAAAGAACAATCACCCCAACCTACCTCCCCACAAAAACATCCTCATGAAGCATCTGGGTGGATCCCCCTCCTTTCATGAGTCCCCATCTTTTTCTTTTTCGTATCTCCAACAGTATATAACAGTGCCTTGACCATAGCAGGCACTCAAGAAACACTGGTTGAATTTTGTTGAATTTTTCCCCAATTCCCCCAAGAGCTGCTTGAGTTAGCATTCCATCTATGGGTCCTATAAAAACAGATACTCCCCTCCCACCCCTCTGCCTCTCCACCTCATCTCTTCCTACCAACCCTTCTCTCCCCACCAGCTGCTTTCCCCTCTTGGTGCCCTCCACTCCCAGGAGCCCTGTGGGAAACTGAGTTATTTCCGGGGCGTTGTAAACTTTCTTTAACTCACGAGGAACTGAGTGATGCATGAAACCAGCAGGGCAATTACAGAGGCTTTTAAACTGTTGGGCTTTTTGTGTTCATTTCCCCTGAGGGCCCTTAGAGGATGGGATTGTGTTAGCTGGATGATGGAGAGCAGGAGAAAGTGCACATCTTAGTTAGAACAGAATGTGTTTCCAGCTAACACATCAGCAGCTTACTTAGGGCCTTGAGATAAGGGAGTAAGAAATAGAGGCCAGCCCCAGGGATTGGTAATGGCATCTAGAGCTTTTCCCATATCCAGCATCATCTTGGAGCCAGCCCAGGTGGGAATATGTTCCTGAGTCTCATCTGGAAACTAAGAGGTGAGTGGACAGGTGGATGGTATTAAGTAGCCAAAGAGAAAAGATGCTGCTCTCCCCTCCTCCCCAACCAAGAGGCTTGAGTACTCCAGATACCTGAAATAATGCACAGTTGAGGACCCCCGGTGGTTGATGAGGAAGCCAGACTGGGTTGATCAAAGGCTGATAGCCCCCAGAAACTCTGTGGTATTTCAAGCAATGAGGCAGGGAGATATCTTCCAGGCATGCTACGTTCCTCTAGTGCTAGTGATTCAGGAATCAGGAGGGCAGTTGTCAAGGGCAACTTGCCCCCTTCTTGGCCCCTAACATTCTTTCCTATTGAGCACCCCTTATCCCTCAACTCTACTTCTGGACAATCAACTTTACTTTAGGTAAAGGACAAAAGATCTTCTTACTCTAAAAGTCCTGGGGTTAGGGAGTTTCTTCATGTAGGAAGCTGCAGGCTCCATCCAATCTCTTCTCCTGAGGCAGAGAATTATAAAATCTTAAACTTTGCAGTGGATAGAGTGCTGAACCTGAGTCAGGAAGACATCTTCCTCAGTTCAAACCCAGCCTCAGACACTTACTAGCTATGTGACCCTGGGCAAGTCACTTCACCCTGTTTGCCTCAGTTTCTTCATCTGTAAAATGAGCTGGAGAAGGAAATGGCAAACCATCCCAGTATCTTTGCCAAGAAAACCCCAATTGTGGTCACAAAAGTCAGACATGACTGAAAATGACTAAACAAGAACAACAAACTTAGAAAGGACCTTAGTAGTCATCTGGTCCAAATCCTTCCTTCTGCAGGATGAGGATGCCAAGGTTCAGAGCAGTGACTTGACCAAGGACACACTGTTAGAATAGATGGGGACTAGAACCAGGTCACCTCATGTACTTGCACTTGTCAAATGACTGCCATATTGGGCTAAGGCAGAGACAGGCTATCAGTATCCCCATCCCCATGCAGGTCTTGAGGTGGGCAGTAAAGGAATGGAGTAGGAATTTCCTGCCTTCTTTCCTTGCCTAAGCTTAGCTGGTCACCTTAAGGCAGAGATCCCTGAACACCTCCTCTCTGCTGGGGTATGAGGGCTAGCCCATGTCAGGGGGAGGCATCATCTCCATCTGGGAAAGTGGCCAGCCCTTACATTCTTTAGGCACATGGGCTGGCCAGATGTTTGGCTCAATTGGATGCTTGAACTAGAGAAAATAGAAATAGAGCATAGGAGTCACAATTTGCATCAGCATCCAGGAACAATAACTTGAGTTCCTGTTTGCCATTTAATGCCCCTTTCCAAACCCAGAGAGGGGCAGTCAAACCCCAGAAAAGCCAGCAGGAGACGTAGGGCTCTAGGGTGGTTTAAATGCCTGATCCTTTTTGAGGTAGCCATGAGTCACTCCAGAAGGATCCAGTAGCAACCGCAGGACTGCTCTAGGAGTCCCAAAGCCAACCAGATCACCCCCAGTGTCTTAGAGGCCAAAGATTTTCCAAACTACTAATTTTTTTTTTCAGGACTTTTCTCAGGCTTTTTTCATTCTCGACCAATTAAGTCTGATTCAACTTAACACTCATTTATCAAGCAGCTACTCTTTGCAAGGTGCTGGGAATATGAAGATGAAAAACAGGGTCCCTTGTCTCAAGGATCTAACAATTTAATAGAGGGGCTATGATATAAAGACAAATAAATACACAAGGTAGAACATAATAGGAGCAAAGAGATTAGGACAAAATGTTCTAGGAAAATTTGAGGAATTAGTTCCAGCTGGGGAAATCAGGCAAGGGTTCAAGAAGAAGACAGCCTCTGATCCAAAGCTGAAACAAAGAGAAGAGTTTCAGCAGGTGAAGGTTTGAAAGGAATGTATTACAAGGACAAGAGGGGTGCAGCTAGGTGGCACAGTGGATAAAGCTCTGGCCTTGGAGTCAGGAGAATCTGAGTTCAAAACCAGCCTCAGGCACTTGACACTTACTAGTTGTGTGACCTTGGGCAAGTCACTTAACCCTGATTGTCTCACCCCCCAAAAAAAAATTAAATAATTTTTTAAATGGGAAAAGGACTCACATATACAAAAACATTTATAACAAGGACAAGAGAGGGCTTGTGCAAATATATGAAGACAAGAGATAGCAAGAGTAAAATAAGGAATAGACCGGAGTCCAGTTGGCTGGAATCCAAAGTATGTGAGGGGTAATAATGTGAAATGAGGCTAGAATGGTGATTTGAAGCCAGGTTGTGGCTTCCTTTAAATATTAGACTTAGGACTTTGTATAGACTTTAAGGAATAAGTGAAGATTTTTGAGCAGGTCAAAGCTAAATGCTAGGTACTTAGAATACAAAGACTGAAAACACCACAGTCTCTGCCCTCGAGAAATTTACCATCTACAAAAAGAATATTAATCCTAGCTAGGCCCTTATCATCTATAATCAATCAATAAACATTTATTAAGTACCTACTAGGTGCCAGGCACTGTGCTAAGGATTGAGGATACAAAAAAGAGGCAAAAGCCAGTCCCTGCCCTCCAGGAACACGCAATCTAATAGGGGAGACAATATAGAAACAAATATATGCAAAGCAAACTATATGCAGGATAAATAGGAAATAATTAACAGAAGGAAGGCACTAGAATTAAGAGAGGATAGTGAAGGAAGACTTTCAGTAAAAGATAAGATTTTTGTTGGAATTTAAAGGAAGCCAAGAAGATCAATAGGCAGAGCAGAGGGAAAAAGAGGATTCCAGGCATGAGGGACAGCCAGAAAAAATGTATAGAGCCTAGAGATGGAGTGTCTTATACCCAGGAAGCCAGTGTCACTGGAGCAAAGAGTACATGGCAAGGAATAAGATATAAGAAGACTGGAAAGGTAGGAAGGAGCTAGGTTATGAAGGGCTTTGAATGCCAAACAGAGCATCTTAGAGGAAATAGGGAAGAACTGGAGTTTGTTGGGATGTGGGGGGCGGGGGGCGCGAGGTTGACATGATTGGACCTGTACTTTAGGGAAATCACTTTCATGGATGAATGGAGGATAGACTGGAGTGGGGAGAGACTTGAGGCAGGCAGATTGACCAGCAGGCTATGGCAACAGTCCAGGGAAGAGGTGATGAGAGCCTGCACTAGTGATATGTAGTGTCAGAGAAGAGAAGAGAGGCATATTAAAGAGATATTGAAAAGGCAAATAGTCAGATCTATAGAGCAGTAAGATTGTCCTGACAGGTGAATGAAGAACAGACTACAGAGGGGAGAAAATAGAGATAGAGAGATGAGAAATTAGGGGGTCATCTAGTTGAAAGAATAGAGAGGAGGATCATGACATCATAGATTTAGAGCTAGAAAGGACCTGGAGTAGGGTGGCAGGGAACAAGTATTTATTGAGTGTCAAGTGCCTACAGTGTTTCCGGAACTATGCTAAGTGCTTTACAAATAACTCATTTGATCCTCACAACAAGGATGAGAAGTCAGTGCCATTATTATTACCTTTTCACAGTTGAGGAAACTGAGGCAGACAGTGGTTAAGTGACTTACCCAAGGTCACACAACTAGTGTCCAAGGTCAAATTTGAACTCGGGTCTTCCTGACTCCAGGCCCAGCTCCTATTTACTGAACCACTAGATCCATTTTACAGATGAAGAAATTGAGGCATAGAGAGGTTAAATGACTTGCCCAAGATTCAGGAGAAATATTTTTGAGGTGGAATCAAGATAACTTGACAACTGCTTGAATGTGCTGAAGGAATGACAGGGAAGGGTCAAGTAGGATTTTAAGGTTTCCAGCCTGGGTGATTGGGAACATAATAGTAGTACCTTCAACCAAAAAAGGTTGGAGGGATAGGCTTAGGGGGAGAAAGTGATGTGTTTGTTTTTAGATATATTGAGTTTAAGGTGCCAAAGGGACATCCAGACCCAAACCCAGAAGTTTTGGCCATCCCAGGTTTAGATAAGTAGAAAATCAAGGGGTTCACTGAGTTTCCCCCTCAGTATCTCCTCAGCCTTAGGTCAGATGTGGAGTTAGCAGAGCTGCCCCCAGACCAGATCACATCTGTCACTTTAACATTAGACAGCAGCAGCACCAGAGTTCCATGAAGTCCATGAGCCACCTGCCAGATTTGACTAAGTAGTATTGATGGCATGGCTAATTATAGCCCCATAAATGTGCTTTATGGCCATGAAAGGGCTGTCCGGCCCATACTCACGTGTCCCTAAATCATCCTAACTGTTTTCTTGAGGCATAAACACATCCGTCCATTCATCAGTCTCTCTCTCTCTCTCTCTCTCTCTCTCTCTCTCTCTCTCTCTCTCTCCTTCCCTCCCTTCTTCCTTCCATAGAAGTCATGACCTTTTCCCTTCTCCCTTCTCCCTTCTCCCTTCTCCCTTCTCCCTTCTCCCTTCTCCCTTCTCCCTTCTCCTTTCTCTGAAACTTAGAGCTGGAAGAGATCTTAGAAATCATCTAATCTAGCCTCCCAACCATTGCAGAAATCTCATCAGCATCCCTGACAAGTGACCATTAAGTCTCCGCTTAAATGTTTCTAGTAATGGGGAATGAGTTCCTGATAAACTGGTTTCATTTGGAGATAATTCTAAATTTGTTATAAAGTATTTCTTTATATTAAGTCAAAAATCTACCTCCCTGTAATGTCCACCCCTTTGTCCTAGTTATGTCCTCTGTAAGAGTGGTAGGGAAAAACAGGGGATAACAGCACAAGTGACAACCCTTTAAATATTTGAAAATAGTTTGGTAGTATAATTGAAAGTGGGCTGGCTTTGGAGTCAGAAGACCTGGGTTTAAATCCTAGACTTGCCACTGACTAGCTGTGTGATCTTTAGCAACTTACCTAACATCTCAGGGCCTCTGTCTCCTTATTTGTTAAATTAGGTGGTTGGGATCTCTATGGGTTCTTCCATCTTTAAATCCATGATCCTATTATCTAGGTCCTCTCCATTCCTGTTTCTTCTTTCAGCACTCAGGGTGTTGAGATCAAAGGATATGCCTAGATGGCTGGAGATGTGATCAGATGAACCATGAGGCTCAGTGTGCCAAGAGGTAGACAGGAAGAAGAGAAACACTCAATCAATCCATCAATCAATCAGTCAATAAACATTTATTAAGCACTTGGAGATATAAAGACAAAAGTGAATCAGTCTAGTTCTCAAGGGAGGCAGATAAGTGGTATAGTGTAGATAGAGTACTAGATTTGGAGTCAGGAAGACTAAAGTTCAAATCTGCCTTCAGACACTTACTAGCTGTGTGACCCTGAATAAATTACTTAGCTGCCTCTGCCTCAGTTTCCTCATCTGTAAAATGAGGATAATAATAGCATCTATCTCCTGGAGCTGTTGTGAGAATCAAATGAGATAATAACTGTAAAGCAGTTTACAAACCTTAAAGTACTCCATAAATGTTATAATAATTCATTATTATTATTATTCATTCTAATGGAGAGACAACATGTATGTATATGTGTAACACCTTCACCCCAGGTGGATTTGGGTGGTTGCCTTCCTGAAGGACAACCTTCTCAGGCTTACACAGTATATTGCATAATTGTTTATTGTTTATTGTTTGCTTATTTATTATTTATTGACTGAGAGAACTCTTGAGATTTTGGTGGTGATAGTGGTGGTGGTGGATGGTGGTGGGTGGTGGTGTTCAGTCATTTCAGCCATATCTAACTCTTCATGACCTCATTTGGGGTTTTCTTGGTAAAGATACTAGAGTGGTTTGCCATTTCCTTCTCCAGCTCATTTTATAGATTAGAAAACCAAAGCCAACAGGGTTAAGTGACTTGCCCAGGGTCACACAACTAGTAAGTGTCTGAGGCTAGATTTAAGCTCATGAAGATGAGTCTTCTTGACTCCAGATTCAGCGCTCTATCCACTGCTAGAAGCTCAAGGTTTTGATGGGATGTACATAAAAGAGATGTCTCCTATTTGGAGAGCAGCTTTGGACAGACTTCAGAGGAAAGAGAAGCAGGGTTCAAGAGAGGAGGCAAGAGGCAAGATGTATCTTTAAATGGCAGGCAGAAAAATTCCCAGCATCCTTGGGAAGAATGGGCTCAAACTTCAAATGGCTGCTACAAGCTTTCACACCACTAAGTTCATTCTGAAGTGTGGCACAACTACAATATCAGTTGCCCCTTTTCAGGACACTGTCTTAGCTGTCAGGTTAACTGCCTGCTGGGTTGGAAATTGCAGGTCACTCCTAAAGGCTGTCCTGGTGCCTAGGATGGGACTACCAGCTCTACCATGGCCTCTCATCACTGGACCTATGGTGGCTCCTCCAACCTTTCAAAGCTCACTGTTATTCAGTCTCCACAACTCCTTCACCTGGAGCATTCTCACCTCCAGAGCAGGGCAGGTGGGGAGGGCCTGAGGTGTGTCTCCCCACCCAGAGGCTTACAACATGTCCTCCCTCATTCTCAGAGAGAATGACTGACCATTCGTGCCTTTTTTATGCACACTCAGTTCTGGCTCAACAGCCAATGAAAAAACTATTCACCACAGATCAAACAGACAGGAAACAGTCACAGAATATCTGCAGCCATGTGCTGAATTGTGGCAAGGTCCCTCCATTCTACATTATCATGTACTTACAAATGCAGGCTCACCCTCTTACCCCAAGGAATGGCTCTCAGGGCTAGTTCCCACCCTGCACCTACATTGGTTGGTTTCTGCTACATAAGTATAAACACAAAATACACAAAAATAAGTAGTAGTGGTAGTGGTGGTGGTAGTAGTAGTAGTAGTAATAGCAGTTAACATTTATATAGCACCTACTTACTATGGGCCAAACACTGTACAAATATTATCTCATTTGACCCTCAGTGACAACCCTGGGAGGTAGTGCTATTATCTTCCATTCTACAGATGAGGAAACTGAGGCAAATGGAAGTTAAGTGATTTGCCAGGGTCACATCACTAGTATGTGTCTGAGGCCAGACTCAAGGAAGTTTGGGGAGAGAGGGCACTAGCAGCTGGAGGGATTAGGAAAGACTTCATTTAGATGGTGGCACTTGAGTTGGGTCTTGATGGAAACCAGGGCTTTCAAGGGCAGAGAGGAAGAGGGAGTGAGTTTCAAACATGCAGTGGTAGAAAGCCAACAAAGGTGCTGAGTTTTTCTCCTAGCTGTGTCATGGCATCATTGGTGTGTGACCCTTGCTGGGCACAGTAAATCTCTATTGGTCTCTCTGCCAACCAAGTGGTGCTAAAACAACTGATGTGACCCAGCTCCTTATACAGACACCCCAGGTCATGTGGCCCAGGATCAAAAGAATCACATGAAGTTTTGCAAATCTAAAGTGCTAGACAAAAGCTCAGTAATAAACCACTTCTTAGCATGGCCACAATGTGGAAATAAAGAGAGGCGTGCCATTCACAAATTTCTGCGAGATGGGGTTTTGTCTCCAAGAATGGCATGTACATGAGACAATGGAGAAGAGATGTCTCAGGCAACTTTCAGAACCAGCTTATGACAGAGATTTAAAGACAGGTTCTTGGCCCAGCAGAGTTCATGTAAACTTTCTCAGAGCTTGGTCTTCTGATCCCTCCTCTCCAGAATACTGGGATCAGGCATCAGGAAGCTAATTATCTGGGTTGCATTTCTAAATCGAGAATCAAACAATACATTTCCCTATTCTGGGATTTAATTTTCCTTCTATGAAATGAGAAGAATACTAGCATCTGCTGGCTGCTATTACAGGTAACGTGCTAAAATAAAGCCTTTGAGGGACCCCTATATGATGCTGCTTTGGGGGAACAGAACTATCATCCCCCTTGTAGGCCCCAATATCTCCTATATGATAGCTGTTTGCCTGTTGCCATCCCAATGACACCCTGAGATCCTCGAGAGCCGATTTGAAGTTTAGTTAGTTGATAGGTTGGTTGGTTTTTTGCTTTTCTTTGTATTCTCAGTGCTTAGAACAGTTCCTGGCACATAGTAGGCACTTAATAAATACTTGTTGACTGACTTACAGTAGGCTAACTAATTTATATTAGGCTATGCATAAAATTGTCATTTTTCCAGAAACAGAATTAGATCTGTAGTTAAAACCAAATGTTTAGTAAAATGCAATGTGGATAGGTCCGTTATGCCTTAAGTTTGTAATTCATGCCCAATTCCGAAGGTTGATGCTGTGGAGAGCTACCATGCCTTCCCACAACATGTCCCTAGTGTCACTGTAGGAGACAAATGATGCTAAACTGCACGGCCCATGGATCTCATCTAGTGTGGTATGCTCTACATCTGTAAATGCTTACTCCATGCAATAACCAGCTGGGTTATTACAGATTTATACTATATAAGGGTATAAGGGATTAGCAATTTTTAAAAATGACTCAAAATGTTCAACAGTTCCTAAAGATGATACAAAGCTATCCCAGACCTCTGCCTTACCCCAAATATAGGCAGGTTCATGTTTAGAAACCTAAATGCACATATCTCGGAGACTTCCACAAATATCCCAGCTTTCCTTTCCAAGAACTCAATTCGGAAAAATCCTTGGGAGTTTTGGTGCTGGCTTCTCCCTTTATCAGTGTTTCTGAGAAATATAGGCTGTGCTAAAGATAGCTCCCAATATGCCTGTCTTTAGAGAGTATTTGGGAGAAAAAGCCAAGAGACCTTTTCCTTTATTCTTCCTCTCAGAGTAACAAACAGAAGTGTTCAGAAAGACCTTAGGAAACCAGGACAATTGGGCATAATGAACTGCTCCTAAGAGGCTGAGGGTGGGAGCAGAGCTGAGTTTAACATCACCTTCTCTTTCTTTGTGTACCTACATTTAAATATGCATATATATTTAAATATAAATATTGTACAATATGTACAAAATATGTGTACATACATACCTGGATACAGGTAAGTATTCAAACATAAAAGTGTGTATACATACATGCTTGAGTATAGTTGTTATTTGTCCTTCATTTTTGAAGAGATTTAAGTGAGGCAGAGCTGCACTAAATCACCAGTATCACTCTCTCTTCCAGAGTCATTTGAAGTCCAGTGGCAAGACAAAAAGATGACTGCCGACAGCCCAGAATGCAGCAGATGACCTTGGCGTCTTCGATGCCTGACCGAGCTCTAAGTGCTCCACAGCACCTGCTTCAGCCACCTTCATGGCCATTGGAACAAATTGTGCTCATCTGCCCATTCCACCAGAAGTCTTCACAGGCTAACTCACCGATGGGTTTGAGACCTGTTGGTTACCTTCAACCTGGTTTAGCCTTTCTACCAAGATGATTTACCAGGATGTGGCTACTGTGCGCGCTACAGCTTCTTGGAGCCAAAGGTGAGAGTTGAATGACAGGCAGACACCAAAAATGGATGAGAAGCCCTGAAAAGGGCTCGGCAAGCCCTCATACACAAGGCACTAGTCCTCCTTGAACACCCCATACACCCCTACACAAATGTATTCAAATATATATGTATACATACATCCTTGAATAACGTATGTGTTCAAATATTCAAGTATACATACATACATACATAAGCCTATATAGGAAATGAAAAAAAGGCATTTATTAAACACTGAATAAGTACCAAGTGCAGTGGATAGAGTGCCGGGCCTGAAGTCAGGAAGACTCATCTTCATGAGTTCAAATCTGGCCTCACATATTCACTAGCTGTGTGAACCTGGGCAAGTCACTTATCCCTGATTGCCTCAGTTTCCTCATCTGTAAAATGAGTTGGAGAAAGAAATGGTGAACCACTCCAGTATCTTCACCAAGAAATGGGGTCACAGAGAATCAGACATTACTGAAAAACAACTGCACAATAGCAACAATAATTGTGCTAAGTACTGGGGATACAAATACAAACATAAGAACATTCCTTGCCCATACTCTCCAATTGATGGAGACTCGAGTAAGATATTACATTTTAGAAACTTACTGGAATGGGGAATGGCCACCAAAGGGGGTAGATTAACACACACTTTTGAGTACTAATAGTAGCATTGATTTGATATGGTTCCAGTTCTGGAAAGAGCAAGCAGAGACTGGAGGGTATTCATGAAGCAGCAAGGCAGCAGAA
This sequence comes from Vombatus ursinus, assembly GCF_900497805.2. Lineage (NCBI taxonomy): Eukaryota > Metazoa > Chordata > Mammalia > Diprotodontia > Vombatidae > Vombatus > Vombatus ursinus. Next base: position 30,865,036 of record NW_020948983.1, on the reverse strand, counting down.
GAGAAGAGGGCCTGGAGTAAAGCCTGCTTAGATGTACTGGGTCATGTGAGGCACTAGTCAATAGAACATTGAGCCTGATTCAGAGTAGTCTGAAAGGGTTAAGTCTGTCAGAACATAGTGTCTTGCCCCTGGTCACGACTAATCTCCTTAATACAGCCAAGAATCAGAAAATAAGCAGGAAAAGGATCTGAATGGCCAAACAAGTTACCCCAAAGTTCACGCACTAAAGCTCATGTACTTCTCTCATACTTCAGGCCCTCACTCAGTCTATTCACTCTTCCTTAAAAACAATTCTAACACATTTGTATACCTAGTTTCCAATCCTACTGCTAACCAGAAGTAGTAAATTAGATTATCTGTCCCCTTGTCTTGTCACTACTTACTGCTGTCCATATTCTCTCCCCCTCCTTCCTCCATTTTCCTTCCCCTTTCTATCAAAAGCAGGCAAAAGAACTCAAAAGCACAGTGTGAGGTCAAGCAGGCTTACCCATTGGCCTCACAAGATCTGGAGGATAAAGCTGTATCACAGCATAGAACAATAGCTGATATTCATAATGGTTCATAATGACCCAGACTCAGCTTAAATCTGTTCATTATCTTCTCTGAAGGTAGGGAGTTGTATAAAAACACTTTAAAAAATTTCTATTATTTCAAATGAGGTAATATATGCAAAAGCATTTTGCAAACCTTAAAGCACAATGTAAATTTCAACTATTATTATTCCAATGAAGAGTGGTAAAATTTTTAAAAGCTCCTAAGCTCCAGGCTCTACCAAAATTCCTTACACAGAGTAAACATTAAACAAATGTTTTTGGCTTAGACCAAATTACACTAAATGGAATTTTAGTGCTAAGAGAACTAAGTCAGAAAATTCAGATATCCAGGACAACCCATTCCTTGAATATGGTCTATTAAAATTTGTTTCCTTTTCCTTTTTCTGTCTGCCTTTCCTCACCATCCCCTAACCACACACACACAGACGTGTATATACACATACACAGAGACAAACAACATGCATGTCAAGGGAACATTTCCTTCCTCTAGAAGGACTTGTTAGGAGCACACTATAAACTGTGTATCTTGAAACTGATGTATTCCATTTGGAGAGCAGACGGGCAGTATAGAATGATTCACAAAACTGATCGGCCTCTTTGACCCATTGATTCCAGTGCTAGGACCTTATTCTAAAAATATCATCAAAAGGAAAGAAGGACCTATCTGTACAAAAATAATCATAGCTTCTCTACTCGTAATAGAAAAAAAATTGAAACAACCTATACATTCAATGACGGGAGAATGGCTGAATAGATAATAGTATGGTAACTTAATGGAATATTATAGGACTATAAAGAAACTATTAATATGAATAATAGAAAAAGATGTGGAACCAAGACCTTTGTGAAGTGATGCAAAACAAGATGAACACAACTGAAGTAATATGCACAGTCACCACAACTATGGTTTGGGGGCGGGGGGATATTTTTTTAAGAAAACAAAACCAAAGGAAGCAGAGCTTCAAATCAACTCAGAGGGGACACTGAGCAAATGCACCTTTTGATCATTTGTTAGGTTCTAATAATAGTTGCTGACATTCACATAGCACTTGAACATTTATAAAGAACTTCACACATATTTTCTAAATTGAAACTAGCAACAACCCTGTGCTATATATAGGCAGGATTATCCCCACTTTACAAATGAGGAAACTGAGGTTCAGCAGGTTGAGTGGCTGGCTTATGATCATAAGAGTCAGGTAGGGTTCAAATCCGGGTCTCTTGGGATACCAACCCCCTTCACTCTGCTTGCATTGTTAAAATACTTAAAGAGATAGGCATGATTTTGTTATTTATTATAATAATAGCTAGTACTTTTAGCCCATTTAGATTCTCATAGCACTTTATATATGTGATCTCATTTGATCTTCATAACACCCATGGGAGGTAGATGCTATTATTATCCCTAGTTTACAAATGAGGAAACTGAGCCAGAGTGGTTAAATGACTTGCCTAAGGTCACACCATCTGAGATAGGATTAGAACTCAGGTCTTCCTGACCCCAGGCCTAGCACTCCATACACTGCTGCTCTATTTGTGTGTGTTTATTCAATTATTTGTTTCATTAAGTTTATAATTTTTTTAGTTTAAAAATTCGTCCATTCCATAGATTAAGGAACTTTCTAGCAGGGAGCCATTTCTCCAGGATCCTCTACCTCTCCTCAGTTCCTGATTTTATCTTGGATCTTGTCTTTTCTGCTTTAAGAGGGGAGGAGGGCACCCTTTCTCACCCTGCCCCCCATCATTAACACAGTTCCATTAAATCCCAACCCTATGACTGTCCCTGAAGAAGAGAATTCTCCCCATCATCACCACCACCAACACCATCAACACACACACACACCCAGGTTCCTTTTCTCACCAAAGGAGAGGAGAGAGGGGAGACTCTGTTCTTGGTGGATGTGGAATCAGCTGGCCAAAAATTAAGAATAAAAAAGACCCAAGGACTGAGGCAGGGAAAGCTGGGCTGTGCTTTACATAATTGATTCATTTGCCTATAAATAGTTAAAGAGATCATGTTAAAGAGATCAGCCAGAGCTAATCATTAGAGGGAATCCCCAAAGGACCTGGGGCCGGACGGGTGCAGAATTTCTCTTGCTGGCTGGCACTGTAACTGATTGCACCAGCTGAGAGCATGCTTCAAGGACAGTGGGAGTGTCCCTGGTCACACTCCCCTGCCTGACCTTCTCAAGTCCCTGACAGCCTTATCAATACCTCTGTGCCCCAGCTCCAGTGCATATATCCTGGCCTATAAAGTGAGCCCTGCTTCCCTAAGGCCCCTGAGCCCACCAAATGTCTTATGCAAGTGCAGGAGGAAAAGAAAAAAATGGGACAACCTTGAGGGCCCCTTCAGGCCAAGAAAGGAAGCAATCTTTTCATGTATGAATGAAAAGAGATTGTCCCCATATCTCTCATGCAAATGTTTGTGATCTTTGTTAAAGGAGCAATGTTTTTTTCTGTTCTTGCCTATTTATCTTAAATGCAGACATTTTCCCCATCCACCAGTGTCTCAACAGTATATTTCAGACCCTCCCTCCTCCCCCAGACCCATTTTAGATAATCATCTTTGCCATCACAATCATCTAAAAGCATGCCTACATCTTGTATTAAAGTGACTGCAACCTGACTTAGTAAATATGGTCTGTGTAAGTGACCCTTGTGTCATAAAAGGAACATGGTAATGGGCATTAGGAGTCCTGAGTTCTAGTTCTGTCACTGCCCTTCCCCATGTGAACTTGGATGAAAAAGGATTACCCTTTCTTTCATCAGCTGAGGAGGCACTATTAGGGTCAACTGGCCTCTGGTATCTACAGATACTCAAAAGGTATTTATTCTTGGCCAGACACTTGTCCTCTCTACACTTCTGAGGACACTGGACTACATAATCTCTAAGACCTCTCTACTTCAGAACAGTAACTGAGACAGAACAACATGGGGTTTCCCCAAAGTGCCCAAATTTGAAGGGCACTGGCAATATTTGTACAAGTTCAATTTCCTAAACTTTTAAGTGGGGATACTAATGGTAGTTACTTCCCAGGATATGAGGATCAAATGAGATAGTATTTGTAAAGTGCTTAACACTTGCACATATATGGTAAATATATATATTATATATATATATATGTATGTATACATGTGTATCTATATATTTATATATGCCATATGCCTGGCATATAGTAGGTACTATAGAAATTCTAGTTATTATAATTATTATTATAAATTCATCATTATTATAAGCATATGGGATGTTCAAAGAGGACTAACACTTCCAGTGTGAGGGCTTACCAAACCCTTTTCAGAGCTGCTCATCCACCTTTGGTGCCTACCTGGCACCATGTTTGGGATCAGCTCTCACCTGTGGCTCCAAGAAGCTGTAACATGCAGAGTGGCCACACCCCAGTAAACTATCTTGGTAGATGGACTAAACCAGGTTGAGGAGAACTGACAGTCCCCAAACCCATTGGTGAGTTAGGGGGGTGTCTACCCCCAAGCATATGATGACTTTCCCTGGTGGAATGGGCAAATGAGAACAATTTGTTCTAACATCCATGAAGGCAGCTGAAGCAGGTGCTATGGAGCACTTAGAGGTTGGTCAGACATCAAAAATGCTAAGGTCATCCACTACATCCCAGGCCATCAACAGTCATCTTGACTTTTGTCTTGCCACTGGACTTTAGTGACTCTGGAAGAGAGACTGAAGTTGATGACTTCATGCAACTCTCACTTAAATCCAATTCATGCATGAGTCAAGACATCACCCTGGGATGTCATTGGTCCTCCTCAAAAATGAAGGACAAACAAGTCCATTATAAGGTAGAAACAACTGAGCTTAGCATCTAATTAAAGAGAATAATTAGTTAAAATGAGGAGCTACTAGGTGGCACATTTCCCACCCCATCCCCAACCAACTGTGCCCCAAGTTAGTTCCTCCCCAGCTTAGACCTGGTCCAGGTCTCCCACCACAAAAGTTTATGTCCTGAAGTCTAAAGTCTCTCTGAGGTTTATCCCTTCTCCACAACTGAATTTGTCTTCAAAAGCCATTTTTGACAAAGTAGATGCCCATCAATTGAGCAATGACTAAACAAGTTATGATATACAAATGTAATGATATATTACTGTGCTATGAGAAGTAATGAATATGACAAACACAGAGAAGCATAGGATGCCTTGTATAAAATAATGCAAAGAGAAATAGATCCAGAAAAACAATATATACAAGGATTATAATAATGTAAATGGAAAGAAAAAAACCAAACACCTGAACATTCTATGACCAAGGTTGGTACCAGAAATGAAAAAATGTACCTCACTTCTTCCTTTGAAGCAATGGTGGACTATGGGTACTAAACATTGCATGTACTATCAGACTTGGTTGATGTGTTAGCTTTGCAACTTTTCCCTCCCCTGTGTGTAGAGGAGGAGTGGAGAAAGGAATGAGTTTGGAAATGGCATTGTAAAATCAAAAAAATCAGGAATTTTTAAGTGACTTTATGGATGCCTCCATACTTTTTGCCCAAGCATTATAAATGCTAATTATACCTCTACTC